>NC_092415.1:108042411-108354911 GCF_040894005.1 Engystomops pustulosus
ACTGCAAGGAAAATAAGGCTTAAAGGAGTTTTCCTACTAGTTGAAGTTAGGCCCTATCCACAGGATGTGCATTACCATTCTGCTCCATTCATCTCTATGGAGCTGATGGAAACTGCCCCTAATGTAGGGGGCAAGGGGAGGAA
This sequence comes from Engystomops pustulosus, assembly GCF_040894005.1. NCBI lineage: Eukaryota > Metazoa > Chordata > Amphibia > Anura > Leptodactylidae > Engystomops > Engystomops pustulosus. The sequence goes on from NC_092415.1 coordinate 108,042,555, forward strand.
TTGGATGCTCTCTAGCTATCCCTCCAGTGGTGACCTATATCACTTCAGTTGGTTGATGGCAAAAGAAGCCATAGCCTACTACTTTCTCATATCTATAGGTCTTTGATGCAACAGACATTACTTCTGATAGTGGTGGGAAAACATTTAGTTTCCAGTGCCTAGCTATTACTAATCTGGATACAGTATTTTGGATGCCATGATTCTGCTCTTGTAAGGCAGAAATTGCAAATCAAGGCTCAGTAAAGCCAAGACGGGCCCATGTTATGTAATGGACCTAGTCTGTGCTCAATAATTTCATATATTGACTTCCAAAAGGGTTGAAATGTAGGGAAATCCTAGAAGGCATTGCATGCCTTGCATGCCACATCCCTTCCTGCAAAATGGGGAGGTGGACAGATATGCAAGGTGAAAAAGATCTTGTGTACAGTACCACCCCAATATACTTGAGATTTGCTAAGACATATACTTTGGTCAAGTTGAACAATTGTGTTATTTACATGGGCTTGTGCCCACATATTTAATATGTCATGACCGATTTGGCAAGCTCGGTGTAGCGCTGCGTAATCAGTGTGTGCTATATAAATAAAGGAATTATTATTATGTTGTGGGTTATTGGTAAAATGGGCCAGTTTAGTCAAATTGTCCATAAACCAGCACAGAGTAATGTGGGTATTGAGATGTGTGAGTGCAAACTTTCCTTTGGATCTAAGGAAAGTCACAAATATTAATCCCTTATTGATGATAATTTTAATCCCCTTACTTTGCAATTTTCCTGAGTTTTATTACAGTTTTTGCTCCTATCATTCAGTGATGGTCAGTGTCAGATTCAACAATGTGGGTGGAGACACTTTGATTCCTCTGTGCTACGAGATGCTGTGTGTTGACATTGTGCTTACATTTTTAGGGTACAGGGTTTCTTTTATCTATGTAGAACTGTCTACATGGCTCTGTAAAGCGGTTGGTGTCTGCTCTGCACACAGCTGCTGGACAGGAAGTTCCTCCGTATGTAGTGCTTATTGCCTCCTGCCCCGCACCGTGCAGTACATGGGAAGCTAGTCATGCCAGAGGAATCTTCATGGTCAGGATTGTATGCTTGTAACCAGGGACAACCAAAATGTAAACACCAACACCAAACACCAACTACTGGTTGGAATTATATATGTGAAATGTTGTATTTTTGTTAACTGAAAGCTGACATGCTACCCAACCAAGAGGTGCCATGATTTCAACATCTTTTGCCTCTTTCTGTAAAGTGGGTCACCCATATCCCTAGGTATTGTATACCAGAAGACCACCAGTCAAGAGGGTATGTATTTTTTTTATATAAAGGAAAGCGTATCTGGGGTTAGAAACCTAGGCAGAGCTTGAGTTTTGGCATTATTATGTATCATAAGCTAGACATTTCCAAAAGTGTAAATTGCATTTTCTAATAATTTTTCTGATTGTTTTAGTGATAAGATAATGTCATCTGTATATTGTAAAAAGATGTGATTGACAGGCCTGGAGCCCGCACCCGGCCAAGGGCCGGGGCCCTGGGGTAGTGGAGGGGCCCACTCAGGCCCCCGGATCAATTGTACAAGTGTCGCTATAAGACACTGGTACAATTGATCACCATCCGGATCGATCAGTTTTCTGACTCTATGCTGCGCTCCCGACCAGCACAGCATAGAGGCAGAATCTAAATCTCACCTGTCCCGGTTCCCACGATGCGGCGCTCCACATGGTATGCGACAGCTCTGAAGCCGGCACACATGATGACGTCATCGGATCACGTGTGCCGGCTTCAGACGCGTACCCGGCAGGGGCAGGGGGCGCAGTGTGGCCACTGGAGGGCGGCCCACGGAGGGGCCCACTGAAACCTGGAGCCGGCCCTGGTGATCGGTGTCCCCAGTGTTAAGCTTGTGTATCCCAATGCTATGTTGAAGGGTATAGGCAAGATATTACAATAAGGGGGAATCCCTGCCTAGTCCAATTGGTGATATCAAAGGGGTCAATCAGGGACCTGTTGGAATATACTCTGGCTGATGGGGCAGAGTATAATGCCTTTATGGCATTTAAAAATCTCCCCTTTGAATTCCATTTTACCTAAAGCCGAAAAGGTGTACAAGCAGTGTATTTGATGAAATGCCTTCTCAAGGTCCCGCACTAGAAGAACAGTAGGGTTTTGGCGTTTTTCCAGGCGATGTGCCAAGCCAATGATCCTTCTGGTATTTTTAGAGGCTTGTTTATGTCTAATGAACGCAACTTGGTTCATACTGGTAAACATTCCAGGTGCGTTGCACAGACTTTAGCATAAACTTTTGTTTCCACAATTGATAAAGAATTCAAAAATGTTTGGAGGTTCTAGGGACTTCCCAAGTTTTTGTAGTTTAACTATGAGAACCTGCTGGTTTTCTTCAGGAATGAATATACAGTCATATGAAAAGGTTTGGGCACCCCTATTAATCTTAATCATTTTTAGTTATCAAAATTTGGGTTTTTGCAACTCCTATTTCAGTTGGATATATCTAATAGCTGATGGACACCGTAATATTTCAGGATTTAAATGAGGTTTATTGTACTTACAGAAAATGTGCAATATGCATTAAAACAAAATTTGACAGGTGCAAAAGTATCCCTTATCATTTGCTTGATTTTAATACTCCTAACTACTTTTTACTGACTTACTGAAGCACTAAATTGGTTTGGTAACCTCATTGAGCTTTGAACTTCATAGCCAGGTGTATCCAGTCATGAGAAAAAGTATTTAAGGTGGCCACTTGCAAGTTATTCTCCTATTTGAATCTCCTTTGAGGAGGCATCATGGGCTCCTCAAAACTACTCTTAAATGATCTGAAAATAAAGATTGTTCAACATAGCTGTTCAGGGGAAGGATACAAAAAGTTGTCTAAGAGATTTAACGTGTCAGTTTCCACTGTGAGGAACATAGTAAGGAAATGGAAGACCACAGGGACAGTTCCTGTTAAGCCCAGAACGGGCAGGCCAAGAAAAATATCAGAAAAGAAGAATAGTGAGAACAATCAAGGACAATCCACAAACCACCTTAATGGCCAATCACAGCAATCACCAATGCGTTACCACGTTGGTTGGTCCACACTTGAACATGCATACAGGCCATGGAGGATGAGTACATTACTTATTTTCTGTAACTGTACACACTCATGGTCAGTTCTACTAATAATGCTTTTCACTACTCTTTCTGAAATCTTGTGGAGAGAACAAAGTAGTAGTGGTAGTGGTTTATGATGAAAGTATGTTCTTTTTATTTCAACATTGTTCACTGGGGTGTTCGGTAATTCTTCTGTAACCAATGCCGTCACTATGTTCCGCAACCATAAGCCCACCATTGCCTGATATAATCTCACTGCAACAGAGAAAGTTTCAGCACACAGTTGGAGGGGGAAGTGCTCATGCAAACTGTGAAGCTGCAGCACCAAGTGGCTCTGGTAACAATCCCAGGAGCACTTCAGGCTAATTAGAAAAAATGTCAAAGTTCATTTTAAAAAACTAAACTTTATATACATACTGTAGGGTGACTGTGTTTTTTCCTGTTCTACCTGCAGTACAGTTTACTTGCTTCTTTTCCTACTCATATTACAGCTTTGGTAAATTTTTAACTTTTTAGGTAATATGAACTTCCAACACATAATACACGAAACCAAAATAGAAAAATATTTGGAGTGGATTTCCTTTATTTTGATAGCTGCAAAAATGAAGCCTACTTCTCTCCTGTAATAGAGCAATACGCCTTTAAAAAGTATAGTATACTTACTATGCTTCTCAATACAACTGTATGAAAACAAACATATACTGATGGAGAGGCAGACATATAGTACTGTACAGATACACAACTGGACGAGTTTGTAGTTACTTTGGTTTATCTGCTGGATGTAATTCATCTGATACAATCTGATTTTGAATATGTGGGATGAAAAAAAAATACAAAAACAATAAAAATGAGATGTGTTGTGGCCTGAGAAATTAATAAAAGCAGTAACAACATATGTAATTTTAACACCTTAATATTCTATACATCTTCATCATCACTACACGATGCTTCAGCAGTAACGCAACATTCACTTTCCAGCAACAGGTTGGCTTCAGTAGGTAAACACGGGTCTGGAAGAAAGTCAAAACTCATTAGACAGGGTCATATACATTCAAGAGATTCATTATTTACTTAAATTTTCTCTGACATTTCCTCCTCATTAGCTCTGTTGGAAGGAAAACAGCAATCATAGGAATGGGAAGGCATAACTGCTGCAGCTCATGAATAAACTGAGCATCTGTATCCAAATGCAGAGCAATGCTGGAGAACTGAAACAGCGCTCTGACATGGGATACACTAACAACTCTTCTAAAATCTTTAGTGTTTGAAAATGTTTACACTGTTTTGCCTATTGTGCCACTTACAGTCATAGGTGTTATTTATTGCGCATGCCTTGTTTGATGTATCCAAGTCCTCGCAGATGTTTGTTGGTGATCTTGAAGTATCTGGCATTTCTGACTGGTTTATAATTGGAGAGTCTGGTTGACAGTCTGCAGAGGATATGGGATTGGAGACACTTTGTGGTGGAGATAAATTCATCGGAGAACCTGGCTCTGAAGTTATCCTTTCACATGCACTCGGATTTGTTGCTTGAGGTATAGAAAAAATTGTCGGTTCTGAAATAGAGAAGCTCAAGATGTCAAATATAGATCTACTTATCCTATTTGAGGTCCACTGGGGCTAAAAAAAAAAAAAAAAAAAACCCCCATCAAGTACAAAAATATTACTTGTAGAAACTGTAAAATGTTCAGCATTTGTGGGTTTTGCCTACCAAACTATATATATTTTTTTGTAAGTCCACAAGCTCTCATGAGGTCAGGAAATTGGGCAGGACACGAAGGTGCTGTTTGTTTACTGGTATGTCCTGCAGGAGCGGACTGGGAATTTAACCCCTTAAGGACGCAGGGTTTTTCGGCTGATTTCCCACTCTCCAACTTCAAAAATCCATAACTTTTTCATTTTTACGTGTACAGATTTGTGTGAGGGCTTATTTTGTGCGTAACAAATTTTACTTTCCCGTAATGTTATTTATTTTATTTGCCGTATACTGTACTGCGAAGCTGAAAAAAAATTCCAAATGTGGGCTCAGTTTTTACGACTTTCACTCTTCGCTCCAAATAACACGCCTACTTTATTCTTTGGTTCGGTGCGATCGCGGTAATACCAAATTTATATAGGTTTTATTGTGTTTTAATACATTTTCAAAAATTAAACGAATGTGTACAAAAAAGAAAAATATTTTTTTGCCATCTTCTGACGCTAATAACTTTTTCATACTTTGGCGCACGGAGATGTGTGAGGGGTCATTTTTTGCGAAATGAGGCGACGTTTTCATTGCTACCATTTTGAGGTCTGTGCGACATTTTGATCATTTTTTATTTCATTTTTTATGTTATGTAAAAAGGTGTAAAAGTCGCATTTCGGACATTTGGGCGCCATTTCCCGCCTTGGAGGTCACCGCCGGCCGTAACCGTTTTTATATTTTTTATATCGGGCATTTTGGGATGCGGCGATACCTAATATGTCTGTGATTTTTACTGTTTGTTATGTTTTATATCCGTTCTAGGGAAAGGGGGGTGATTTGAACTTTTAATATTTTATTAATTTTTTTTATTTTTTAAACTTTTTTTTTCTTTTTTTTTTTACTATTTTTTAGACCATTTAGGGTACATTAACCCTAGATGGTCAGATCGCTCCTACCATATACTGCAATACTACAGTATTGCAATATATGGCATTTTTGCAGGTCATACATTACAATGAGCCACTGGCTCATTGTAACGAACCTGCATAATCCATGTAGCCTCGTGTCAAAAGAAGACCCGAGGCTACCATTGTAACCGATCGCCGCCCCCCGATGACATTCGGGGGCGTGGCGATCGAAAAAAAGATGGCGGCACCCGCGCGCCGCCGTCTTTTAAACGCCGCCGGCGACTTTGCAAGCAAGCACCGACCGCGGTTATTAGCGGTGGGGGTTTTGCGCAAAATGCAAAAACCCCCACCTCTGTATGAAAAGGACTCAGCCCGTGAGCCCTCTTCATACATCCTTTATACCTCTGCGCCGTAGAGGTATACCTGTGTGACATCACATGACCATGGACCGGTGTACATCTACAGGAAGTAAATAATCAAGCTTCCTGTTGCATGACAGCAAGCAGAGATCTAGAAAACTATGAGGAATTGATACAGAAAGTATATTGGAAAATTTAATATGTTGTTACACAAAAAATATTATTTGCTGTAATGTGCTTAAAGTGGACAACCCCTTTTAGCCTCGGGTCCTGCTCCTACAATTGGTAAATTGTACGTGGATGGGCTAGCTGCAGTGCAGAAACAGCATGTGAGATTACCGGATGGTAGATTATTATTTACCTCCCTTCATTTCCTATAACTTTGTAGGGCCACATTTATGAGAAAAATAAGTTTATAAGATATGCAAATTAGTCTGTGGGGCTCTCCAGGGCACCACTGTTATATAAGCTGCGTTCTAAGAGCCGGTGATGTCACCACCCCACTTTTTAAATCTCGTGCTGGGTGCAAGATTTTCCCATTCCCTGCATTGCGGGTTAGATGCCTAGCGCAAGATTTGAAAAAGAGTGCCTTGGGACATCACTGGCTCTGAGTACACTCTTGGAGCGGAGCATAGTCACATTTTACATACTATAAAATGTTTATCTTTGGTATGATGTGTACTTTTCAGATACTTCATTTGGGTGTCTAGATCTAATTGATGAGATTTTATTAACTATATCCAGGTGTAAGAAAGTCATTTTGTGGCATGTATCTTTTTAAATCACTTTTTAGAACATTTTTTGTTTTTTTGATATTTTATTATACATCTTTATGTAAAGGCAGTGTTGGGGGATTTTTTAATTCTTTTATTATATTTACTATAATTAATCATACAAATTTTCTTTGCAAATGTTTCCCTTTTTTGACTTGCACAAGAAATGGATCTTTTGTTTATACGTTTATAAGTTTATACACTGCATACTCCCAGCATACATTAAAATTGCAGATACAGAGAGTTACAGACAGGTCTAAATAGGAAGTAAGGCTTTGGTGTCCTTCAAATAAGAATGAAAATTGTCCAACAGTGGACAGTGTAACAAGTTTTATATTGGGAAAATGATCAGAAATTTAGTTGTCAGTTTTAGGGAACATTAGAAATGAAACACACTTGGAAACGTCTGTCAGAGCCACTAGTCAGCCCGCAGTGTAGGGTCAAATTGTCAGAGAGGGGTTAATGACTAAGGGGTATAAAAAAAAAAAAAAAAAAAAAAAAAAAAAAAAAGTGCACTGGTGCAGGAAAATAGTAGGTGGCATGGCCTCTTGGGAAAATGTATGATGGGCTAGCAGCAATGCATAAACGGCATGTAAGCTGGGAGCACAGGGCAGACAGAAAGGTGGGTTAGAAGGGCTTCTAGTCTGAGAGAAAGTGGGCTAGGGGGTGTAGGTAGACAGCAGGTGGGCTATGGGGGTGTGGGCAGACAGCAGGAGGTAAGCAGACAGCAGGCCAATTATGGAAGTGTGGGTAGACTTAAGTTGGCTAGGGGGTTGAAGCAGTGCAAAAACAGCAAATGAGCTGGGGGCACTGGGCAGACATAAGCTTGGCTAGAGGGGTGTGGCCAGACAGGTGGGCTACAGGTGGTGAAGGCAGACTGTAGATGGGCTACATGGGATATAAATTATGGGATGCATCAAGAGAGGCATAGATTCTCATGATAAGGACATAGTGTAGTGCAGTGTAGTGTAGTGTCAACTGCCATCGATCAGTCCGCAGTGTGGGGTAAAAAAAAAATAAGTGCATTGAGTCAGGATAATAGTAGGGGGCACAGCCAATTGGAAAAAATTGTATATGTGAGCAGTCAGTAGGTGGGATACAAGGGGTTGTAGGCAGGCAGCAGGTGCGCTACAGGGGACAAACAGCAAGTGGGATACAGGTGTGTGGGCAGTTAATAGTTGGACTTTGCAGCCAATAGGTGGTCTATAGGAGGGTTGCCAGTCATTAGGTTGGCTATGGGGGGTGTGGGCACACATAAGGTTGGCAAGTGATCAGTGGCCAGACATAAGGTGGGCTTACCCTTCAAGAGTGGCCTACAGAGGTTGGAAGCACTGGTTATGTTAGGGAACACATCCTTCATTACAAACTGCCCAAAGCATTTCCAGGCACTTGGAATAAAATTTGGCAAATTATGCATCCTGCCACAGACAGCCATGCAACAACTTTGTTTGCTCTGGTGCTAAAGACTCGACTTATATTATTTTTAGAGTATCTATTTGGGGTGCAATGGGTAGAGTATGGGTGCCTTGTGTAAGCTGGTGTGATGTTCCATGCAGCCATTGCAGTGATAATAGAAACAATGACAACTTGTCTACATTGTCTGTTTTCAACAGGATAAATCTCCACCAAACACAGTAAGGGTTGCCAAGGAATGGCTCCACCAAACCACAACACTTTCTTGGCCTGTCAAGTAACCATATGTAAATCTTTATCATCTGAATATGGTGCTAAAAATGGCGCTGGCCAGTCAGGTTGTCGTTTTCTAAAAAGGTTTATTTATACAGAAAAATAAAATCATCCATCTGGATAATAAAAGTTTTTTAAGAACAACGCAATTTGCGCTTGCACCAAGCGCTTTGTCTGGTTTGTACATACATAATCACAAGTATGAAATTTATAGGGATTAGGATACCGTTACCGGAAGTAACCGGAAATGTCCCGGTTTCATTGTCATTCAGATAGATAGATATACAAAACGATATATAAAAGAACTAGACAGGTGAATAGAACTTTATATTAAATGTGATCAATAAAAAGGATGTAACATTTTATATAAACTTCAGTGCCATACATATAAATAAAATTATTGATACCCACGTTATCACGCTAGCACCAAATGGTTTAAATGAGATACAGGAAACTATCCTCTTAACAGGAAAAAATTAAATAGAACCAAATATTACTTAACTTATAGTTGTCACTTTCCTATAATATCCATCGGACTCCATCCGCAGTCAACATGTTGACTCTCTGCTCAAAGGAATCCTTTTTGATCCTCCTCGGCACCCGTACTTGCAGTATTGGCAACCCACCTCACGATGTCGCCAGATCCATACAAGTTTCCAATCCATCTAGGTACCTGTAGTTGTAGTTCCTCGTTTCACACCGACACCATGATTATAGTTTCTTTAATCCCACGTTTACTAAGTTGGATAACGTGGGTATTAATTATTTTATTCATATTTATGGCACTGAAGTTTATATTAAAATGTTACATCCTTTCTATTGATTACATTTATTATGAAGTTATATTCACCTGTCTAGTTCTTTTATATATATTGTTTTGTTTATCTATCTGAATGACAATGAAACCAAGTTCCGGTTACTTCCAGTAACGGTTTCCTAACCCCTATAAATTTCATGCTTGTGTTTATGTATGTACGAACCAGACAAAGCAATTGGTCCAAGCTCGAAACGCATTGTTCTTAAAAAAAACTTTTTATTATCCAGATGGATGATTTTAATTTTCTGTATAAATAAGCCTTTTTTTATAAAAAGCAACAACCTGACCGGCCAGCTCCATTTTTAGTGTTCCCTACTGGAAAACCCCATATTCGGGCAATAAAGATTAGCTTTTTGGGATCTGCTCATCCAACATCGAGGAGTAAGCAGCGAAATGAAATGATACGAGGAGTTGTGCCCTTCATACAATACTCCCTCAGGTTAGTAGTACTTTACACTACTAATTGACCAATGTTCAACAAAGAGGAGCGCCCCTTGTCTTTCTTTTTTCCTCAGTTTTCTTCGTAAGTAGCCGTATGTATAACCAAAGATTTATGACACCAGCTGCACAGCTGCAATAACTGTGAGCCAGCATTGTGCATGATTCCATACAGAACCTGTTTACCTCCATGTCCAGTCATATACCACCATGAATCAAAGCTAGTGGACTGCACAGCAGTCTACTTTCAATTGTACAGTGTTATCCAATAAGCTTTGCATAACTTACCATTATTACAGGGACCATTAGCAGATCCTTCAAGTTCCTCAGGTGAATCGCTCTCAGCTTCTGTGCAGAACTAAACATAAACACAATATTTTAAAGGGGTTATCCGGGTTTAAAAAATTTCTTATGGCCGGGCTGGGGAGGGCTATTTAAACACAATAAACATGTACTTACCTCCTCCGGTACTGCCGATGTCCCGCGCCGCGGCCGGTCTTCTCTGTTCATTACTAGTGCGCACAGGGAGCTTCCGGCCAGCTGGAAGCTCCCATGTGCACCATCTCCCAGCGCTTACAACGCTGAGAGATAGGGACGGATGGGAGGAGCCGTCCACATCGCGGACCGGAAGCTCCCTGTGCGCGGCTTCCGTGCCCCTGTAAACAAACAGGGGCACGGATCGAAATGACCGCGGCCGACATCAGTGGCGTCGGACGAGGTAAGTACATGTTTATTATGTTTAACTAGCCCTCCCCAGCCCGGCCATAAAAAAATTTTTAAACCCGGATAACCCCTTTAATAAACTATGTGAAAAAGGAAGAAATTAAGACAAAATCTGAAATTTCAATTTGAACATCAGTAAAAAAAAAAATACAAAAAATTTTAAGGTAAGAGCACAAAAACATAATTCTCCAATGAATACTCCAAGGAAAGTTACAGATTTCTATCCACTGGAAGTGAACAAGGAAGCTTTCTATAGCAGGACAGCAAGCAGAGATCTAGAAAACCGTGAGGAATTGATGCAGAAAGTATATTGGAAAATTGGATAACTTTCCCTTCCACAAACCATATCAAATATTTGCTGAAAAGTGGACAACCACTTTAAGTCCGAAATTTGTACCTGTACAAAGGTGTTTGTTTAAGACCCTTGGAAAAACTCTGTTGTAAAAATTCCAGGGCTATGTTTTGGCTTCTTTTGATCTGGGTTCCTGGGTCCCAGCCCAGATTTTTACGTAGATTGCATTTATTACTGGCTTCCTGCTAGCCGCTATGGTATCAATTACGATATCAGAAAGGCCTTTGCCGGCCGGAAGCTCCCTGTGAGCCCTTGTAATCAAACTGGCGCACAGAGAAGACGGGCCGCAGCGTGGGACATCGGCAGTGCCGGACGAGGTAAGTACATGTTTATTACTTGTAAATAGCCCTCCCCAGCCCTGCCCTCAGTAATTTTTAAGACCCGGATAACCCCTTTAAATATTATTATTACAAGCATATCTTTACTTGTACCAGTGTTCTATATTCAACAGGTAGGGCAGTCATGGGGGACGCAACGGAAACATAACTATAAACCAGGAGATAACAAAAGTCATTTTTAGATGTGTGCCATTGTATTAGCCGCATAATAATGGAACCTTCCACGGTTCAAAATAAGAACGCAACATAACGTAACATAAATGTAAATAATGGAGGATGGTGTTAAATAAAAAAACTTTTTTCAGGAATGTGTGTGTGTTTTTCATGTTACATATAACATTTTGGACAAGTTCTGGGTCATGGTACTAATATGTAGCCACATTAGGTGAAGAGGATTGAATGCTCATTGTTTTGCTTAATTTATGTAAAAACTGAGAGCAAGTGTGTTCTCAGTTTGTCCTGGGTAGGAGAGGGTTAATAACATGCATATTATTTGAAAATTTATCAACATAAAGTCAATATAGACTGAGGTATGAGAACTGCCATCAGGAATGATTTTTATGTAACCCAAATTTTCCATTTTAACATAGACATCTCTGGTTTAGATTCATATCAAAGAGGAGATTCTCCTCTCAGAGGAAAATGAAGTGAGGTGCCACAAATCCGATATATATATATATAGATATATCTGAAGACAGGACGTCACGCGCTATGTTACCACCACGTGACATCAAACTGTGTGCACCGGCAGAGCACATGGACGTGCCTCTGCCAGCACTGCCGGGAAACTGCGAGAAGAGGACACTTCATTACTCAGCGGCTACAGAGGGACTCCACCTGACACTTGGTTACTGAGCGGCCTCCTCTGCTGAACATTTCATTATTGAGGGGGATCAGCTGCATATTTTGTTATTGAGTAGACTCTGCTGAATATTTCATTATTTAGGTGGCTCCGCTGCTCATTTCATTAATGAGGGGACTGCTATGGATATTTTATTAAAAGTAAACACATTGCTGTTAACACAAGAAAGAAATTATACATACCTGATCCAACAGGTCTCTGCCTGTATATGTATACAGAGGCACAGCAGTGTCATCATGACCATAGCGGCCATCTGCCCCAGGATACAGCTGCAGGCTGTGTCGCAGGCACAGGCTGTAGCGAGTGCCTGCCATGGTCAACGCTGGTAATAATTATATATTGTAGGACTGGTTCTAGTACTGCATAAGTATCTTATTGTAGTAAGGAGTAGATTATTTTAGCTGGTGGAGGCACCACAATCTTTATATAGCCCGGGTCTATGGTGCCCTTAATCTGCCACTGATCGGAGACACAATGATTTATCTGGTGCAGCAAAAAGTTGCTTAGTTCTACTCTGCACTAGTTTAAATACTTACATACTAATACATATCCTGATTATTTGAGAAATACTTAACGGGGAATGCAAAATGTGATACTTACTATTTCTTCCAATTTTGTCTCTTTAAATTTCCTTAGTGCGTTGGAGAACATTTCTGTAACCTTTCTTGCAAATGCCAGATCAGACTCATTTCCAATAGCAAATGTTTTCTAACAAAACCAGAAGACATGAGCTTTAGAACAGCATAAATTTATACATAAAACATAACGGCTTATTACCTCTAGTGTTCATGCAAAAGCATTAAAATACAGCAGTACTCTTGATTTTAGCTATGGTAAATATAATCTATTATAACTTAGAGGAAACCTACCACTTCTGAAGGTAGGTATGAGATGTAAACACCGCGCAGCGCCGAAGCTACCTAGGGGCTGTAAATCAAAATGTGTTTAAACCGCGATATAGCGGTTTAAAACACTAGCTAAGGTAAGCTCCGGCACCAGCTCACCCTGAGCTGGTGCCCGGTGTTTACATCTCATACCTACCTTCAGAAGTGGTAGGTTTCCTTTAAGTCTTTCCTACATTACTTCAGAGCCATATCTGGATATCCTCTATTTCCTGCATAAAGAAGAATTACAGAAGTTGTCCACCTTCGGCAAACAACTGATAATGTTTGTTTAATGAAAAGTTATACAATTTTCTAATTTACCCCGGTATCAATTCCTCACAGCTTTCTACATTTCTGCTTGCTGTTATTCAACAGGAGGCTCCGTTGCTTACTTCCTGTGGATAAACACTGGTCCATGGTCATGTGATGTCACACAGAGGGTAATCAGATTTTTATATACAGGAAGTAAACAATTACATTTTGCGTTGAATGACAGCAAGCGGAGATCTAGAAAATCACAATGAATAGATGCAGAAGTTTATTGGAAAATTGTGTAACTTTTCATTACACAAACAATATTTGCTAAAAGTGGACAACCCCTTTGTAAGAATTTATGACATTTTGGCGCTGATTTATGTTGATTTGTACAGGGCTAATTTTAATATAGTTTATACACTGTACATTAGTGCAGTCACAACAGGTAAAGGGCAGTTTTGCAATGAGGGACTTTGCTGTATAGATCAAGTCACTATCAGAAAAGGAAAGTGACTTAACAGCTTTACTATAGATACGGCCTCTATAGAAATTACAGAAAAGTAATCTGAACCCACCAATTTCAGCCAATGCATCTTTAGGCGTGCAGTTTAGAGGACCCCTTATAGCACAGAACCAATGTAATTGCTGGCCAACCCCTCAGGACTGCCATACAACTATATACACCCTATTTGCCATACCTTGTGTAGAAGGGGCGGTGACCCCTTCCCTCTCCATAGAAATGCACGGCATAGGACATGTCTTTTCCCTGTGTACAAAGCCGTACGTTGCAGCCGTACGTTGTCCCCCATAGGTTTGTGTAAATGCGGCCTAAGAGTGGATACCACCGGGTCTCTTAAGTATCCATACACAATCCATATAACATATTTAAGGGGAGACTCTCCTGTTTAACACAGCATTGTGTCTAGGTGCCAGGGTTCAGAAGATATAGGTGTTTGAAGTGTGCCCCCCTCCAGCCAGTCAGCTGAAGGCAGAATGTAGATGTAGCTGTAGGAAAGATTTTCACATGAACCGTTTGCATCTGTAGCTGAACCTGAGAAAGGGTGATGGAATAATGCTGTACATATTTATAACATATTTTGGTAAAACTTTATTCAGTTTAACCACTTATTAAAAAAAAACTTTAATAGGAAAAATGCCAATAAAGGTTATATTTTGCCAAATTTTACAAAGAAGAAATTATGTAATTAATAAAACTATTCTATCAAATTAAATGATCCAACAAACTGAGGTGATGAACAGTCCCCTTCAAATTATTGAGTACGACAATTTAAATTCTGAAACTTAAAGTGAAATGGTCAAACTGAAGTAATGAATAAAGAAGTACGTACCAGGAATTTGAAGACATCTTGGTTGCTGTTTACTGGCTCTATTTGGAATGCCTATAAGACTCAGACAAAAATAAAATACTTTTATTCTACAATTTCCTTTATAGGTTAACGAGAGAAAAAAAAGCTAATGGTAGAGAGAATATGGTTGATAATTAGGACAGGACTACACATGTTATGTTGTGGACAATAACCATGGAGACACAGGCTTGTATAGAAGCTGTACTAGTCAAAACACGACAATATTTTAAGACAATGATATGTACAATATTCTTCATTTTTACTTTAGAAGCATTAGGATATGTTCACACATTAAGGATATGTTGGAGATTTGCTATAAAAGATTTCTGGGTAGAATATCTGCAAGTTATCATAGTACCAGCAAAATGAATGAGATTTTCCTATATCTCATTAGGATGCTGCTTTGAATTGTTTATATAGCATGAGAGCCATAAAATGGTTGTGAAAGTGCAGTTTTTGGATAAGAAGTTGTGATTGTAGGATTTATAAACAACTGTATTGGAAATAAATAGAGGTACACTCATGCTTAATTTTGCTCATTAAACATATAGTGGTGTAAAGATGACATGCATGTCCATGGGAGATCATACAAGACTGTTTATAGAATATACATACCGGTATCGCTTCTCTATTGCTCTTAGTGCTACGCTTTGAATGATGTTTCTCACTGTAAGTTTTAAAATAACCCCTAATTAAAATGACATATAGAAAGCCAGAAAGGGGAAGATTTATCAAATTGTCTAATACTGAATGATAAATCTGCTGTAGTTCAAAAGATCATCTCATCTAATGTTGCACCTCATTTTTTTTATTATACATTATGCTAGTAAAATACTGAAATTTTTGATACAGTTTAAACCTAGTTTTTTTTTGGGGGGGGGGGGGAGGGGTGGAATACAATTCTGTCATGCAATCTGCAAAAGTATCTAAAAACCTTGATAAACGTGACAAGGCACTTTAGACATTTTATATTTAGGCAGGTTAACACTGACAGATGTGTATCTAGATGTTTCAATTCCTTGTCATTTACAATATAATATGTTGATGATACTTCATGTCTAATGATGATCAGACCTGAACCTTGTGGGTTTGGGTCCCCCCCCCAGAACTTCTGATGAAGTTCAAGGCTGACTCAAATGCACCTCATCGTTGACAACCGCAAGCATTAACTCTTTAAATGCCACGGACATTAAATGCCTGGGCTTGGGGATTTGCACTAGCATGCCGGAGGCTCACGGTGTCACCATTTGTGGGATGACTTTCGCTCCCTGATGACTTCATCTGGATCAACAATCATCCCCAAAATGGCGGCATACAGGACTTTAAATGGTGACTTTGCCAATAACGTTTAAACGGTAATCAGCACCAATTGATGGCTTCACTGGTGAGGGATCCTGAACAGAGGTTTAAAATGCAAGTTCGGCCAAATTTTTCCAGGTGTGCTCATCAATACACATTGGGGCAGATTTACTTACCCGGTCCAGTCGCGATCCAGCAGCACCTTTTCCGACGCTGATTCGGGTTCTGCTGGGATTCACTAAGGTCGTGCGCCCGATGTCCACTAGCTGCGCTAAAGTCCGCCGGAATTCACCTCCTCCATCTCGGTGTATGCAGGTGCTATTTTTGCGACAATTATTTTTTTTAAATTGAGCGTTTTTTCAGCCCCTCCCCCCCCCCCGATTTCTGTAGTGTGAAATCCGGCGCCGATGCGTCACAATCCGATCGCGTGCGCCAAAATCCCGTGACAATTCGGCGCAAATTGGAAAAATTCGGGAAACCCGGCGGAAAAACGCGTTTCGGACCCTTAGTATATGTGCCCCATTGAGTTAAAGGTGCAGAATACTCATATAGCCCAAAAACTTTTCATTACCCTTTCCCACAGCAAAACGCAGTTAATACAAAACTTCAGAAAGTAGAAATCATTCATACTATTGCAGATCAGGAAGCACTTCCTTAAATAACATAGGAAAAAAAAAAAGAGTGAAGTAAAACTTGCCCCTTTAATTTCTTTGACTTGCCATGATCGCCATCCGCCACTGTCAAAAACAAAAGCATACATAAAATATATCTCCACCCCTTTTGATTTTTCAGTTGTTTTTTTTTTTAAAAACTTTACAGTCGCATATGAGGATGCATTTAGTGCAGAAATAAAACTGTAATTCCTAGTGGTATCATTTAATATTCCATACGATATACTGGGAAGCTGGAAGAAAATTTCAAACACAGAAGAATTTTTTATTATAATGTCATTTTGTTGTATTTTTTGTGCTGAAAAAGCCCCACTCGGCTTATACTCTGGAATATAAAAAAAGATTTGGTACTCACCCCTGGCGCATCTTCTCCACACACCTGCTGCTTCCCGGCAGAGGCACATGCATGCTCTCTGCTTACATGCGGCGTAATCTTTACCACTCACACACTCTATACATTATGTAACCATACTAACTTATCACAGTCTTCTGCGGTGAAGCAAGAAATAACTTCTTATGAATCTCTGAAGCATCTTTTGTCTCTTCTGTTTCTCCTTCTGCTTGCTTCAGGGGACATCTCTCCTAACCCAGGCCCACCTCCTGCATATTTTAACACTTCACACAGAAACCCTGCTAACCTTATAAAGATTCAGTTTATACCCTCTTCTCCTCCTCCACCCGTAACCCCTTTTAAATGTGCCCTATGGAATGCCCACTCTGTGTGTAATAAACTAGAATCAGTTCATGACCTTTTGCTTTCCAAGTCTTTTGACATACTTGGCATTACGGAAACATGGATCCAGCAGGATGACTCTGTCTCCGTTGCAGCATTGTCTTATGGCGGTTTACACTTTTCTCACTGTTCCAGACCTGAGAATAGGCAGGGAGGAGGTGTAGACATACTCCTCTCTCCACAATGCACTTTCCAGGTCATTCCTCCTGTACCCTCTCTTACTTTCCCATCTTTTGAGGTCTACACTCTTAGACTTTTCCGCCCATTCTCTCTTCGTGTGGCTGTAGTATACCGTCCTCCTGGCTCACCCTATCAGTTTCTTGACCACTTTGCCTCTTGGCTCTCTTACTTTCTATCATGTGACATTCCAACCATCATCATGGGAGACTTCAACATCCCTGTTAACACTCCCATTTCCCCTCTTGCCTCTCAGCTCTTAGCACTAACTACTTATCTAGGTCTTTCACAACTCTGCGTTTCCCCCACTCATAGTGAGGGAAACATCCTCGATTTGGTCTTCTCCCGACCATCTTCAATATCTGATTTTACCAATTCCTCCTTTCCACTTTCAGACCATAATCTCCTTTCTTTTACTTTCAATAATCCTTCTCATTCTCAGAATCCTTCCACCCATCATTCATACCGGAACCTACGTGCAATAGATACTCATCAACTCACAGAAAACTTACAGACTGCACTATCCCCCATATCCTCTTTCACCTGTCCAAACCTGGCTACTAACCACTATAATCACACTGTCAGAAGTGCGCTAGATGAGATGGCACCGCTCACTATCCGAAATTTTCAACACACACGCAGGCAACCTTGGCACACTGAACAAACTCGTTTCCTTCGGCAGTGCTCCAGGATTGCTGAACGTCTGTGGAGAAAACCGCGCACATCTGCAGACTTCTTCACTTCAAATTAATGTTAAAAACTTATAACTCTGCCCTTCACCTCGGTAAACAGGTCTATTTTACTAATTTCATATCCTCTCTCTCTAACAACCCCAAAAGGCTCTTTGATACCCTTCACTCCTTACTAACACCAAAGGTGCAGCCACCTGTCACAGACCTTGGGGCTGAAGATCTGGCCTCCTACTTTAAGGATAAAATTGATTGTATCTGCCAGGAAATAATTGCTCAATCCACTCACCCCTCCAATCCCCTTCCCTCCCATACCTTATCTTGTTCACTCTCTTCCTTTGAACCAGTCACAGAGGAAGAAGTGTCTAGGCTCCTTTCCTCTGCTCGCCCCACTACCTGCATCAGTGACCCCATCCCCTCACATCTGGTCCAGTCTCTCTCCCCAGCAGTCACTTCTCACTAAAATCTTCAACCTCTCTCTCTTCTGGTGTTGTCCCCTCTTCTTTCAAGCATGCTGTTGTTACCCTTTTACTAAAGAAACCTTCACTGGACCCATCCAATGCTACTAACTACAGACCAGTTTCTAACCTCCCTTTCATCCCCAAACTCCTGGAACGCTTGGTCTATTCTCGACTAACCCGCTATCTCTCAGCTAACTCCCTCCTTGACCCCCTACAATCTGGTTTCCGCTCTATGTATTCCACTGAAACTGCCCTTTCTAAAGTCTCCAATGATCTCCTCACTGCAAAATCCAAAGGTGACTATTCTCTCCTTATTCTCCTGGATCTATCGGCAGCGTTCAATATTGTGGACCACCAGCTCCTCCTTAGAATGCTTCACTCCATTGGCCTAAAGGACACTGCACTCTCCTATCTCTCTGACTGCACTTTCAGTGTCTCCTTTTCTGGAACTTTCTCTTCTCATCTTCCTCTCAGTGTTGGGGTTCCTCAGGGCTCAGTTCTAGGTCCTCTTCTCTTCTCTCTCTATACTGCCCCCATTGGACAAAACATCAGCAGATTTGGTTTCCAGTATCATCTTTATGCTGATAACACCCAGCTATATACTTCTGCACGTAACATCACCCCTGCCTTAATCCAGAACACTAGTGAATGTCTTTCTGCTGTCTCTAACATCATGTCCTCTCTCTTCTTGAAACTTAAACTTTCTAAGACTGAACATCTTGTCTTTCCACCATCTACTAACCAACCCAACCCCGACCTCTCCATCTCGGTCTGTGGGATCACTATAGCACCGAGGCAGCAGGCCCGCTGTCTTGGGGTTGTGCTGGACTCTGACCTCTCTTTTTCACTATATATTCAATCTCTTGCTCGCTCTTGCTGTATGCATCTCAGAAACATCTCCAGAATCTGGCCGTTTCTGACATTTAAAACTTCTAAAATGCTAATTGTTGCTATGATTCACTCTCGACTAGACTACTGTACCTCCCTACTAATCGGCCTTCCACTGTCTAAACTCTCTCCTCTTCAATCTATTCTTAATGCAGCAGCCAGGCTGGTCTTTCAGGCCAAACGCTACATGGATGCCTCCAGTTTGTGCCAATCACTGCCCCGGCTGCCCGTCTCCTTCCGTATTCACTTTAAAATAATAACCCTCATCCACAAAGCTCTGAATAATTCTGCACCTCCCTATCTCTCTTCTCTCATCTCAGTCTTTCGCCCTTCCCGTGATCTTCGATCTGCCAGTGACATTAGATTAATCTCTCCCTTAATTCGAACCTCCCATGCACATATCCAGGACTTCTCCCGAGTTGCACCAATTCTCTGGAATGCCCTTCCCCGGACTCTCAGACTAACACCCATCCTCCAAAGCTTCAAACGTGATCTTAAAACCCATCTCTTTAGGCAAGCTTATCACACTCGCTAACCGCATGAAATGTCAACTCTCCCTTTACTAATCCATCCTATGTCCTATCTACCATCTGTTATCTGGCAAACAGCAGACATATACCAAGCTCCAGGCTTCTCTGCAGTCTTTTTCACCTAGGACCCTGTAAATAAGATGGTGGCTGATCGCTGGTTCAAGCAGCAACATCGTTGTTTAGTAAATTATTTATTAAATTATTTTATATTGTTCCCTTATAAAGAATGGCTGGACCATTATACAACCTCGTGTCACCCCCTCATCCTCATAGACTGTAAGCTGTTGTGAGCAGGGCCCTCACTCCTATTGTTTCATATGACTGTTTGTTCTTTGTAATGTAATATAGTTGTATATGTCCCCTATGATTTGTAAAGCGCTGCGGAATTTGATGGCGCTATATAAAGATTATTATTATTATTATAATAATAATGTCATTGGGGCGGCGACATGCCACGTCATAGTGTGTGTGTGCGGGCAGAGAGCATGCTGCCCGCACTGCCGGGAAGTCGGAAGGTGCGCCGCGGAGAGAAGAGGACGACAGGGGTAAGCGGCAGAGGTGAGTTTATTATTTTTATTGCTGGACAATCATTTTTTAGAGGGGGCACTGCTGGACAATCATTTTTTAGAGGGGGCACTGCTGGACATTTTATTTTTTAAAGGGGGGGGGGGCTTTGCTGGACATTTTATTGATGAGGGAAGGCTGCCACTGGATATTTTATTAACGAGTAGTTGTTGCATTTTTCACCCTTACTTATACTCGAGCCAAAATATATTAATATATAAATATGTAAATACTTTAATTAAAATAAAAAATATACATATACAGGTATTCTTTAAATTTTTTTCTAGACCAAAAACCAATACATTTTTCCTTGGTGTTTGTGTTTATTATGTCTAGAGAGGGGATGCCCTCCACTTTAAATCAAAATGACTTTTTACAAGAATTTACACCAACCTTCAGTTCACAGTTAGACCACAGTTTGATATTGAAAACTAGCATTACCAATATGGCTAAATAACATCCCTAAGAGACAATTTCTAAGACACTGATGTAACTGTACCAAGCTAGAGGAAGGGCCAGAAGGTTTACAGAAAGAATTCACCCAAAAGGGTTATGACAGTACTTTATTGTCTCATGTCAAAACAGAAATGGCTAATACTAATAACTTAGATGGAAGAATTAATGCTATGAAAGTCCCATTACCGTTGGCGGTAACATGTTTTATCTTTCTCTCTGTGGTCGGCCATGCTCCATGCATCACAATGGAGAGGGGATGGACACGTTCGTGTACATGTAGCCTAAGGGACTCTAAAGCAACCTTTCGGCAACATTGCAGGTACCACTGTAAATCTTTACTATACAATTGGGACAGGTAGATATATTAATTCTCGCTTTTACATACTTGAAGGGTAAGCGTGGGCTATTCTCTTTCTTAACAGCGAAGTCCAATTGCAAAGTTACACGCTAAATCAGGGGTCGGGAACCTATGGCTCGCGAGCCAGATGTGGCTCTTTTGATGGCCGCATCTGGCTCGCAGACAGGGCCAGGACGCATCCAGAGATTGGGTTTTTTAAAAAGCCTGGCTTCTCTCCTCCCTCCCGCGCTGCAGACATTACATTACTGCAGCTGATGGCCCGATTGATGGTCATGCGACCAAACACTAAGTCTGCCGGGACCTCGTGCTGCTGGAGCTGTGCCTGACCCCCTCCTGCAGGAGCCGACTGTGTGAGGAGGGGGGAGGGGCTGCAGCTCATGTCTGCCCGGATCCAGCACAGAGAGCAGACACTGAGCTTCCTGTGCAGCCTCTGTACAGACCCCTGCACTGATATCCTGGAGGATTTATTTAGAAGACTTCTATCTCCACCACAGGCTGTAAGTGTATAAAAGTAACTGTAAATGTGTGTCATATGTATTGTACTGTGTGTGCAGCATCAGTGTGTCATATGTAGTGTACTGTGTGTGTAGTATCAGTGTGCCATATGTATTGTACTGTGTGTGCAGCATCAGTGTGTCATATGTAGTGTACTGTGTGTGTAGTATCAGTGTGCCATATGCATACCTCCCAACATTTGTAAAAAGGAAAGAGGGACAAAATGGCGGCACGCATAGCGTGCCGTGGCGATCCCCCTAAGCCACACCCCCAATCACTCCCTGGCCACGCCCCAAATTTTAGCCATATTAAAATAATAAAAATCATCTCAATAAAAAAAAAAAAAAATTATCCTCATTGGGATTTGAACCCAGAACCTGCAGTGTCCATGTACAATAATAACACAGCGCCTCAACCCACTGAGCTATAATCTCAGTGATTAACAAGGTGGAGAATTTTGGTAACTAAGAACTATGACTATATATTGCCTTGGTATATAGGGAGGGATCTTCTCAGATTATTGTAATTATTGAGACTATTATTATTATTATTATGGAGATAATTATTATTATTGAGATGATTATTTTTACCATTATTAATAATCATCTCCATAATAATAAAAATAATAAAATTTATAATAATAATAATAATAGTCTCAATAATTACAATAATAATCTCTGAGAAGATCCCTCTCTATATATCAGTGCATTAGTCTGTGTCACAGTGTAAATGGCAGATAACATGTCTTAGTTACCAGAAATCCTCAGCTCTGTATCACTGGGCTTATAGCTCAGTTAGTTAAGCTCCTGTCTGCAGTGCAGAGGGTCCCAGGTTCGAATCTCAGCCTGGACAAAACTTTATTTAATTTAATTATATAAAGAGCTTGTGTCTGGGGAAGCCCTGGAGACCATATATGGACAGATACTGATCTGACCTGATGACGTGGTCCCTGCTCTCTCCACTAAACCGACACTTCTCTGAAAAGGATTCCCTGCCCGATGTCTGCTCTGGGGAACCCTAGGAGATGCAGTGACCATATATGGACAGATGCTGATCTGAAGCTGATGACGTGGTCCCTGCTCTCTCCGCTAAGCCCGACACTTCTCTGAAAAGGATTCCCTCCCGATGTCTGTAGAAGCCATTCTGTACTGTGAGTTCAGACTTTCAAAGTATTTACTATGCGGACACAGCAGCGGGACCTGGGGGGAGAATCCGTGACAATCTCATAGCTGCCCGTGACGCGGGGCAGAGGTACGAAAAACGGGAAAGTCCCGTCAAAATCGGGGCGGTTGGGAGCTATGCATATGTATTGTACTGTGTGTGCAGCATCAGTGTGCCATATGTATTGTACTGTGTGTGCAGCATCAGTGTGTCATATGTAGTGTACTGTGTGTGTAGTATAAGTGTGTCATATGTAGTGTATTGTGTGTGTAGTATCAGTGTGTCATATGTAGTGTACTGTGTGTAGTAGCAGTGTGTCATATGTAGTGTACTGTGTGTGCAGTATCAGTGTGTCATATGTAGTGTACTGTGTGTGTAGTATCAGTGTGCCATATGTATTGTACTGTGTGTGCAGCATCAGTGTGCCATATGTAGTGTACTGTGTGTGCAGCATCAGTGTGTCATATGTAGTGTACTGTGTGTGCAGCATCAGTGTGTCATATGTAGTGTACTGTGTGTGCAGCATCAGTGTGTCATATGTAGTGTACTGTGTGTGCAGCATCAGTGTGTCATATGTAGTGTACTGTGTGTGCAGCATCAGTGTGTCATATGTAGTGTACTGTGTGTGCAGCATCAGTGTGTCATATGTAGTGTACTGTGTGTGCAGTATCAGTGTGTCATATGTATTGTACTGTGTGTGCAGTATCAGTGTGTCATATGTATTGTACTGTGTGTGCAGTATCAGTGTGTCATATGTATTGTACTGTGTGTGCAGTATCAGTGTGTCATATGTATTGTACTGTGTGTGTGTGTGTGTGTGTGTGTGTGTGTGTGTGTGTGTGTGTGTGTGTGTGTGTGTGTGTGTGTGTGTGTGTGTGTGTGTGTGTGTGTGTGTGTGTGTGTGTGTGTGTGTGTGCAATATTAGGCCACATGCACATTAACATGGGGGCATTTTGCAGGCCACAAACAATGGGCTTTGTCCCATTGTCTACAACCCATCTGATAACGGTGGGGTGAGTGGTACTCATCTCGTAAATGTCCAGAGTAAGTGACTGTGCGGGATACAAAGATGGCAGGTCTTTCTCCTGTCGTCTTTGCATGTATGAGGAGGTTCTGCAGCAGCTGAGGCTTGTGTGTAACAGTGTCTGTCCATGCTGTACTAAGCCACCACTGGACCACAACAATGGTAATTCCCTGTAAAATAAAAACTAGATAATTTACATTGGAGCTTGCCATGCAGGACATCTCGCCCAGCACTCTGGCTTCTTCCTTTCCCTGCGCATACCTGAAAGCTGCATCTCTCATCATCAGGTGGGAAGGAGATCCAGGCAACACATTAAAAAGAAGCCAAAGTGCTGGACGAGATGTTATGGATTGCAAGCTCGCATGTAAATTATCTAGTTTTTATTTGATAGCTAATTACCATTGTTTCGGTCCAGTTGTGTCTTAGTACAGTGTCCCTTTAAACATATTGTACGTCTCTCGCCGAATTATATTTTAAAATATGTCGCGCTTATGGCTCTCTCAGCCAAAAAGGTTCCTGACCCCTGCTCTAAATTGTTTGTCCTGTATGCGCCAGTGACACCATATTAACATGCCAGAAGCTATTAGAACTTGTCATATGTAAAATTGATCTTCCTGATGTCAGGTTTCCTTTACGTAACATTTATTCACAAATCAAAACACTTTAGAAAATTACCTGGGGCAAAATTGGAAGATGAGCAGCTCGATACAACAGATACAGGTGACTTTGGGGCAGTATGATCATCCTTAGACATTTTGATTCTACGTCTCTTCCTTGAGGGTTTATCTGATATATTTATTATAGAAAAAAAAATGTAATTGAAAAAAATACTTGCCAACAATACTATACAAAAACTAGTTTTTCCATTATCATTAATCTAATGAGCAAGTCCATTTCAACTCTTTCAAAACCAATCCCTGCAAATCCAGTATAATTTCTACTTTAAAGCCCTTACTGCGGACCCCATTTTTAACCTTCCCTAGTTTTAGAAATTGGCATGTGTCACTATAATTTGTTATAACTTTGCAATATTTTAACATAACCAGGTGATTTTAAGGGACACCTGTCATCAGGTCTCTGTCACTATTTCTCGCACTACAACCTGTTGGAGCAGCTCACAAGGATCCCATCCCAGCCTTTATCTAGTCAATTCATACATTAATCATTATAAAATCACCTATTCTTTATCATGTAAATGAGGCTGGTCACATGGTCAGAGGCAGTGATGTCACCACTGTTACCACTCCCCTCTCCTCCCCCTGCTCATGTCTGTGTGTAGTAAAGCATTGCTGGTGTGTGTGCTGCATCTGCTGACATGCTACATCCTCCTAATACACAGACATGAGCTACACAAGTACCTGACATGTTCTGCTATAACATGGCTGCAGCCTGGAACTGTTGTATCTTGCGCGCGCGCACACACACACACACGCGCGCACACACACGCGCGCGCGCGCACACACACACTTCAGGGGGCGTGGCCACCAGCAAGCACATGGAGCAGCCATTACATGGAGCAGCTGTCAGTCATGCACTGGGGGTGTGGCTGTGCCGCCCCCTCATGAATAAGCTGGACAGCTTGAATATGCTAATGACTCAGTGGACATTTCACAGGTCATTTGCATACAGCTTTAGGACCTCATTGCTTAGGTTTACAGGCATGTAGAGGGACAATGAAGGGATAGAGGCAATGCTTTCTAATGGCAGTTTATGAAATCTATTTAGATTAGAGGGGTTATTTTGCCTGACTGTTCTCTTTAAGACTGTTTTCTCATGACACATAGTACTTCATTAGTTTAGTTTAAAAATTTGAGTGATAGGTTTTGCATTTATTTAAGAAAAAAATTACATTTGGCAAATATTTCATATTTCCAGGCAGAGAGTAATACCACCCAAATAACATGGTAACATTTTGCAAAATGTCTGCATTATGTTGGCATTTTGTGACCATCCTCTCCTTTTTGTAGGGTGTTGTAAGGCTTTTAACTTTTGTTGCCATTTTTCACATGCTGTTCAGCTTTTAACCCCTTAAGGACGGAGGGTTTTTCGCCTCATTTCTCGCTCTCCAACTTCAAAAATCCATAACTTTTTCATTTTTCCGTGTACAGACCTGTGTGAGGGCTTATTTTGTGCGTAACAAATTTTACTTTCCCGTAATGATATTTATTTTAACATGCCATGTACTGCAAAGCTGAAAAAAAATTCCAAATGTGGAAAAATTGAAAAAAAACCGCACGTGCGTCACGTTCTTGTGGGCTCAGTTTTTACGACTTTCACTCTTCGCTCCAAATAACACGCCTACTTTATTCTTTGGTTCGGTGCGATCGCGGTGATACCAAATTTATACAGGTTTTATTGTGTTTTAATACATTTTCAAAAATTAAACGAATGTGTACAAAAAAGAAAAAAATTTTTTTGCCATCTTCTGACGCTAATAACTTTTTCATACTTTGGCGCACGGAGATGTGTGAGGGGTCATTTTTTGCGAAATGAGGCGACGTTTTCATTGCTACCATTTTGAGGTCTGTGCGACATTTTGATCATTTTTTATTTCATTTTTTATGTTATGTAAAAAGGTGTAAAAGTCGCATTTCGGACATTTGGGCGCCATTTCCCGCCTCGGAGGTCACCGCCGGCCGTAACCGTTTTTATATTTTGATAGATCGGGCATTTTGGAACGCGGCGATACCTAATATGTCTGTGATTTTTACTGTTTGTTATGTTTTATATCCGTTCTAGGGAAAGGGGGGTGATTTGAACTTTTAATATTTTATTAATTTTTTTTATTTTTTAAACTTTTTTTTTTCTTTTTTTTTTCACTATCTTTTAGACCATCTAGGGTACATTAACCCTAGATAGTCAGATTGCTCCTACCATATACTGCAATACTTCTGTATTGCAATATATGGCATTTTTGCAGCACATTCATTACAATGAGCCACTGGCTCATTGTAACGAATATGCAGCTGCCAGATAGCCTCGTGTCAAAAGAAGACACGAGGCTACCATAGCAACTGATCGCCGCCCCTCGATGACGTTCGGGGGCGTGGCGATCGAAAAAAAGATGGCGGCGCCCACGCGCCGCCGTCTTTTAAACGCCGCCGGCGACTTTGCCGGCGGCGTTTAGGGGGTTAATAGCCGCGATCGGTGCAAGCACCGACCGCGGTTATTAGCGGTGGGGGTTTTGTGCAAAATGCAAAAACCCCCACCTTTGTATGAAGAGGACTCAGCCCGTGAGCCCTCTTCATACATCCCTTATACCTCTGCGCCGTAGAGCTACGGCGCAGAGCGTTAAGGGGTTAATGGAATTTCGAAGGTCTTCATAATAGAATAACCCCATAAATTACTCCATTTTAAAAACTGTTACCTTCATGTATGTAAAACAACTTTAAAAGAGGTCTGTTAACATTTTAGGTGTTAAACAAAGGTAAAAACAAAATAGAGGTGCGATTAAAAAAAAAAATTGTGTAATGTAATGCAAAAGTTGCATGAAGTCAATTGTCTGTCCTAATTATAAGATAACCATGTAATCAATGGAATGATTCCATAAAAATTATTTATAAATGCTATTTATTATAGGTACATTATGATTACCTTATTCATATATTTTTTTAAATTTTTTCCCAATTTTACTGAAAGGAAAAAAATTGGAGAAACTAGTTTTAGCATTTTCATCTTTTAGTGGCATAACTTTTGTATTTTTCTGTTGACAAAACTTTTTAGGTTATACAATGTACCTTTGACCACTTTTCAGAACTTTTACTATTAAGTGAAGCGATAAAAATATTAACAGAATTCACAGTGCCGATCCATTAATTCATTAGGTTTATTTTACCGATTTTTTTTTTTTTTTTTTAAAGGCAGATAACTAAATATAAATTTTTAGTGAATTTCTGTTAAGCTACTTAATTTGATTTTTATATGTAAAAGGTGGGAGGGGTTGCATATTATGACTTATGACAGACTGTTTGCTTTAAGTATAGTTCAGGAAAGGCTACCAATGTATACTTACAACAGAAAAAAAATAACTAAAATGTTAATGTAGCCTAATACATTTTTGGCAGATGGAAACAATTATATACATATGCAATATGTATACAATTTTTAATATATTGTGTAATATATATGAAACTTATCAAGACCAATGGCAAAAAAGTGAGTTCACCGCAAAGTGAAATAGGCCAAATTCTGCCGTAAGGGTCAATATTTTCTGTGGCAAACATTATTTTTAAGAACTGTCTTACTCTTCTACTCCTTCAGGTTGGTGGATGTTGGAGACCTGGCACTTCTCCCTCTTCCAGGTGAAGATGCCCCACAGATGCTCAAAAGGGATTGAGATGGTAAAGGTGCAGCTTAGCATCAGATTCTTTAGCATGAATCTGGGGGCTGTGTTTGGGGTCATTAAGTTGGAATACTGCTCAGAGTCCCAGTTTCAATAAAACTCCTTAATTGCTAACCCCAGTGAACAAGCTTGGTAACCCCAGTGAACAACCATGGTAATGGACACTAATGTGGGTAAAGGGCATTCGTGGGTAAAGATGCTTTACTGCTAGTTATGGAACTCACTGTAGGCAAACAAGCAAAATAAGAATGGCTGATCCTCATGAATCAGTGTTTTCAAAATATATACAAAAAATATACATATATATTATATATACAAATATAATACAATATATATATACATTTGCAAAAATAATAATTAATGAATTGGCGCAAGGAAATACCTGGGTTTGATGGGGTAGCCTCAGAAGCCCCCTCACAGGATGCTGGGGAAGCAGGATAATCGTTATCTTCATTTTTCTCATCTAAGATGACAATATGGCCTTTGGGAACATTGTTTATTGTTTGGAAATCTTTAACAGTCAATAAAGGAAAATATACATTTGCAAAAATAATTAATGAATTGGCTCTAGGTCTAGGAGATACCTGGGTTTGATGGGGTAGCCTCAGAAGCCTCCTCACAGGATGCTGGGGAAGCAGGATAATCGTTATCTTCATTTTTCTCATCTAAGATGACAATACGGCCTTTGGGAACATTGTCTATTGTTTGGAAATCTTTAACAGGAATAAAGGAAATGCCAGAAAATATACATTTGCAAAAATAATAATTAATGAATTGGCTCTAGGAGATACCTGGGTTTGATGGGGTAGCCTCAGAAGCCTCCTCACAGGATGCTGGGGAAGCAGGATAATGGTTGTCTTCATTTTTCTCATCTAAGATGACCATACGGCTTTTGGGAAAATGATCTATTGTTTGGAAATCTTTAACGGAAAAAAAAGACAAGGAAATATCAAAATTTAAAAACTGATCTAATCGTAAAGTAATAGTTAGATATTTTACATTTACTGGCTATATAAAACCCTTTCTCTTTTTAACAAATTTAAAGGGAACCAAAAATATGTCCTTATTGTGAGTATCTATGCCACTATTGATACATCCAGTATAATTATTCGCTTTGGCAGATGCTAGTCGATAAAGGTTTCTTTACCCTCTTTTGCTACAATTTTACCCTGTGTTACCATTTGATACATAATTATACTTTTGTTTCCTTGGCCCAAGTGTATTACATTACTTTTTTGCTTTAAACTTGAGTAACCATTTCATACTTCGTTATTTGGAGCTATGCAAGGTGTAACGAGCTGTGTTTTCATGAATACCATTTTGGGAGCTAAAACAACCTTAAATGCCTTCAGACGAGTATATGAATAAATCTGGACATTCTGAGACCTGTGATCTTATTTTTTCTAACTGTTCTCTTCTCTGTAGTCTGCATCTGTAATTTGCTGTTGTCTTATGGCTGCTGGGTGGAGACTTAGATCCTTTATGTAAAATGACACCTCCGTCCGCTTCTATCCGTCTTGCCCGGAATTTAGCACAAATCTCAGAGAGAAAGTTAATCATATACATTATGCAAAATTTGTAAAAAGTGAGTGAGAGACCATTTTGTATAAACATCTGATGACGTGAATCTGCTTATCATGCTTCTGACATCATTTTCATGCGGCCAAGTTGCAGCACCAGTGCGAATGCTAATGAGGCTTATACCAAGTACTAATGCTGCCTAAATATACCAGGCAGTCAGACAGATGGAGCTCCATGCAAAAAGTTATAAACTTTTCTGTTCTTCATGTCAAACCACACAACTTATTTGCACAGAAAACATGTACTCTTAAGCTTCCCAGTGTATACCACTCACACGAGAAAGCAGCCTGATCATCCTGGCTGCAGGGTAACAAAATGCTGTAAATATAGAAATATAGAATTTCAGACAAGAAATGGAGCTTAAAGGATACCCTTCATCAGAAGTCCTTGTTCTGGCTCCCCAATGTCCCCATAGAGAATAGTGTACACATTGCCAAAAAGTTTTTATGGTAAACCTGACTTTTTCTGAGAAAAAATGATAAGTTAGATGAAAGTTTACCTTTCTGTATGGAGAGCTGTGTCCACAGGATCGGAGTGGCCCATCAGTGTGCCGATGAAAGCACCGCTGGGCCCCAACACCTGCCAACTCCGGAACTATCCATGTTGACTCCGCCCCTTTTTGCCAGGCGTGACTATAACTCTGTGCCCTCTGGACACAGATGGATTTGAACATAATGATAAAAATTAATCTGACTAAAGGCTTTCAAATGACCATCCACTTCAATCGAGGATATTGGCTTAGTCAAACAATCCTCCTTTAAAAGGGCACCTACCACCCTGATTCTACCTATAAAGGTAGAAGGGGTGGTAGGTGGATGGATGGGACGTGAGGATAGCCCTATTTTGAGCTAATCCTCACGTCCCGGGTGTCTTTTAGAAAACTTTATTACATGTATATGCAAATTTTTTTATGCGGCTACTGGGGCGTGGAGTAGCCAGACATGAGGCTACTAGTCACGGCTACTCCACGCCCCAGTAGCCACGTTACTCCGCCTACCAGGTAATCTTCGGCGTGCAGCTCCTGTTAGCTGCGCGCCCTCGTCCGGGTCCCCTGCGCGGCCGCGGCTCCGGAACTACTGCGCATTTGACCCTTTTATTAGATCAAGAAAATCGCGGCAGACGAAACAACATACGTATAAAGGGCCTGCCTGAACTTCAAACAGCAGACAATTTATCTGAGAGAGTAACGCAAATCTTTAAGGACATCCTGTGCCGCCCTGCAGACTCGGCTCTTCTGTTTGACAGGATTCACAGAGTCTCCAGAATGTCTGCTGCAGAACCTGGGATCCCCAGAGACGTCCTATGCCGTCTACACTACTTCACGGATAAGGAGAAAATAATGCGCGCAGCCTGGGGCAGGGAAAACGTGCAAGTGGATGGTTCGGATATATACGTATCGACCCTGATGTATCGGCCCACACCCTGAGCATGAGACGCTTACTGCAACCTCTCCTACACAGCATAAAGGAAGCTGGCGCCTCTTACAGATGGGGCCACCCTTTTCACCTCATTTTTTGACATAATGGGACCCCGTTCTTCCTAAGGAGCCCTGATGACCTCCCTGATCTTTTTTGTTTTCGGAATATACCTCCAATTTCCATCCCTAATTGGCTTGGAACAGATATACCCAGAGTGCCTTCTCTGCAATCTCGCCGACGGAGTACGTCAAGACGTGGGAGACGTCCCTCAATAGAAGACACCCTACTGCCACTTCTATCTTCCCAACCTGCTGGAGCTGCCTCACTGGGTCCGGATTTATCCGTGGGCCTACCACTGGAAGCCTTACGTTCCCCGAACTTCCTTCATGCATAGTTCTCAGGTATTGGCACTCAATGCCACACACTGGACTTACGTCCACAAGTATATTCAAATGTAACTTATGTTTGTCTCATTTTCCTCCTATGCTTTTGTAAATAGGGACGTACTCTGAGCTTTGCCTAGACTACATTCACATTTAAGTTTTCTCTACGGTTTAATAGACACTATTACTGGGGCACTTGAATGTACTATTATTCTTTAATGCCAATGTAAGACCTAACCGTTGCTGAGCTAGGTCGCCACCTAGTGGCTTATATTTTTAATTACTTACATAGTCATATGATTAGCTATAGCTTGCCCCAGAAGTCAACTGTTGATTGCAGACTAACTGATGTCATATTGCTTATAATGCTTTGTGAATTTTTGTCCACCCTGGGAGGTTGCCTGTCAAAATTTAACATATAACACCATCTTCAAAAGGTTTGGTTTATGCCTTCCCACCTTTGCAGCGCTATCTGTATGGACGCAATGGGGGTACCCTATAGGTAAATGTAGTCATTAAGGCCCGAGATTTGGACATAATACCTCCCAGTGTGTAAAACATCTGTATTTCTCTGTTACGCAAAAGATAGTAGGTGTTATAGTTGGATGGATATGGATTTAATATTTCATCTGAAGGCGGGTGAGAGAAGTTGATCGCTCTAAGCTTGCAATTGTTCATTTATGCCCGTTGGTAATGGAGCCATGCGCTATTGCCTTCTACGTTCCCCACTCTTTCTCCTCCTGGTAGGGGGAGTTGTTTCCCTGGCTTTATTCTCCAGGGACTTAGGGTTTGACCCTTTTTTTTGCTTTTTTCTTGTATCTTTCTCCACCCCCCCCCCACCCCCTGCTGAACCTTGGGACCGCAGGTCGCTCCCACTTCACCCAACTCACCCTCATATTTCTATTGTCTTTATTTCTCTCTCTTTTTTCTTCCGCCATCTTACCCAATTCTCTTCCCCTCTTTCCACTATGGTGCCGTCTAGGCCGGAGGGCAGACAAGACAAATTAACATCCCTTAATGTAAAGGGATTGCACAGCCCCGAAAAGAGGTCTATCTTGTTCAATATGTTAAAAGGAAAGAAAATCCAGGTTGCCTTTATACAGGAAACCCATCTTAGTGAGGCTAGACCGTACAGCTTCACAGACAGGAGATACCCAAATGCCTATCATAGCTATACTACTGACCCGAGAGCGAGAGGCACCTCAATTTTCATAGCTGCTTCAGTGCAGTGGTCATTTGTGGACTCATGCTGTGACTCGGAGGGGAGGATGATTATGGTTAAGGGCAAAATAGCAGACAGTACGTACACATTTGTCTCCCTGTATCTTCCAAACACAGGACAAGCCCAAGCTATGACTTCCTTTTTGGACCTCATAGAGGATCCTGCTGATGGGCTCCTGGTGGTGGGTGGGGATTTCAATGTTGCTCTAGACCCCAGCATTGATACTTCCTCGGGCTCCTCCTCCATGTCGCAGCATAGTCTACGCAGACAGAGGATTATTACATAACCATCAATTGATTGACACCTGGAGACTAATGCATCCGAGAGACAAGGACTACACGTTCTACTCTCCAGTGCGCAATGTGTATTCTCGACTGGATTATTTCCTAGAAAGCGGAAATTGATAATATCACCTTTTCGGATCATGCCTTGGTCTCTACGGTACTTAACCTTCCGGACGTATCTGACTTCCAATGGCAGTGGAAATTGAATACATCCCTCTTAGATGACAGTGTGATCACAGACGAAATCTGAGATTCCCTACAGACGCATTTTACCAGGACCACAGAAGAGGGGATCGACCCGTGTATTGCTTGGGAAGGCCATAAGCATAACATCCGCAGCTTACTCATTACACACGGTGCCCGGCGAAAACGGGAAAGGGCTAAAGAGATAATTACCCTACTAGATAAAATTAGGGAACTAGAGATGTCACACAAGCGTACACCTACTGATGATCTTCGAACCTCCCTGTTTGAAGCACGTGACTCCCTTAAAACACTGTTAGTCGGTAAAGCAAAGGGAAACCTAGCGAAGTGTCGGCGGCACTTCTATGAGTACAGCGACAAATGTGGCAGATCCCTAGCCAGAGCATTACGTATCCAATGCTTGCGTACATACATTCCAAAAATCATGACACCCTCAGGACTCCCTAAACACTTAAACTCGGACATTGCGGCAACATTCCGTGACTATTATCAATCCCTATACAATCTTGACCAGCCCCACACAGCCTCAGCCCAAAATGCATTACGAAATAGAATCCAAACTTACCTATCTGACTCTTCCCTACCATCTCTTTCTGAGGAGGAGGCAGAAGCCCTAGAAGCCCCCATTACCGACATAGTTCCAACTGGCCCTTAAGGAGACCCAATCGGGTAAAGCCCCTGGGCCTGAGGGGTTCTCTTTACCGTAAGAAGTTTTCTGGTCTCCTTGAACCACACTGGACAAAGGCTTTCAATGAGATAGCTTCGGGAGCCTCACTTCCTAAGGATGCGCTAGGAGCGATCATAGCTGTCATACCTAAACCAGGAAAAGATGCTACCCAATGCTCAAATTATCGACCAATTTCGCTGCTGAACCAAGATCTCAAGCTGTTTGCGAAAGTTATAGCAATGAGACTCGCTTCCCTACTCCTGAGCTCCATTCACTCAGATCAGGCTGGCTTCCTCTTGGGAAGGGAAGCCAGAAATAACCATTAACTTGATATACAAGGCCCAAATGGAACATATCCCACTTATGCTCCTATCTACGGATGCAGAAAAGGCCTTTGATAGAGTAAACTGGTCTTACATGTCCGAGGTCCTTCGAGCATTCGGTATCCAAACCAAAATGTTTAGTTGGATCATGTCTCTTTACTCCAGCCCCTCAGCCTCCATCCGCATGAATGGCACTCTTTCAGACAGCTTTGAGATACGAAATGGTACCAGACAGGGATGCCCGTTGTCTCCTCTACTCTTTGTTCTCTCTTTAGAACCCTTCCTCCGACACATAAGAGCCAATCAAGATATTTCCGGATTAGAGACCCAAGGAATTAAATACAAGATAGAAGATTACGCCGACGATCTACTTTTCTTCCTAACTAACCCCCAGATCTCTCTCCCTAACCTAATGAAGGAAATAAAGGTGTTTGCCCAATTGTCTAATTTTCGCATTAACTGGTCCAAATCCGAGGCCCTCAATGTCTCTCTCCCAGAGACCCTGGTTGAGACACGGCGAGGGTCCTTTAATTTTAAGTGGGCTTCACAAAGCATTACTTACTTGGGGACTCAATTGTCAGCCGATTTATCCAAGCTCTACACGCTTAACTTCTTACCCATTCTTAAGAGTACAGGAGGACTGCTCCAGGTGGACCAAAGGCATTTTTTCATGGTTTGGCAGATGCGCCATATTCAAAATGAACATACTCCCGCGTCTTATCTATCTTTTTCAAGCACTACCCATCAAATTGCCAAAAGCCTACTTTCGCTCCCTGAATGCCATCCAACATAAATTCATTTGGGCGGGTAAACCCGCCAGGATTCAGTGTACCACTCTATATCGCCCAAAGATATGGGGGGGGATTGGGTTGCCAGACTTCAAGGGTTATCATACGGCTGCTCATTTGGCCAGAGTCCTTGATTGGTGTTGTAACACAGACCTGAAACCTTGGGTTCGGCTGGAGCAGTCCTACACGACAATCCCACTACAAGAGCTACCGTGGCGGTTTATAGAAAGGAACGCAGCTTTAAAATCACACCCTACGATTGGCCCAACTCTCTCTCATTGCCAATTAGAGGCCGTCAGGGAAAGACTGCTGCCCAAACACTCCCCGCTGACACCAGTGTTGGAACATCCTGACTTTAGCCCGGGTTGTGACGGCCCTGTATTTAACCAATGGAGGCGGGCGGGCAAGTTTAGGGCTAAACACGTCAGCAGAGACTCAGCTTGGTTAACGACTCAGCAGCTCATGGAAATCACAGATCCATGCCCACTTGGGACATGGAGGGCTCAGCAATTACGACACTATTTAACTTCTCTTCCTCCTTGTTCTCAATTTTCTAAAAATCAAACCTCATTCGAAAGCCTTTGTTCCAGCACTGGGACTGTACGACATACGCTCTCCTCTTCCTATTCATGTCTCCTATCCATACCCGATGACCCTGGTCCTCAGTTTTTAAGGCAATGGGAAACAGACCTACATGTCACACTTACACCTGAACAGAAGGAGCGCATTTTCGAACTTTGCCACTGCACCTCAGTCATCTCGAGATACCAGGAAGCAGTGTATAAACTCATGGCTAGGTGGTATAGGGTACCTACTCGATTACACACGATCTTCCCGCTGGTGCCTCCCACATGCTGGAGATGCGGAGAAGAGGAAGGATCCTTCCTTCATGTGTTCTGGTCTTGTCGGGCTCTTGCCCCATTTTGGCAGAACTTGCAACACTACATATCCTTGATCTGTGGAGACTCTGTGAGACTGGATCCTCCTCTCTTACTTCTCCATCACTGTGATGTTTCGACGCAAACATACAATAGATCAGTACTGCGCTTTCTAATAATGGCTGCTCGTTCCTGCATTCCAGCACTGTGGAAACAAACCAATCCTCCAACAATAACTATGTGGGTTAACAAAGTAAATGACATCATGCGTATGGAAGACCTCACATCTTCCTTGCACGGCACCTATGCGAAATTCAGCAAAACCTGGCAACCATGGATCCTCTTCCAGCAATCTGCTGAGTACAGACAACTTTTATAAGGACCTGAGGTGATCCCCTCTCCGGACTGCTGCAGTTGTCCTCCTGCCACCCGGCCTGGGCGCCTCCTCCTATCCACCTACTTGGCTACCCCTCTCGCCCTATCCCTTTCCCTCACTCCCCTCATCCTATTACTCCTTCTTGCTCCCTATGTTTCTTTGGGGAGTTCCTTACGGGCACTTAATTGAGTCCAAGGACTCCCTAATGGTTCTGTTTCTGAATTACATAAAAATGGTGAGAGTGTGAAGGGGGCTGGAGCGTATACACGAGGAGATACACCAAAGGTTACATGCTGGTATATTTTGTCACTTATTACGGTTTATGTTTGATTGTTTGTATGCAATGCTACAAGGACTGCGCTCCTGCTCTTTGTTTTTATTGGCAGTAAGAGTACAAATAAATTTTAAAAACTTACAAACGTGAGGTAAAAAATGTGCATACAAAATCTCAATGCGGACGCCAGTTTCACATGCCCGAATCTGGGTTTTGCTAAACACAGCTTCTTCCATGGTGTTGCTGGCGTCAAGTCTGTGTCCACATTTTTACATGTTCATAAAATCTCACAATATTATATTATTTTTACATTTGTACCCATCTGATTACACAGACAAACTTACAGTCATTATAAAAACAGTTGTAAAAAAATACCTTTTTGTCCTGTATTCAAAATATATCCCTCCTTATACACTAAATTCATTCACAAATTTATTGTTACAGGCATTCTAGTTCTCCAATCCCATGCTCGGTATTTTCATTTTATCCTATACGCTTCCGTATAGCCAACACACCTTCCTGTTCATTCAACGGAATCTCAGGCGGACTTTTTGGTTGATCCAATCACCTTTGATATAGGCACCACACCTCTCACAATTCAATGGGAATGACTACGGACCTACTCAATGTTTTTAAACATCATACGGTGAATATTCAACCTATCGCAACCACTCTAGCGTATTAACCCTTACACACTCTCCACAGAGACAGACGAACCAGATATGTGGGGTCCAAACTTCAAACACGCCACTGAATTATATTTTACATAGAAACATTCATAAATTAATCCTTAGCATATAAACAACTCTCCTTTCATAAACACTAATTTTGTTTTTTTTTTTTTTAAATCAAGAAAGCGTATAGTTAGTTACCAACCTGTTGTAATTACATTATATAAATTATATGTTATAGCTATCCCCTCCAAATTGTGTATTCCTTATATGTTCTAAGATCTAATAAATCTAAGATCTATATTTATTTCATATCTATTATTTATTTATATAGCTATTCATAAGGTTCTATCATAAAGATGGTGCATTACGAAAAATAGTTTTTCCACCAATTGTAGGGTCCCCCTTCAATATATGCCAATATTTTTGTATGATTGACTTAACTCTTAATGTCTCCTTAGAGTATGGGCTAATGAACAAAGGATTAACGGGGAAGGGAAGGAGCCATTGAGCTTTTGTAAGGCAGAATAGTTTTAAAGTGCCAGGATCTGTTTGTAAAGCCCTGGGGCCACGTTCACACGTGGCATTTTGGTTGCATTTTGAAACACAATCCAAAGGCTCTTCATTTGAACACTTTGCATTTACTTTGGTAACATTGTGTTTCCAACAAGTTAACACAAAATATATGATCATGAGAGGAGCCTTTGGATTGCATTTCCAATCATAACCAAAACGCCACATGGAGGTGGCCTCAGGTACCACAAACCCTTATCCCAGAGTATTTGTAAACTTTTTCATGTGGTATAGGGGGTATATTATCCCCTTGCCACTGTATTTTATATTCCATCCCGTGTAATGGGAACTGGAAACAATTCAAAATGCGGTAATATTGACAAGAACCCCCATTTGTTCCATTTTCTTGTGGGCTCTTTTTTTACGCCTTTACTGTACATTCCAAATGGCATCTCTAATATATTTTTTGGTTTGGTACGATCACAGGAATACCAAATTCATATAGGATTTATTAGGTGTTAATAGATTTTACCAAAAATTAAAAACCTATGTACCCTAAAAAATGATTACCTTTTCCATATTCTCCATTTACCGTATTTTTCGGACTATAAGACGCTTCTTACTATGGGACGCACCCCAGATTTAGGCTTTCAAAAAAAGGAAAAATATATTTTACACCAATTAAAATATCCCTGTTGGTCACACTAAAGCACAGTACACACAGACATACATTTAGACCCTCAGCTCAGCTATACACACCCACAGAACCATACACCCACAGAACCCCACACACACACACACACACACACACACACACACACACACACACACACACACACACACACACACACACACACACACACACACACACAGAACCACACACACACACACACAGAACCACACACACACACACACAGAACCACACACACACACACACAGAACCACACACACACAGAACCACACACACACAGAACCACACACACACAGAACCACACACACACAGAACCACACACACACAGAACCACACACACACACACACACACACACACACACAGAACCACACACACACAGAACCACACACACACACAGAACCACACACACACACAGAACCACACACACACAGAACCACACACACACAGAACCACACACAGAACCACACACACACACACACACACACACACACACACAGAACCACACACACACACACACACAGAACCACACACACACACACAGAACCACACACACACACACAACCACACACACAACCACACACACAACCACACACACAACCACACACACAACCACACACACAACCACACACACAACCACACACAGAACCACACACACACACACACACACACAGATCCACACACACAGAACCACACACACAGAACCACACACACACACACACACACAACCACACACACAACCACACACACAACCACACACACAACCACACACACAACCACACACACAACCACACACACAACCACACACACAACCACACACACAACCACACACACAACCACACACACACACACACAGATCCACACACACAGAACCACACACACACACAGATCCACACACACAGAACCACACACACAGAACCACACACACAGAACCACACACACAGAACCACACACACACACACACAGAACCACACACACACACAGAACCACACACACACACAGAACCACACACACACACAGAACCACACACACACACAGAACCACACACACACACAGAACCACACACACACACAGAACCACACACACACACAGAACCACACACACACACAGAACCACACACACACACAGAACCACACACACACACAGAACCACACACACACCCCCCATTCCCCTTCTTACCCTGTCCCAGGGAAGCATGGCAGTATGAGACCTATGGTGATGTAAGAAGCATGTGATCAGTCACATGATTCTGACATCACTGCAGGTCCCGTACCTGTAGGAAGAGAGCAGTACAGAGCCTCCTCTCTGGGAGATCGGGTGCAGCTCTATATCAGGGCATCACCCGATCTCCCTTACAGCGGTCAGGGGGGTCTGGCAGTACTGGATCCTCCTGACCTCCGGTCACAGGCACTTTTTAGCACGATATTTTCTTGCTAAAAAGTGTGTCTCATAGTCCAGAAAATATGGTACTTTTTCATACTCAGGAGTCCAGAGTTGGCTAAGGTGTCATTTTTTTCTGGGACAAGCTGACGTTTTCATTGCTACCATTTTGGGGACTGTGATAAAAAACATAATAAAAAGTGTGTAGCGAAACAGCAAAAATGTGTAGATTTTAACATTTGAGCGCATTTTACCGTTACGGGGCTAACTGCCAGGAATAACCGTTTTAAAATCTTTATATATTGGACATTTTGGGATGCGGTGATATCTAACATGTTTTTTTTTCACTTTTTTTTATTATTTATTGTTTTATATATGTTAGGGGCTTTTGCGATATCTTTATGAATTTTATTTATAAATATTTATAAATTTTTTGCAGGTTTTATTTTTATCATAGGTTTTATACTAATCATATAAACTAGTGATTATGTCATCACTAGTTCATACTAATGCACTGCAATAACCATGTATTGCAGTGCCTTAGAATTGTCAGCATATGCAACTACATAGTCTGTCAGGCATCTGCAGGTAGATGCCGATGACAGAACCCGGGAGCTTCATTAGGTCCTCAGCTGTCTGCCAGTGAAGAGGGTACTCTGCGAAAGCATCGTAGGGTGCCTGGAGGAGAGGGCACGAGCCCCCTCCCTCTGAAGGTACGTAGATCCCACGGTCACAACATTGAACACGGGATCGAACGGGTTAACAGCCGGACCAGCTCTCCGTTCTGATCCAAAGTGTTAAAGCAGGGTCCCAGCTGTCATAAGACAGCTGGGGCACTGCTCTTCGCTGCACGGAGGCCTTGTGCAGTCTTGAGGTAAGGCCGACGGAGAAACCCTAAGGCCCCTTAGTGATTAACGGGGAAGTCCGTAAGGGCGGTCACTAAAGGGTTAAAAAGATCGAGCGGGTCTGTAGTAATTCCCATTGCAGTGTGAAGGAGAGAGGTGTAGCGCCTATATCAAAGGTGATTGGATCAACCAAAAAGCCCCCCGAGACGAAATTGAAAGATTCCGATGAATGAACGAGAGGGTGTGTTGGCTATATGTATAAATGTGGATGGAGACTTGACGACAGCAACGCCCTGGAAGTTGTCAGTTGTGTTTAACGAAACCCAGAGTCAGGCATGCGAAACTGGGACCCGCATTGAGATTTTATATGCACATTTTTTACTTCACGTTTGTGCGTATTTCTAATGGCAAAAACGTATTACGCTATGCCTGCGCGAATCTCTTCCATTTAGCGATCTACTATATCGAATAGAATAGGATGAAATCTGGAACATGGCTTATTCTTAAAGGAGGATCCTTTGACTGTCCTAATATCCTAGAATGCAGTGGTCATTTGAAAGCTTTTGGCATTGCCTTTATAAAAAGACAATAAGAAAAACCAGGAGCTCTAGTAAGATAAATTTTTATGTTTCACTTTCGTGGACTTTGTGGGATCGATCCATGACCGTATGTAGCTCCCATCGATAGATAGTGTGCAACATCTCACTACAATTTTCTGAATACAACGCTGAGAACTATGAGGTCTCCGTGCCTCTCTGCAGTTCGGCAGGTGCGATATGATGAAGTCATCGCCTGCCAGCCTGTTGTCCACAGCAGCAGAGAAGAAGCAGAGCTGCTGGGGAACCTGGAAAGGTAAGGTATGTGTTTTTTTTTTTAATATGCTATGCTAGAGGAGAAGGGGCCCACAAAAAGAGGGGGGCACAATTAGAGGTGTAGTTGAGAGTTGGTCAGAAAAAAAGGTGGAGATGAGAGAGGGAGATACCAGGTGGCCCACAATAAGATGGGGAGATACAAGGTGGCAACATTAAGAGGAGGGAGGTCAGAAGGAACATAAATGAGAGGTGGGAGATGAGGGGCTACAAAATGAGAGAGATGGAAGGAGGCCCAAAATAAGGGTAGGAGATACAAGAGGGCAACATTAAGAGGAGGGAGATGAAAAAAAAAACAAATAAGAGAGGGAACAGAAGATAAGGGGGGCCAACAAGATAGGGGGAGATGAGAGTGGGTTAGAAAAAGAGATGAGAGGCTAAAAAAATGAGAGGAGGGGGTGAAAGGGGGCCCACAATAAAAGAGGGGGAGATACAAGGGGGGGGGGAACATAAAGAGAAGGGAGATGAGTGGGTGTCTAAGAAGATCAGGGGGACCTTCAATGAGAGCAGGTCAGAAAAAGGAGAAAATGAGGGACCACAATATAAAGGGGAGAAAATGAGGGACCACAATATAAAGGGGAGAAAATGAGGGACCACAATATAAAGGGGAGAAAATGAGGGATCACAATATAAAGGGGAGAAAATGAGGGACCACAATAAGAGAAGGTGATCAGAGGCCACAATAAGAGAAGGTGATCAGAGGCCACAATATGAGGAAGAGATGAGAGGCCACAATATGAGGAAGAGATGAGAGGCCACAATATGAGGAAGAGATGAGAGGCCACAATATGAGGAAGAGATGAGAGGCCACAATATGAGGAAGAGATGAGAGGCCACAATATGAGGAAGAGATGAGAGGCCACAATATGAGGAAGAGATGAGAGGCCACAATATGAGGAAGAGATGAGAAGCCACAATATGAAGGCGAGATGAGTGCCACAATATGATGGGGAGCTGGGGGAGACACCAATTGCTTTTGAAATAAGGTCTGGACTGGACTTTAAAGAGAACCCGTCAGGCAAAATACCCCCCCCTTAAACTAAATATATTTTCATAAACTGCCATTAGAAAGCATTGCCTCTGACCCTTCATTGTCCCTCTATATGCCTGTAAACCTAAGCAATGACCTAAAAAACCTAAGCACATTGTAATGTATGAGTAGTAAATTCCCCATATACTGCCATACTGTAGTATGGCAGTATATGATAGGATCGTACAGACATCCTAGGGTTAAAGTACCCTAGGGAGTCTGAAAAATAGTAGAAAAAAAAAAAAAGTTAAAATAAAAATATTATAATAAAAAAACCTAAAAAATCAAATCACCCTCCTCTCCCTAGAACTGATATAAATATAAATAAACAGCAAAAATCATAAACACATTAGGTATCGCCGTGTCCGAAAATGCCCAATCTATCAAAATATGATAACGGTTTTTCACTGCGTTTAACCCCGTAACGGAAAATCGCGAAAATCGCAAAGTCGAAAATGGCACTTTTTTGCCATAAAAAAAAATTAAAAATTTTATAAAAAGTGATCAAAAGGTCGTACAGTCCTAAAAATTATAACATTGTAAACGTAATCAAAATCTGCAAAAAACGGCACCACCCACAGCTCCATACACCAAAGTATGAAAAAGTTATCGCCAGAAGATGGCAAAATCCCCCAAAAAAATTTTGTACAGGAGGTTTTAATTTTTTTAAATGTATGAAAACATTATAAAACCTATACAAATTTGGTATCCCCGTAATCGTACCGACCCAAATAATAAAGTAGACATGTCATTTGGGGTGCACAGTGAAATCCGTAAAATCCAAGCCGACATGCGTTTTTTTTTACCAATTTCACTGCATTTGGAATTTTTTTCCCGCTTCCCAGTACACGGCATGGAATATTAAATACCACCATTTTGAAGTGTAATTTGTTATGCAGAAAATAAGCCGTCACACAGCTCTGTACATGGAAAAATAAAAAAGTTACAGATTTTTGAATGTGGGGAGTGAAAAATGAAAACGCAAATACGAAAAAGGGCTGCGGCGGGAAGGGCCATGTTCACAAGAAGTGATTGAATTGTATTTTGAAACGTATATCAAGCGCATCTAGAGAATCTCCTCCCTGAGCAGAGATGTCTTTAACCTAGATGCTTCTGTTCGGTAAGTAGCAACGTGTTTTGCCATGTTAAGAAAACACTTGTGACTACAGACACAAGCGTTTAGGTCTAGACCCATGTGTTCAGGGAGGAGATATTTCAATACAATTACGTGTTGTGAACATGGCATCTCTCACACTATGAGGGAAATTTTAAAGAAGGGTCTGAGAGCAGAACTGTTCTATTTGCCTGTTGTAACCAGAATTCAGCTTTAATTTTGTAAACATCTGTGGGAAAAAGGACCATCATAAACTAATTCCCTGGTGTGTGACAGTTGCTTTAATATATAATATGTATAGCCTCAGGCAAACCAGGGCGACAATGGCGATGATATTCATAGTGTAGTGAGTGATTTTTGAAAAATTTTATAGGGAAATACAGGCGGTCCCCTACTTAAGAACACTCGACTTACATACGACCCCTGGTTACAAACGGACCACTGGATACTGGTAATTTATTGTACTTTAGTCCTAGGCTACAATAAACAGCTGTTTATAAAAAGTGTCTGTAACGAAGATTTATTGTTAATCCTGATTGTTATGACAAC
Source organism: Engystomops pustulosus (assembly GCF_040894005.1). NCBI lineage: Eukaryota > Metazoa > Chordata > Amphibia > Anura > Leptodactylidae > Engystomops > Engystomops pustulosus. The sequence continues at coordinate 108,087,016 of NC_092415.1, forward strand.
CCAACATTTTTAAAATCCAATTGTCACAGAGACCAAAAAAGTTCTGGCAGGGATTACAATGATAAAATATACAGTTCCGACTTGCATACAAATTCAACTTAAGAACAAACCTACAGACCATCTTGTATGTAACCCGGGGGCTGCCTGTAGTAGTATTTTAAAATATTTATTAATATGTTATGTGTGCTTTAACTTTATATGTCGTTATCTTAGTAAAAGCCCTGGTTACAGGGGGAATCGACCCCCTGTGGGGACAGATGTTTGATCAGAGCTGGACTGGGTCTGATCAGACCCAGCAGCTCTGATTAACCCCTACAGACCCAGGAATCGCATGACTGCTGGGTCTAAAGCACCGGTGGCAGTGCCTACTACACTACTTCAGTGCTATGCAGCGAGGAACGGAGAAGGCAGAAGTGTTAATAAATTGCTTCTGCCTTATTCTTAGGGTCACCAGCCATCTCTGACCCTGCTCCCTAGAATTGTCTTCTGTCAGTGGGCAGTCGGGGACGAGTTAAAAAGCTTTGCAAACACAATGGGAAAAAAAACAAATCAAAACATATCTGCGTTTTATCCATTAATAATTATGCGTTTGCAATGTATTTCAAAACACAATGCAAACACATAGTTTCGGTGTGGCCTAAAAATGAACACCCTCCCCTCACCGCTCCCCCCCCCCCTCAGGGCATCATACATGTCTGCCCCACACCTCACTGGCTACCCCATGGGGCTAGGTACACAGCTCTGCATACAGAAAGGTTTGAAACTTTGAGCTAACTTATCTTTTTTTCAGAAAAAGACAGTTTTACTATCTGTAAAAAATATTTGGCAATTTGAACACTATTCTCTATGGGGACATGGGAGAGCCAGAAAAAGGGTTCCCGATGACAGGCTCCCTTTAAACATCCCGGCTCAAAAGTCAAAAGATTACCTGAAGGAGATGCAGCAGTTGCAGAGTCTGAAGAGTCACAAGATGCAGGCGAAGCAGGATTGTAATTTGGTAAATCTTCTCCAGTTTGATCTAATACAACCATATTCTCCAGAGGAAAGGTATTCTCTTCAGCTTAGAACAAAACAAAATAGAGCAAAATGGTAGCTGCCCACAAATTTGGTTTATGAAGATTTTTTCTGTTACAACATCCTTTTTGCCGGAAAATGCCATGTACAGAGGGAAACAGAGGGTGAAAATATGTAGTATGTCTTTCTATCTTGCTGAGTGACCTATATGCTTGGTGGATGTTCACACCACCTCTCGTTTCAGGGTGAGGGAAGGAAACAGAGGACGTATCCCACTATAAAAGTAAGGGATACTTTCAGACCCCTCGATGTAACCTTACATCGGGGGGGGGGGGGGGGGGGCTATAACTAATGTGAATGTAGCCCTACTATGCTGTTACCCTTTTTTATCCAGAGACTGGTTTCCTCCAGTCCAAACTGTACTGATCAAGTAAGGGTGAATTATCCTGGCAATGCGACCTAATTTTTTTCATTGTAATGGTTGTGTGACCATTACGGCTCTATGAACTCCATTCACTTATGAAGGTAAATAAAGTTTTAAGATTACAGCTGTTCGACGGGTAGTTGTGCATTCTTTTTTAAAAGCAAAATGCCCAGGCCTTAATAGCGACAGGGCAATATGCTGTTTCCAAACACCTCTGGCAGCCATTTATCTCATGTCAGAAAAAAAGAATCTGCAATGTGATAGGATCACAACAATGTGCTCCTATGGTGAAGGAGACCCTAACTAACTGCCAGTGCTGTAAAGAAATGACCTGAACGAGTCACAAGGACAATGTGGACTCGATGCTAGGAATTGTTATAGTTCAGGTACAACATCATAAGTGTTGCTGGTAGTTGCTGAGTGTCTCTTATGATAATGAACTTATCCCCTCCTGCCTGAATTATGTCCTATAATACAGGTCAGAATGGCTACTGACAGGCCATACGAATAAAGAATTAAAAGTTCTTTTCTGCAGAATATGTAGTCCACCAGAATATAGAAGTTTCTGCTAGCTTGTGGGCCAAATTACTTTAACTGGAAAATTATATTCACTATAAAAAGTACATTTCTCTTTTACCTGGAAAAGTTGTTAAAAATTGTCGATCACTACCTTCCTTAGATTCAGACAATCTTTTTATCTATAAGAAAGAAAAGTTTACATTTTAAAAGATTTGCAAAAATTTTGCAATAAAAACATTTTTCATAAACCATCATTGGGAGCAGAGGCCGGGCACAGAAAGAGGAAAAAAGTAACACCCATTCAGCACCAGGCAGTTTAAAAGACATCTACCACCAGGATGAGGAATTGTACACAATGATACAATGGTATGTGTCCCCTCTGGCAAAATCTGCTCTAGGTTAAGCTTCCCGTGCTTCCTTGTATAAAGAAAAAAAATTACAATGAAAGGCTTTTAAAACTATTCAAATGAGCCTATGGAGCCCAGAGCTTCTCAGGCACATTTGCATAGTTTTACAAGCCTTTAAATTGTAAAAACCAGGGCATAAGGGGGCGATTCCAGAGCCCCTCAGTGCTGTAGATTCACAGGCTACTTTTTTGCATTTGAAAATACTCCTTCAATTGCCTGTTACTGGGAAAGGACCTTGTCATGGGGAATAGACAAGGAAAGAGCCTCCACATCTATGCTTGCTAACCAAATCTCATCATCTACCTGTATGTTTTCAATATGTTTAAGCAGATCGGTTGTATCTGGTATCTGTATGATGGTAGAGTCAGTACAAACGGTCTCAATACCTTATCTATGTATATTCCAATACATATATTGCATATTCCAATACGATACAACTGGACTTCCCTTAAGAGGGGCTGTCCCTTTGTGAATTTGAGGAACAGCATAGAATGTAGCTACTGTGGTAACATTAGGTAGAAGGAAATCTGACTCTGTTTCACTGATTAAGTTATCATTTAGAGGTGCCAAAAGGAAACTTGGTAGTTTTTCTCTAAACTGCAAGGTAGGATTTTTATCTAAAATCCCGTAGCCAGTCTAGTCTTTGGGAAGATCTAGATAATGGCAGCATGGTGGCTTAGTGGTTAGCATTACAGCCTTGGAGCACTGGGGACCTGGGTTCAAGTCCCAGGGTCAACATCTGTAAAGAGTATGTATGTTCTTTACGTGTTTGCGTGGGTTTCCACCGGGTCCTCCGGCTTCCTCCAACACTCCAAAAACATGCTGGTAGGTGGATGAGAATGTGGGCCCCATTGGGGACAGGGACGGATTTGGCAAGCTATGTGCAGCACTGCGTAATCTGTGTGTGCTATATAAATAAAGAATTATTATTTATTATTATTAAAGTCTGCGGTATTCGCCTGATTCAAGGACCACAATATTGTCCCCATTGTCGGAGTGCTTAATCGTGATATTTGAGTCCTTTTCTAGAGCACATAGGGAGGCCATCTCCTCCTTTGTTAGATTAAAGTGTGTCCTATTACTTTTGACCTGTCTTGGATCACGTTCTACTAGATCCACAAACACATCTAAACTCTTTTAGGTGCTAGGATTTCTCAAGTTTGTAGAAGGTCCTTGACCTTGTAAATTCGGGTCGTCTCCCAGGCTGTTTAGTGGTAGCATGTCTAATGATCCCCAATTTGTCAATAGGTTTATTAGAAGAATTTGTGCCACCGAGTCTCCTAGCAAATAGGTGTAAATCTGTGTAATTTTGTAAAACTTCTTGATGAAAATGAGATTGTGCTACATTTCATCAGTGAAATACATCTAGAATCTTTACCTTTTCTGGATGTCATGATAAAAAGAGGGTGAATAGGGATTCCTGGAGACATCTGTATATCGGAAACCATCTTCCACCAATGCACCCCTACACTGGGATAGTTATCACCCAGATGCTCTACATAGGGGAATACCAAAAGGACAGTATCTACGTATGAGACGTAACTGCAGTAGTAGGAGAGACTTCAAAACATTGTCTGATGATCTGACTCAAGGAGAGGGGCTACCCTGACTGTAGCTTGAAAGCAGCATACCAAAATGCATGCAGGAGACCTAGACATGAACTACTAAGGCTGCATTCACACTACCGCAAGGGGGACGTATATACGGCCAATGTATATACGGCCCCCATAGAAGGCAATGGGCGGCATGTCCTATTTTTTCAGGGCATGCAGCGCCGTGCGCCATGTATCCCTATGGAGAGGAGCGGTGGTTGAGCAGCGCTCTCCCCCTCCTCCTCTCCCCGCGCGCTGCTGTGTGCCCGCCGTGCTACGGTACAGCGGGCACCGGTCGTGTAAATCCAGCCTAAGTGGGGACTGAACCAGAGGAGTGAGAATAAAATCAGGATGATAGCCACATATGACAATGGCACTAAGGAGGATAAGGACATTATAGCAAAACACTGGCCAATCCTCCTAATGGACCCAGATCTTGAAGATGTACTCAAAAAAAAAAAAAAACACAATCAGTAAGGTTTAGACAAGGGAGATCAATTTGTGATAGAGACGTTCATAGTAACTTTGTCCCCCCTCTCCCCATCTGGTACATGGCTGGTTTGTAGACCAAAGAGCTGCTACAGGTGCAGTGGGTGTATTGCATGTCTATTTATTAAGACAGAAAGGACTTTCTATAGTAATAACATCAACAAAACATATGGGAGAAAAGACTTTAACTGTAAGTACACAGGGGTTATCTACAAAGTTACATGCACCTGTTGGAAGCAGTATATTGGGAAAACGATTCAGGAATTCCGTCGTAGGATGGGGGACTATCTGGGTGATATTGATAAAGCAAGAGGCACTCCTATTGTCCGCCATGTCCATTCAATCGATAATGGACAAGCATCTGTATTAAAATTTACAGGAATTGAATTAATACAATATCCAATGAGGGGAGGTGATTGGGAAAGAAGGGTCCTTCAATATGGATTTATCGTCTGATTACTGTGGCTCCCAATCACCTGAATTTACAATCACACTAAGCTTGTTTTATCTAATATTCTAGCATGATCTACGCATCAATCAATACATCCGGTCTATGACTCATTGCAGTGTTAATCATTTCATATTGCATATTAAGTAACGAGATCTCTCCTGATTATGTTAAAATATCTAAGTGTAAAACGCATTGATAGTATCGGGTGCCTTTCACACTATATGAAATTAATACTTGCATGCTACCATAGGATGAGTTATAAACATGTGCATGTATGATATCAATGAATGGCTATACATGTGGAAGGGGATGTGAATGCATGTGAATTTGCATTCCAAAATAAAATCTAACATTCTGTTCCTTTTTGACCCCCTCCGATTTCTGCATCCTATTGGTGGACTAACAGAGATCCGTAGAATATGTGATTCAATACCGTTTAAATTGGTTGTGTCTATGCTACGTGTTGTAATATATTGGGGTTTTCTTGGCTGTTTTGTACTTTGAAAACTTTAATAAAAACTGATTGAACATAAATTGGCCGTGTCTGCTCTGACTGTTCCCGTTTGAGAATTTCCTGTCAATACATTGACAAATGTTTTCCAGTGCTTTCTCCGCTGCAACTGGCGGATTCTAGATGCATGCAAACCAGTCACCATGACAACGTTTACATTTACCTCAGTTGTAAGACACAGAGAGGTATTATGTTGGGTGGCACTACTCTGTTATCATCATATAGGGGTCAAGTAATCCAAGTTCAATCATCAAATCAGACAGACATTGAAGAAAAAGTGGCTCTCTGGTTCCCTTTATGTAGTTAGGTATATATAGAATGGTATATATAGAAAAACAGTGGAAGCGGCACTCACCAGTATTTCTCCTTCTTAGTGCTGTTTATTGGTGCATACTTACAAAGAACATTTCATAGGTAAAATTGATCGAGGTAAGGGGTACATATTTGTTATATGTTTACTATCATTTGCAGTTATACTGCTAATTGATCGGGGGGGCATTTTGTGTTATTATAGCCAATGACATGTTAACTATTAAATAATACTCTTATGCATTATGGTGCAAAATTCTTATGGAAGAGGATAATCCCCCAACTCGGGGCGCTTTGTGCCTCTGGGGTGTCCTCTCCCAATATCTCTTATGTACAGTGTACTATTAGTTTACAGGAAAAAGGAAATGCATTTCTTATACGGTGAGATGGAGTATTGAATCCATCTTACTTCTGTCTGGCCGTATTATCAGAGAGTTTACAGAAAGACGCTCATGTCTAGCTTGTCGTTGAGACCTGCGGGTCCCAGAGCCCCCGTTCTTAAGATCCATCTGCCCTCTTTTTGCAGAAGCGCACGCTGCCTATCCCCTCCTTTTTTCATAACAGGGACACGTTCAATACCCGTGATTTTAAGTGAGCGTGGGTCTGAGTCATGGTGCATCCTAACATGTTCTATTAACCTCGGAGCCCCATTACCTGTCCTTATTGATGTAAGGTGCTCGCTAAATCGTGTGTTCATCTTCCTAATGGTCTTCCCAATATAGAATCTTTCGCAAGTGCTTGAGATCACATAGACCACAAAATCTGTTTTGCAAGTGATAAGTTGTTTAACTTTGATCTTCTGCCCTCCACACTGGAATTTCTTGGTTTTGATGAATTGTGAACAGTAGTTGCAACTCCCGCATGGGTAGTTGCCTTTTGGGACACTTTTCTCTGACCAGTTATCAGCCTTCGGGTCGAATCCGCTGGTGACTAACTTGGATTTGATAGTTCTTCCTACGGAATGTGATTAGAGGGCCTCTGGCTGCTGTTTCACTCAGTTCTCTATCATTTTCTATGTAAAGGAAAAGACAAATCTTTCTTCCTTCTGATGAACTGGCTGTACGGTAGGGATTTTTTCACATATTGTGGATGGTAACTGCGATAGTTTAGTAATGCGTTTTTTTTTCCGGAAAACTTTTGTTTTTAATCTGCATTGTTTGACCTCTACTAATACGTCCAGGAACTCCAGACATTGGCCTCCAATATTATGAGTAAAATACATATTCATCGTGTTATGGACATTCAAATGTTCTACCATTTCCTAAAAGAGTTGGTCAGATCCCGTCCAGACTATGAAGACATCATCCACATAACGCCTGTACATGCGGATGTTGATTAAATAAGGGTTATTCTCTGAAAGTATATATTTGTCTTCGAATATGGCCAGAAAGAGGTTTGCGTACGTACAGGAAACTGGTGTCCCCATGGCGGTCCCCTCTCTCTGGCCGTACCAGACTCCATTATGTTGAAAGTCATTATGAGAAAGTATGAACTTAAGTGCCTCACATATGAATTTTACATAACCCGCATTTTTGTTTGCTCTTGTCAGTTTCTATGGATAGCCTGTATCCTTATATCATGTGGTATCCTGGTGTACAGGCTCCCAACATCAATCGACATCAGTCGGTCTCCTGGTTGCCATTGTAGATCATTAATGATGTTTAAGAAGTGATTTGTGTCCTTTATATAGAACGGTATGTTCTGTAAGGCTGGTCTCAATAACCAGTCTATGTATTGAGATAGTGGTTCCGTCACTGAACTTATAGCGGCAACAATTGGGCGGCCTGGGGGGGCTTCGGTACTCTTATGTATTTTGGGGACAAAATACCAGTTGGGCTTCTTGGGGGTGAGAGTTTATAATTTCTCTGACGTTTTTTGGACAGCATACCTTTCTCTACATTCTCCATTAAAAACGACAGTTGGGATACAAATTTCAAAGTGGGGTCTCCTCCAAGCTTTTCATATGTTTTTTGGTCCCCGAGTAACCTCTCTGCTTCCTGTAAATAATATTCTTTAGTCAGGAGTACTTCCCCCCCCGTTATGTCTGCCTGTTTCAATATTAAGTTTTCTTCATTATTTAGGGATTTCAGAGCGACACATTCTTCCTTGCTAATGTTTGGTTTATCCTTACTGTATATGAGGGACTTGACAGCTTTTGTGACTTTGAAATTTGTATCCCAACTAAGGTCGTTTTTAAGGGAGAATGTAGAGAAAGGTATGCTGTCCAAAAAAACGGCAGAGAAATTATTACCTCACCACCAAGAAGCCCAACTGGTATTTTGTCTCAATACATAGACTGGTTATTAAGACCAGCCGTACAGAACCTACCGTCCTACATGAAGGACACGAATCACTTCTTAAACATCATTAATGATCTAAATTATCTAATGATGTAAAATTCATATGTGAGGCACTTAAATTCATACTTTCTCATAATGCCTTTCAACATAATTGAGTCTGGTATGGCCAGAGAGAGGGGACCGCCATGGGGACACCAGTTTCCTGTACGTACGCGAACCTCTTTCTGGCCATATTCGAAGACAAATATATACTTTCAGAGAATAACCCTTATTTAATCAGCATCCGCATGTACAGGCGTTACGTGAATGATGTCTTCATAGTCTGGATGGGATCTGACCAACTCTTTTAGGAAATGGTAGGCCATTTGAATGTCCATAACACGATGAATATGTATTTTACTCATAATATTGGAGGCCAATGTCTGGAGTTCCTGGACGTATTAGTAGAGGTCAAACAATGCAGATTAAAAACAAAAGTTTTCCGGGAAAAAAACCGCATTACTCCACTACCGCAGTTACCATCCACAATATGTACGGACAGTTCATTAGAGCCTCACGTATTAAAAACACAGACGAGGGTTTTGCGGCTCAATCATAGGAGTTAAAAAAGAGATTGTCCTCTAGAGGGTATCCTGACATACTAATAGAGGAAGCATTCCAAAGGGTAAAAAAGAATAGAGAGTTAAGACACAGCCAAATTGACACGAACAAAAAATAAAATGCAGAAGGAAGAAAGATCTGTCTTTTCCTTTACATAGAAAATGATAGAGAACTGAGTGAAACAGCAGCCAGAGGCCCTCTAATCACATTCCGTAGGAAGAACTATCAAATCCGAGTTAGTCACCAGCGGATTCGACCCGAAGGCTGATAACTGGTCAGAGAAAAGTGTCCCAAAAGGCAACTACCCATGCGGGAGTTGCAACTACTGTTCACAATTCATCAAAACCAAGAAATTCCAGTGTGGGGGGCAGAAGATCAAAGTTAAACAACTCATCAACTCATCACTATGTGATCTCATGCACATGCGAAAGATTCTATATTGGGAAGACCATTAGGAAGATGAACACACGATTTAGCGAGCACCTTACATCAATAAGGACAGGTAATGGGGCTCCGAGGTTAATAGAACCTGTTAGGATGCACCATGACTCAGACCCACGCTCATTTAAAATCACGGGTATTGAACGTGTCCCGGTTATGAAAAAAGGAGGGGATAGGCAGCGTGCGCTTCTGCAAAAAGAGGGCAGATGGATCTTAAGAACGGGGGCTCTGGGACCCGCAGGTCTCAACGACAAGCTAGACATGAGCGTCTTTCTGTAAACTATCTGATAATACGGCCAGACAGAAGTAAGATGGATTCAAAACTCCATCTCACCGTATAAGAAATGCATTTCCTTTTTCCTGTAAACTAATAGTACACTGTACATAAGAGATATTGGGAGAGGACACCCCAGAGGCACAAAGCGCCCCGAGTTGGGGGATTATCCTCTTCCATAAGAATTTTGCACCATAATGCATAAGAGTATTATTTAATAGTTAACATGTCATTGGCTATAATAACACAATATGCCCCCCCGATCAATTAGCAGTATAACTGCAAATGATAGTAAACATATAGCAACTAATGCTCCTTAATTATGTGATAGTAACGCTCACCGATAAGAATTCCTTGACACGGTAACCAGGAGAACCACATAGTGGCGATTGCCGTCCCCACAGACTCTGTGCTCAGTATATCTCGATACCAGGGGAAACTCCCCCGGCAGACGCCGACTGGGGGTGGGGCTTTGGACGCGTCCGTCCCTTGGATGGCACGACGCGGCAGCTCACACTGTGCGCCGCCGCCATCTTGGGGATGGCACCGCGCTCCTGCACGCCCCCCCAAGGTGAATGCCATCGGTGGCCGTCATACAAGGTTATGATGGATATACATTACAAGGGTGAGATTTGACTATATTACCACATTATTATTAAAAGTACTAATGCACCAATAGGAGTGATGCCTAATAGGAAGGGGAGGAGAGGATCACTTTAAATAGCCATTGTGTCTTAAGTGTCTCAGCAAACAGGTCAGATGAAGAGCAGGAAGCGCGAAATAGCTGTCATGTGTCTTGTGAGTCAATGCATGTCCTCCCTCACCCCCTTACCTCGATTAATTTTACCTATGAATAGTTCTTTGTAAGTATGCACCAATAAACAGCACTAAGAAGGAGAAATACTGGTGAGTGCCGCTTCCACTGTTTTTCTAGATTTACATTTACCTCAGAACCGGCATTCCCGGAATTGGCGGATGACACATGTCCAGTCATGTGGTCAGTGCTATCCATGTAGCAGACTAGCATCTGGTCACTGTGACCACAGGAGGAGACGTCACTAATTCGGGGCTGGGTACGTGAGATATAAAATGTCGGCACAATTGGTCTCGGCGTCACATGCCACATACTGTATTCACCGAATTAGATTGCAATGTATTCTTAGTAATAGCTCCTTTGTTTGTCCTAGATTCACTGTAGGTGGAGGTATTGTGTCAGAAAATTAAAATGTAGCTTTTATTTCTCTTAGGTTACATTCACGCTACCGTTGCCCGCCGTACCATAGCGCGGTGGGCACACGGCAGTGTTTGGGAGAGGGGGAAGGGGAGAGTGCCGCTCACCCCCGCCCCTACTCTTAGCGTAACATTGAGCCCGGCGTCGAAAGTTGAGCCCGACGTCGAAAGTTTGGACATGTCCTATATTTCTACGGGGTACGGAGCGGAATGGTGCCGCCGTGAGGCCATTGCGTTCATGTGAATGTAGCCTTAGATAAAATGCTAGACAAAACTGTGATTGCAGACACACATTGTTTCTTGAGTTACTTTGTTGCCTTTAGCAAGTGTGTAGGCAGATTATTACTGTTACACTTCACATGGGTTCATATGGTTTAACAGCACATCAATGTAAGCAGAAACACCCAGGTGTCGGAAACAAAGTACAGGTAAGAAAATTCACAGCGGGGAATGAGATTCTTTATTTTATCACATCCTCACTGTGTGATAGAGCAGTGTGATTGCCAGTTTCTATAGTCTTTTGCTGCAGTGTTATAGCTGTCAGTGTGCTACAGACCAATGCTTCAGCTCATTAAAAACTTCGATCAACGTGGCTGATTGATACCCTCAGTCAGACTCAGGGTGTGTAATGAGCTGAAGCACTGGTCTGTAGCACACTGACAGCTATAACACTGCAGCAAAAAACAATGTGTGTCTGTACTCACGAACGGAGCCGGTACCAGAAGCAGCGGCTGTCAGCTGTCTATCACAGCTGACACTGCGCTGTAACACCCGCGATCGGAGCTGACTCCGATCGCGGGTGTTAATCCCTTACATGCCGCGGTCAAGCATGACTGCGGCGTGTAAGGGTGTTCCTGCTGTTGATCGGATCCCCCATGCCGCTTAGCGGGGGATCCAATCCTCTTCTGGGCAGCCCCGAAGTCTGCTATGTGCTCCGGGGCTGCCCGATGTCCCTGCCAGTCAGATCCCTTCCCAGTCTGACTGTAAACTGTCTGCGCATGCTCTGCGTGCTCAGACACTTGAACCAGCGATCAGAGCATCGCTGGTTCAAGTTCAAGTAAGTTTAAGTAAAAACAAGTAAAATCAATAAACACTACACATTAGAATAAAATATAAAAATAAATACATAAAAATATAAGCCCCTAAAATGACATTTTCCCATAAAAACACTTAATAAAGTATAAAAAACACAAACACACCAAAAACCGCCACATATTTGGTATTGCCGCGTCCGTAACTATCTGGATAATAAAACAGAATCGTTACTGGACCCGCATGGTAAACGCGGGGGAAAAAACGCAAAAAACGTTCCGAAAAAAGATAATTTTTAATTAAGATCTTTAAAAAAAAAAAAAAAATGATCTAAAAAGTGATTTTAAAAAATGTTACGCACTCTAAAATAAGACCACTAAAAAGAACAATCCTTCTCACAAAAGATAAGCCCTTAACCAGATTTGTAAGCCGCAAAATAAAAAAGTTACGCATATGAAAAGATGGTGATGCTAAAATGAACAAAATTGTCTCCAAATTAGATTTTATTCAGTAAAATTGAATAAAATACACAAAACCCCCACATATTTGGTATCGCTACATCCGTACAATCTGCATAATAAAATAGAGTCTTTATTGGACCTGCAAAATGAACCCCATTAAAAAAAAACCTCAAAAACCCTGCGAAAAAAAGAATTTTAAAATGCTCTAAAAAATATGGAATTAGACTTACCGGTAATTCGGTTTCCACTAGTGACCATGACGGCCCCCACCTGGAGGATGCTCCTATATCATGTAGGGACAGGAAGTGCAAGAGATTAAAAGCTCCTCCCTAGCACCCAACACCAGTGTCTACCAAAGTACCACCCGGAAGGATGCAAGTGCAAAAAAATTTCCATAGAACCATCTCCAAGAAAGAAGAAAGGGAGGGAAATAATGGGGGGCCGTCATGGTCACTAGTGGAAACCGAATTACCGGTAAGTCTAATTCCATATTTCCACCACGTTCCATGACGGCCCCCACCTGGAGACTTACCAGATTACCCCATTATTTGGGAGGGACCACCGCCTGCAGGATTTTCCTGCCGAATGCCAGGTCCTCCTGGGAGGCAATATCCAAACGATAGTGCTTTGCAAAGGTCGAGGAACTTGACCACGTTGCTGCTCGGCATATTTGGTCCAGAGATGTACCCCTTTTTTCGGCCCATGATGTTGCCATGGCCCTAGTGGAATGGGCTTTAATATCCCCCGGAAGGGAAGTGTCTGCGGTCTTGTAGCAGAGAGATATGGTGGATTTAATCCATCTGGCTAAGGTTGCTTTTGAGGCTTTTAACCCTCTATTCTTTCCCCCAAAGTTGACTAATAAACTGGAATCTTTACACCACTCTTTTGTTGCTTCTAAGTAAAACAGAACACATCTCCTAACATCTAAAGTCTGCCACTTCTTTTCCCGTTCAGATTTAGGATTAGCACAAAAGGAGGGAAGAATAATTTCCTGTCTACGGTGGAATTCAGACACAACTTTAGGGAGGAAGAGGGGATCTAGTTTGAGAATTATCTTGTCATCTAAAATTCTTAGAAAGGGTTCTCTGCGTGAGAGGGCCTGGATTTCGCCCAGTCTGCGTGCTGTGGTAATTGATATCAGGAAGATCGTTTTAAATGTGAGGATTTTCATGTTTGCAGAATCCAGAGGCTCAAAGGGGGGCTCTGTGAGAATATTTAGGACCAGAGAGAGATCCCAAGAGGGGACTGGGTTGTGTATATGCGGTTTAATACGAGAACAGCCCTTAATGAATCTTTTGATCCATCTGTGATCTGCTAGGGGGAAGTCAAAATATATACTTAAGGCCGAAATTTGGACCTTAAGGGTGCTTGGTTTAAGACCTAGAGAAAACCCAGCCTGTAAGAAATCTAAAATTTGACTTAAGTTTGGATTTTCTGGAGAAGGAGGATAATCCCCGCACCATGTACAGAATTTTTTCCAGATCTTGGCATAAATTGCGTTAGTCACTGGTTTCCTGCTTGCTTGAATAGTGTCGATCACTTCGGTAGAAAGGCCTTTGGTCATTAGGTATGCCCTCTCAGGATCCAGGCCGTGAGCTTTAGATGTCGCACGTCTTGATGATACAGTGGACCCTGTAGAAGAAGATCCTGACGATAAGGTAGATGAACAGGATTATCTATAGCTAGTTCCTGAATAACCGGGAACCAACTTCTTTTTGGCCAGTATGGAGCAATAAGAATCAATAATACCCGTTCTGTTCTTAATTTCTGTAAGATTTTGGGAATTAGGGGTATGGGAGGGAAGGCATAGACTAACCCCGACCCCCATGTATGACTGAAGGCATCTAACCCCGTAGGAGAGCCCCTATGGTCTAAAGAAAAGTATTTAGGGGATTTATTGGGTTGCGAAAAGATCTAAGGTTGGAGACCCCCAGATATGACAGATTTCCCTAAAAGTTTGCGGGTTTAGTGACCATTCATGAGGATCTAATGTAACCCGGCTTAAGAAGTCTGCTTCTATATTTTCTGTACCTTTGAGATGGACAGCTGAGAGGGATAGAAAATGTGTTTCTGCCCACCTAAAAATTTGATGTGATAACTCTGACAAAAATTTAGACTTTGTGCCCCCTTGTCTGCGCAGATAAGCTACTGTAGTAGTGTTATCAGAAAGGATTTTTATGTGTTGATTTTTTATATACAAGTGGCCCTTTTTGAATGTTTCTAGGACTGCCTTTAACTCCCGGAAGTTTGAGGACCTAGAACAAGTCTGGTTGTCCCACTGACCTTGAAAATAGTGGCCTGCCAATGCAGCCCCCCAACCTGACAGGCTTGCGTCTGTTCGTATTGTTAAGATTGGGTTTGGGTTCCACCAAACTCCTTTCTTTAAGTTTATGGGATTCTTCCACCAGGATAGTGAATGTTTAACTGAAAGGGGAATTTTTACCTTGTGGTCTAGATGTAGAGGGTTTTTGTCCCACACCCGGATTGTCCAAGCCTGCATAGTCCTTGTGTGGTTTTGAGCCCAAGACACGCACTGGATACAGGACGTCAGAAGGCCCAGAAGACTCAGAGCTGCTCGAATGCTGCACGACTCTTTCCTCTGGAAGAGACTTATATTTTCCTTTATTTTTTGGATCTTTTCTAACGGTAGGAAAGAACTCTGTTTCACAGAATCTAGTTTTACCCCTAGAAACTTTTTTACCGTCTCTGGTTTTAAATCTGATTTTTTCTTGTTTATGACCCAACCTAAGTCCTGGAGGAGACCTATGACTATCTGAAGGTGGGTCTTTAGTTCTAATTTGGTCTTGGCAACTAGAAGTAGGTCGTCTAGGTAAGGAACTATAATTATGCCCTTCAACCTTAGGTGGGCCACTACCTCTGCCATAATTTTTGTAAAAATACGGGGTGCCGAAGAGATCCCAAATGGTAGGGCTTTGAACTGAAAATGAAGTATTTTTCCCCCCGGGGAACGAACTGTGAACCTTAGATATTTCTGGTGATCCTGGCAAATAGGGACGTGATAGTACGCGTCTTTTAGATCGATCGTACATAGAAAATAATTTTTTCCTATCAAGGGGGTTGCTGACTTTATCGATTCCATCTTGAAGTGTCTGTACTTTATAAACCTGTTTAATTTTTTTAGATTTATAATTAGACGGTAAGACCCATTGGGTTTTTTTATCATAAATAGAGGGGAATAAAATCCTTCCCCTTTTTCTATCTCCTGGACTGGAACAATCACATCCATCTGAAGTAACTGTTGGATGTTGGTCCAGAGGTGGAGAGTTTGATTTTCTGGCAGATTTGGGTTCTGAAAATGTTGTGGGGGAATATGGAGAAACTCTACCCTGTAACCTGACTGGATGGTCTGGAGTATCCAAGGGTTTTGGCAGATTTTTTCCCATTCGGGCCTGAAATGGGAAAGTCTCCCCCCCACCTGTAAGTCATTGTTTCCTCTGCTTGTGGTCGGGGTTAGAGAAAAACCCTCGACCTGCGCCTCCTTTTGCGTAGCTCCATCTACCTGTCTTTCCTTTGCCCCTAAAGGGAGGTTTCTCTTCCCTGGAAGTACGAAAGGGAAAGGGAAAGGAAGGTTTTTTAGGGGGAATTCTATTAACCGGAAACCCCTTTTTTCTGTCTGCAGCATTCTCTAGTATAGAGTCTAATTCGCTGCCAAACAAAAATTCACCTTGGAATGGGATACCGCAGAGCATAGATTTAGATTTTGTATCCCCACCCCACTGTTTTAACCAGAGAGATCTCCGGACAGAATTGGTCAAGGCCGCCTCTTTGGCCGAAAACCTTAAAGCTTCAGCAGAAGCATCCGCTAGAAATGCTGTGGCAGATTTGAGGAGGGGTAAAGACTCTATAATGGAATCTCTAGAGGTTTTATTTACCAGGTGTGATTCCAATTCTGACAACCAAAAATATAGAGTCCTGGCGACAGAAGTGGAGGCAATGTTGGTCTTAATATTTAAAGAAGACGTCTCCCAAGCCCTCTTAAGTAAGGCATCAGATTTACGGTCAAGGGGGTCTTTTAATTGGGCACTGTCTTCAAATGGGAGATCCGTCTTTTTTACTACCTTAGCAACTTGTATGTCGACTTTAGGTATTTCATCCCATAATGTATTATCCTCAAATTGCAACCTATTTCGGAATTCTTTGGGGATAGAAATTCTTTTTTCTGGCTCCTTCCACTCAAATAATACTAAATCTTTTAGTGTGTCAATTACAGGAAAGAAACTTTTCTTTCTGTATTTAAGTCCCCCAAAGAGGTCACTCTGTACTGAGGTTGGTTCTGACACATCTTCAATTTCTAGTGTGTTTCTCAGGGCTTTTAATAAGTTGTCTAGATCTTCGGACGCAAACAAATACTTTGTGTGCCCTTGATCTTTAGAATGTCCCCCCTCTAGGCTTTCTTCCGGTCTATCATCTATAGAATGGGAAGGGAAATCTGAATCTTGATCAGAAGAGGATGACTGAACGTATCTAGGTTTTTTCCTAGGTGGTTCGGGTAAATGAGCAGCAATAGAGGAGGAAACTTCTTCCTTTATTGCGGATCTTATTTCGTCCATTAATGACGATCTTTCCTCTTTTAAAATTTTGGTCAGACAGTCAGAACACAGGCTTTTCCTATAATCCTCGGGTAATTTAGAATTACATAAGGCACATCTTTTAGAGGGTTTTTTAAGGGGTTTATCTCTCTCTCTCTGTTCTTTCTCTTTAGGTTCTTTCTGCTCTTTTCCCTAAGAGAAGCATACATGATAACAGTTAATAGACAGGTATGAAATGTATGGTGAGAGAGAAGAGGTCAGCCCAGGGCTTGTACTTACGGGTACCAGGACCTGGAACAGGTTGGATGCGTCATCAGCCATATTTGCTGGAAGCACCAGAGCCACCGACTAGGTTTCTCCAGGGACGCTTAAATCTGTTTCTTGCCGCGTCTGGAGAGGCTCGTCCCTCCTCCCCCTTCCGGTGAAACCGGAAGCGATCGGGCTCCTGGACCTGCGCATGCGTCCACGGAGCCGGCTTTCGGGTCCGCCCCCAATGACGCGACCCTGTCGCCTTGATGACGCGCTCACCGGAAGTCGCGTCATCTTGATGACGCAACGCGGCCCGACTTCCGGTACGCGGCCATTCCGGAACCGCGCACCTAAGAAGCCCGTGCGCGCGTACACGCCATCATCCCTGCCAGAGCCGGAACCCTACCACCGCCGAGGACCGATGCCCCTCACACGCCGTTCCTCCAGCAGAGAAAAGGGCCCCAGCCACAGGTATTTTCTGGCTGCATGTCCCCCCGCAACCACCCAGCATTGGTCTCCCGGGACCGTTGGTTGGGCTGGAAGAACGGGGGGTGGGGAGGAGGTATATTTTGGTGTTCCCCCCACTCGGTTGTGAGGCGGAACCCAGCAAAAATGTAAAAGTAAAAATCAAAAAGTAAAAAATAAAAAGTAAAAAGTAAAAAGGAGAATTTGAATCTCGTGTCTCCCTAGGGAGACTCTCTTGCATCCTATATCCCGTAGGGACAGGAAGACACTGGTGTTGGGTGCTAGGGAGGAGCTTTTAATCTCTTGCACTTCCTGTCCCTACAGGATATAGGAGCATCCTCCAGGTGGGGGCCGTCATGGAACGTGGTGGAAAGTGATTTAAAGAAGTTACGCACTCTAAAATAAGACCACTAAAAAGAACAATCCTTCTCGCAAAACATAAACCCCTAACCAGATTTGTAAGCCGAAAAATAAAAAAAGTTATGCATATGAAAGTCAGTGATGCTAAAATTTACATTTTTGCCTATTTACTTTTTATTCAGTAAAATGGGAATTTAAAAAAAAAAAACTATATAAATAAGGTCTTTTCGTAATCATGGAGACCCATAGAATAAAAATAATATACTTTTTTTAAGGTATGGTAAACAGCCCAAAAAAAAAAAATACAAAAAGGTTCCTAAAAATTGATGATTTTCATTTCCTCCACCAACAAAGAGTTAATAAAATCTCACCAATTAGCTATAGATGCCCCAAAATTATGTAACAGAAAAGTGCATCTCATGTGGCAAAAAATAAGCCCCTATAGGGCCACAAAAAAAAAAAAAAAAAAAAAAAAAAAAAAAAAAAAAAGATTATAGCCTGTACAATGTGACATAGCAAATCTGATCTGGATGGCGCCTCCTTCCCTTCTATGCCTGGCCATGCGCCCACACAGCAGGTTACCACCACATATGGGGTATCTGTGTACTCGGGAGAAATTGGGTATCAAACTTTGTGGAGCCTTTATTCATTTAATCCATTACAAATGTTTAATCTTCCACCCAAAATGAGTGTATTGTGAAAAAATATTACAATTTGTAGACCACACCTCTATTTTGTTTTAACCCCTATAAAACATCTAAAGGGTTAAACTTCTTCAAAGTGCTTTTTCATACGTTGAGGTGTGTAGTTTCCATAATGCGGAAATTTACGAGTCTAGCTATTATTTAGGCCTCTCAGTGTCAATTAGAAGTTGAGCAGGTCCATCTAAATATTAGTTTTGGAGATTTTCCCAAAAATGTGAAAAATGGCACCCAAATTCTGAGCCTCATAACATTCTAGTAAAATATGTGGAATCTTAAAAAACCATCCAACATAAAGCTGACATTTAGAAAATGTAAGTTATGAATTTATTTGGGTGCTATGACTATCTGCATCAAAAGTAGAGATTTTAGAACTTTGAAAATAAAGAATTTTTCAAAATTTTTGCCAAATTTTGTTTTTTTTCATAACTAAACACAAAATATATCATCCAAATTTTTAAACTAATTTGAAGTACAATGTGTCACGAGAAAACAATCTCATAGCGTTCGAAACCATAACCACTTATAGTGACACAGGGCAGATTTGAAAAATGGGTCCGCGTCCTTAAGGCCAAAAGAGGCGGAGTCCCGTAGGGGTTAATTACAGGTAATGCTGTTCAGTAGTAGACCTTCAAATATTTAAAAGACTTACATGTTTATTTCCTTTTAGATGCTGTTCTAGCTGTGCAGAGGATGTACAAGCAATATTGCATTCCTATAGAAAAAAAATATATATATCACTATTTATGAAGAGGGAACACATTTCCAACAGCATGATAACATGTAACTATTTTGCACAACTTAAAACCTGTCCTAGTAGCCCTAGTAACTATCTGACACCCTTCGTTTAGCTAACCATTGTTTCCCTTAGATCTACATAAAATCAGAGTTATAAGCTTGCTTGGTATCTAGGGATCTTTAGAGCAAGTCGAGGGGCGTGGCCTAATGTCATGTGGCCAGGATGACATCACAGGTCATGCTGAACAAACTACTAGGTCAGTGTCATGTACCAAAAACCAATCACTAATAAAGATAAAACATAGAAATATTTATTGGTATACTCTAAAAACACCTAAAAGGCACTCCCAAAATGTGCCATCCTATCTCTGTAAAAATGAGACAGAGTAATCCTCCTCACTAATGCCTAAATGTCTGGCATACACATGGACAAAGTGCAGATAGTACAGGTCAATAATACAACAATGGAAGATAAACATACTAGCTGAATGGAAATGTGAATATTATAAATAAATATCACCCAAGTCCATGTGTGTAAGGAGGAGAAAACGTCCCCACACGTATCGCCGCGCTCCTGCGGCTTCCTCAGGGGTAACTGGATACCAAATGATCCTTTCTTATATATATGATTCATGTGATCTCGGCGGATGACGTCACTTCCGGTTTGCTGTAGGCGGCTGACGTCACTTCCGGTTTGCGGTCGGCGGCTGACGTCACTTCTGGTCTGCGACTGCAAACCGGAAGTGACGTCAGCCGCCGACCGCAAACCGGAAGTGACGTCATCCGCCGAGATCACATGAATCATATATATAAGAAAGGATCATTTGGTATCCAGTTACCCCTGAGGAAGCCGCAGGAGCGCGGCGATACGCGTGGGGACGTTTTCTCCTCCTTACACACATGGACTTGGGTGATATTTATTTATAATATTCACATTTCCATTCAGCTAGTATGTTTATCTTCCATTGTTGTATTATTGACCTGTACTATCTGCACTTTGTCCATGTGTATGCCAGACATTTAGGCATTAGTGAGGAGGATTACTCTGTCTCATTTTTACAGAGATAGGATGGCACATTTTGGGAGTGCCTTTTAGGTGTTTTTAGAGTATACCAATAAATATTTCTATGTTTTATCTTTATTAGTGATTGGTTTTTGGTACATGACACTGACCTAGTAGTTTGTTCAGCATGTTGTGCAATTTCAGTGTTTCTTCCACTTATATTATATACTAGTGGAGAGGCTATCAGCTTTACACACATCACAGGTCATTTAACCTTTTTACATTAGCAAACTGTACCCCATGCACATATCCAAAGGACCTACAATTATGTCACCCTGGAAGGTCATTAGGTCCCCAGGTCTGTTATTGGCATCTGCCTGCTCTGTCCATGGCTAGGCCGAGTAGATACATAGGCTGACATTTCTAATGCACTGCAATACATGGTTATTGCAGTGCATTAGTATGAACTAGTGATCACATGATCACTAGTTCATAAGGTAGCATTGTAAAAATAAAAAAAGAAAAAACAAACAAAATAATAATAATATTCATATAAATGTCCCAAAAGTCCTCAACACATATAAAACAATGAATAATAAAAAAAAAAGTGGAAGTTAAAAAAAAAGTTACGCATCACTGCACCCCAAAATATCCAATCTATACAGCTATTATTCACAGTTATTCCCAGCAGTGAACCCTGTAATGGAAAAATGTGCTCAAATGTTCAAATCTACACTTTTTTGCCATTTCGCAACCCATAAAAAAAAAAAACTAAAGGTCACACAGTCCTCAAAATGGTTAACTGTGAAAACTTCAGCTCATCCCGCAGAAAAAAGGACACATTAGCCGAATCCGTATGAAAAAATTATTGTAGTCGGAATATGGTAAAGGTAATCATTTTTTTTGGAACACAAGTTTTTAATTTTTGGTAAACTCTAATAAAACCTCTATAAATTTGG
This sequence comes from Engystomops pustulosus, assembly GCF_040894005.1. NCBI lineage: Eukaryota > Metazoa > Chordata > Amphibia > Anura > Leptodactylidae > Engystomops > Engystomops pustulosus. Next base: position 108,108,095 of record NC_092415.1, read on the forward strand.
TATTCAGTGATCACACCGAACCAAAGAATATATTAGAGATGCTATTTTCTAGTGTACAGTGAGCCCACAAGAAAATTGCGCAAATGCGGTTTCTTGTAAATTTTACCGCCTTTTGAATTTTAGGTATTATGGTAACATTGTAATTCCAACATATTATTTGATCGTGAAGAAAAAGAAATCTTACCTCAACATGCAATCACAGGTGAAGCCCTGGATTCTGTTTCAAAATGCAACCAAAATGCCACGTGAACGTGGCCCCAGGGGCTCTACAAACACGTCATGGGACCTGAAGACTTCATGCCCTACAAAAGCTCAATGGCTCCTTCCCTACCGCTCCGTGCCATAACACCAACACAAAGCTGAGCTATGGTAAATGTTAGTTAATAACTCATTTGGCTAATAAGACTATCAATTTGAAAACCAGAACATTTTGAAGTTTGAAAATAGCAAATTTTTTCAAAATGTTTACAAAATTCACTTTTTTTTCATAAATAATTGTTAAATATACAAAATAGCAGAAGATAGCGCTCGGCACAATTCAATTTTACTGATCGTGGTGCATGTCAATCATACGGCACCGTTATATCACTGTAGCGGACTCCGATGATACAATCTTTATAATCATTAACACTGCTGGTGGTGCTCAGCTAAGTAGACAAAAGTCCAATAGATATTCAGGTGCGACAAGAAAAGAGAGCAGCACTCACCATTGCTGTGAAAGAAGTTGATTTCTTTATTTCGGGTGCATAGTACAGGGAGGAGCGGGACCGTGGCGACGAGTCGTTTCGCGCCTACTGGCGCATCATCAAGCCAATGACGTCACTCACCCGCGCCGCGCCTTTTATATGTGCGGTTGCCAGTGAGTGTCGCCATGGGAACAGTATACAAATAGCAAGGAACATGCGTGAAGACATGGTGAGTATAAAAACAATAATACGAAAGTTTCTTTTTTTAAAAACATAACAGGATATTGTGCATGTATATTCATGCTGATAAGAGGCACAGAAAATAGTAATCATCATTTGCTAATGAGCGTGTTTTCACATTTTTTATGTCTGCACTCGGACATTGATCTAATTAGATCTGGCAGAAGCAATTTAATTTTTTAGGAGGGTATATAAACATTATAGAAGATCATTTTATAGGAACACACTATAGTCATTTATTTCATTCAATCCTAGGGCGCCAGTGGCGTTAAAGGCAATTATCCGCCTGCTTTCCTCTCTCAATAGACTTAAGTTCCTGTTTCCTCCGGAGGGGTTAATTGTAACCTGTGTGATGCCTGCAAATTTTAAAGTTTCAGGGTTGCCATCATGACACTTTCTGACATGCTCTATGAGTCAAGAACAACCATTCCCTGTAGTGATTGACTTAAAGTGCTCTCTAAATCTAATATACAGTTTACGTATAGTTTTTCCAATGTAAAACCGTTTACACGGACAAAAAATGAGATAAACAATGTATGTAGATTTACATGTAATGAAGGAATCAACCTTCCGGGATATACCTCCAAATTCTATTGATTTTAACTAACTGTTGAAAGTACAAAATTAGCATGAGCCACATTTATGGTTGCCTTTTGGGATACTTTTTTCTAACCATGTTGGTTGTGTGGTGGAAAATCTACTTTTGACCAATGCTTGCTTAATCGTGGGGCAATGTCTAAATGCTACCACGGGATTTGTGGATGTAATATCCTGAAGTTGAGGATCTTGTCTTAAAATGTTCCAATTTTTTCGGATCACCTGTCGTATAATACCCTCACATGGACTATATTCAAAGGAAAAGGCACATTTTTTCTCGTTTTTTTTTATTTTTTTGGTGACCACTGTTTTTTCTCCGTCCCCTTCCATCAGACAATACGGCTTCCTGGGAAAGATTGCTAACCTTTTGATATGCTTCTTTTAACACTTCACTGGGATATCCTCTATCTAACAAACGTTTAGTTAGATCTTTTGCCTGATTCATAAATTGTATATCCGTGCTATTAATTTTTCTAAGACGGAGGAACTGACTATATGGAAGGCTATTTTTTGTGTGGATGGGGTGAAAACTGTTGAAGTGTAGCATGGAGTTGGTGGCCGTGGTTTTTCTAAAGGCGGATGTACATAGCTCCTCTCCCATCTCTTTGACTTTTACAACTAAGAAGTCTAGTTCTTTTTCTATGCACAATATCCTGTTATGTTTTTAAAAAAAGAAACTTTCGTATTATTGTTTTTATACTCACCATGTCTTCACGCATGTTCCTTGCTATTTGTATACTGTTCCCATGGCGACACTCACCGGCAACCGCGCATATAAAAGGCGTGGCGCGGGTGAGTGACGTCATTGGCTTGATGATGCGCCAGTAGGCGCGAAACGACCCGTCGCCACGGTACCGCTCCTCCCTGTACTATGCACCCGAAATAAAGAAATCAACTTCTTTCACAGCAATGGTGAGTGCCGCTCTCTTTTCTTGTCGCACCAGAATATCTAATTGTTAAATATATCAACCAAAATTCCCCACTATTTTAAAGTACAAAATGTAATGGAAAAACAAACTTAAAAACAATTGGGTACTGTATGTACTAGAGCAGTGATTTTCAACCTTTTTTGAACCGCGGCACACTTTTTATACTTAGAAAACCCTGGGGCACACCACCAACCAAAATAGCACAAAATGACACTAAAACAGTCATAAAAGGCCTCCCTTTCCTAATAAAAATAAGAGCCCCTAGCGGCCCCCCTTTGCTAATTAAGAGCCCCTAGCGGCCCCCCTTTGCTAATTAAGAGCCCCTAGCGGCCCCCCTTTGCTAATTAAGAGCCCCTAGCGGCCCCCCTTTGCTAATTAAGAGCCCCTAGCGGCCCCCCTTTGCTAATTAAGAGCCCCTAGCGGCCCCCCTTTGCTAATTAAGAGCCCCTAGCGGCCCCCCTTTGCTAATTAAGAGGCCCTAGAGGCCCCCCTTTGCTAATTAAGAGGCCCTAGAGGCCCCCCTTTGCTAATTAAAAGGCCCTAGAGGCCCCCCTTTGCTAATTAAAAGGCCCTAGAGGCCCCCCTTTGCTAATTAAAAGGCCCTAGAGGCCCCCCTTTGCTAATTAAAAGGCCCTAGAGGCCTCCCTTTGCTAATTAAAAGGCCCTAGAGGCCTCCCTTTGCTAATTAAAAGGCCCTAGAGGCCCCCCTTTGCTAATTAAAAGGCCCTAGAGGCCCCCCTTTACTAATTAAAAGGCCCTAGAGGCCCCCCTTTACTAATTTAAAGGCCCTAGAGGCCTCCCTTTACTAATTTAAAGGCCCTAGAGGCCTCCCTTTACTAATTTAAAGGCCCTAGAGGCCTCCCTTTACTAATTTAAAGGCCCTAGAGGCCTCCCTTTACTAATTTAAAGGCCCTAGAGGCCTCCCTTTACTAATTTAAAGGCCCTAGAGGCCTCCCTTTACTAATTTAAAGGCCCTAGAGGCCTCCCTTTACTAATTTAAAGGCCCTAGAGGCCTCCCTTTACTAATTTAAAGGCCCTAGAGGCCTCCCTTTACTAATTTAAAGGCCCTAGAGGCCTCCCTTTACTAATTTAAAGGCCCTAGAGGCCTCCCTTTACTAATTTAAAGGCCCTAGAGGCCTCCCTTTACTAATTTAAAGGCCCTAGAGGCCTCCCTTTACTAATTTAAAGGCCCTAGAGGCCTCCCTTTACTAATTTAAAGGCCCTAGAGGCCTCCCTTTACTAATAAAAAAAAGACCCTAGCTTCCTTCCCTATACAAATAATAACCTTATATACTTACCCTTGATGTCTTCTTCCGCGTACCTTCACTCCTAATGGCGATCCGCCCACCTTCTGTAGCTCCTGCACCGCGCGCCTCTGCTCACGTGACTTACGCGACCCGACGTTCAGGTCGCGTCAGTCATGTGACATGGGCCGCCCGGTGCAGGAGCTACAGAAGATGGGCGGATCGCCGACGCGGGGCTTGTAGGTAAGTATGGGGGCAAAAACACGGGGGCGCGGCGGCAGCACTACACAGGGGCACCATAGTTCGGGGAACTTTCCCCGCGGCACACTCAACCATGTGTCGCAGCACACTAGTAAAAATCACTGTACTAGAGTATAAGCCGAGACCCCTTATTTTACCACCAAAACTGGGAAAACCTATTGACTCGAGTACAAGCCAAGGGTGGGAAATGCATTGGTCACAGACCCCCCCCCCCCAGTTAATTTCCAGCCCGCCCCCAGGAGTATACGGCTGCCCAGCCCAGCCCAGCCCGCCCCATGTGGTATACGGCCAGCCCAGCCCAGCCCGCCCCATGTGGTATACGGCCAGCCCAGCCCAGCCCGCCCCATGTGGTATACGGCCAGCCCAGCCCAGCCCGCCCCATGTGGTATACGGCCAGCCCAGCCCAGCCCGCCCCATGTGGTATACGGCCAGCCCAGCCCAGCCCGCCCCATGTGGTATACGGCCAGCCCAGCCCAGCCCGCCCCATGTGGTATACGGCCAGCCCAGCCCAGCCCGCCCCATGTGGTATACGGCCAGCCCAGCCCAGCCCGCCCCATGTGGTATACGGCCAGCCCAGCCCAGCCCGCCCCATGTGGTATACGGCCAGCCCAGCCCGCCCCATGTTGTATACGGCCAGCCCAGCCCAGCCCGCCCCATGTTGTATACGGCCAGCCCAGCCCAGCCCGCCCCATGTGGTATACGGCCAGCCCAGCCCAGCCCGCCCCATGTGGTATACGGCCAGCCCAGCCCGCCCCATGTGGTATACGGCCAGCCCAGCCCGCCCCGCCCCATGTGGTATACGGCCAGCCCAGCCCAGCCCGCCCCATGTGGTATACGGCCATCCCAGCCCGCCAGGCCCCATGTGGTATACGGCCAGCCCAGCCCGCCGGGCCCCATGTGGTATACGGCCAGCCCAGCCCGCCGGGCCCCATGTGGTATACGGCCAGCCCAGCCCGCCGGGCCCCATGTGGTATACGGCCAGCCCAGCCCGCCGGGCCCCATGTGGTATACGGCCAGCCCAGCCCGGCCCATGTGGTATACGGCCAGCCCAGCCCGGCCCATGTGGTATACGGCCAGCCCAGCCCGGCCCATGTGGTATACGGCCAGCCCAGCCCAGCCCGGCCCATGTGGTATACGGCCAGCCCAGCCCGGCCCATGTGGTATACGGCCAGCCCAGCCCAGCCCGGCCCATGTGGTATACGGCCAGCCCAGCCCAGCCCGGCCCATGTGGTATACGGCCAGCCCAGCCCAGCCCGGCCCATGTGGTATACGGCCAGGCCAGCCCAGCCCAGCCCGGCCCATGTGGTATACGGCCAGCCCGGCCCATGTACCTGTACTAGGGCTTGACAGCAACCGGGCGACTACTTGAACTACAACTGTAACTAGAGGGGGCAACACTGCGACTACTAGATGTCATGTACGAGTTGCTGGATTTACAGTAAAAGCTGGTATTATACATTAATCACATTTCTGCATGCAATACAGGAATGTGGTTTTGGTTCTGTCTCCGTGTACTTATGTCCCTATTATACACATATACAGACATGGCCTTCATAATTAATGGGGTTGTCCATGCTTTGTTTGTTACCAGTGGAGTGAGAAGGCTGCAAAAACAAGAAAGCATTTGTAGTCACCCCCCTCTAGCGCTCCGGTCCAGAAATGTTCCTCCCATCACCCCCTGGTCTGTGTATGTATACAGAGATGCAGTAGTAATGTCAGGACCACAGCATGCTCCCTTAGCAGCCTCTGCCTGCAGCATGTGTAAGCAAAGACCACAGTCAGGACCCACAATGACTGCTGCTCTATATACAGAGACCAGGGTTGATGGGAGACACATTGCTGGACTGTAGTGTCAGAGGTGGCAATTGCTTTCTTTAATATCCCCCCCCCCAATTCATGCTTCTTATATGACTTGGGTGATGTCATGTAAGGTCCTGTTACATCTAAAACGTATATATCTGATGAAATCACAGTATGCATCCATGGACTTCTACGCCTCCCCATCCTCCTGGTGTTATTTCATGTGATCAGATACATACATGCGGAAGATGTTGCCGATGTAACAGAACCTTAGATGACATTACCCAGCCCACATGACTTTAATTGCCCAATGACGTAACAGAGCTCTCTCTCAATCTTCGAATGTGTGCTCACCTAGGCTGTAACCAGGGTGACCGTGCGTCTGGGTGCAGGAGAACACTACACACACACCTCACCTCTCCATAGAAACTTAGTGTTGCCTCCGTTAAATGGCAAAACACACGACATCCCAAACTTTCACTTTCTAAACCAATGGGGGCCGCCTGTAATTTTACAGCCAGATCACGGCCTCCATAACAGTCTTTGCATGTGGCCTCAAAATAAAACATTTTAAGGATTAGCAAGTTACATTATCCTGCAACATTAAGATACACTGTCCTGCCATATATTGGTCTTTATAGGATAACTATCTTCATTTTAAATAAATAAAAATAAGAAAATGGTTTAAAAAAAAACCCATGTCATTTCTCCCAATGTGCGGGTGAAGGGGTCTAAATAAAAGGTAGAGTATCAAAAACAAAGTGGACATTGCAGGGGAAAACAGAAAATTCTGAAACAATACAAACCATTATGTCATATTACAGATCCACTCACCTCACATTTATAACGATGCCATCCCTGAAACTAAAGGAAGAAATAATTAATATACAGGAAAATAAAATAAACCACACATATTACAAGGTACAGTTTACTGTTATTAGACCCTTTATGCCCTTTTAAATTCATCTAGCGATTGGTTACACCATGTAGCCATAATCAGCCCATTATTTCCATTATCTGCGACAGTTTAGAAACACTTGAATTGGCAGAGATAAGGTGTCGACAGCTCTGGGGACAATGATGCTGAGGACAGCACACAGCACAGTGTCCTCTACTAGAACAGTACAGTGCATAGGATAGAAAAAGCAGAGCACATAATCAGAATGGGTTCCTCAATACTATGTGACCCCCAACGTCATAATTAAAAATATTTCTTTTCTTGAAATATTAATTCATAGGGAAAAAAAAACCTGCCAAAAGTGCACACTTCTCTGACAACACATCCACGGATTTTATGTATTCTGTGACCCAATTGTTTTCTGCATGGGTATCAAGCACTCACGGTTTAAACCCTTCAATTCAATGCCATTTTTTGGGTTTTTTTACATGACAAATTGTACTTCATAGTGACTTGGCCACTTTTCACCTTCCTGACACAGCCCATTTTTTCAAATCTAATCTATAATGTTTAGACATAAGCTGGTGTTTTGGAGACTGTTTTCTAGTGTCATTACACTTCATTTACGTTAATAAATTTGGTTGCTATATTTTACATTCATGTATGCATTTAGTGAAAATTTGAAAAATATTCTTGATTTTCGAAATACTAAATTTTCAACTTTTCACAAGACCAAAGTAACTTTATAACTAATATTTAATGAATGTCTGCTTTATGTTGACTTGATTTTTTTTATGCATAATCTTACTTTTGTAGAACGTTATGTGGCTTAAAACTTTCGGTGCAATTTTTAACATTTAGTGCTATGGCACTAAAGGGAAGGAGCGCCATTCAGAGCAGATTTGTCACAGCTTAAAGGCTATATAATATTTTGTTTGGACATATAAGGGCTTATTTTCAGCAAGATTAGATGTACTCTAATCTCTTTAGAGGAGATTTTATTAACTTTTGGATGTGTGGAAAATGCATTTTATTTGGGCCGTTCACCATAACATAAAAATAATTTGTTATCTTTATTTTATGGATCACAAACGCAGCAATACCAAATATGTGGTGTTTTTTGTGATTTTGTACTTTATTAGATGTTGCTGTTTAGAGGACTAATTTATTTTTATTAAAAACCTTTATTGTTTTAAAAAGGTTCCTTTCATTGCTTGTTCAAACTCACATTGAGCAAACACAGTGCAATATAAATGTATTGCATTGTGTTATGTAACCCACTGAGCATGCTGCACATGATCAGTAGATTAATTTTGGGTCCAGTTTGGAGACAGGGCCCAGCATTCAGAGGAGATCGTGCAGCCTCAGGGTACTCACTGAACCCCTGGGCTGCTATCCAAGGATCACCCTCTTGCCCCCAGTAAGCAGGGAGTGCGGGTCTGATCCACATCGGAAGCCCCTTGCGCGTTGCGGCCATGCTTGAACGCCGAGTGTAAGAGATTAACTTCCAAGATCGGAGGAATCTCCGATCATGGTTGTTAGCTGTAAAATGCAGCTGACGTCCGCAGCTTTTGGCACTGGTTACGCTTGTGAGCCGGTGCCAGAAGCAGGAGGTACTAGTACGGCACGGGTAAGAAAGATTTTACGACTTTCATTTCAAGCTCATAATGACACCTCCCTTTTATTCTTTGGGTCGGTCTGATTAAGGGAAAAATAAAACAAAATCTTTTGCCATATTGTGGCGCCAATAACTTTTTCATACTTGTGTATGGAGTCCTCTTTGTAAAGAGGCGTCTTCATTGCTAGCATTTTGGTCCCTTTTTAATCAAATTTATATGTTTTTCAAATGGCAAAAAAGTGGCAATTCAGACATTTGGGAGTTATTTTCTGTTAGGGTTAACTGGCATAATCATTTTTACATTTGATAGATCATGACTAGGACACGGCTATACTTAAAGGGGACCTACCACCACGATTCTACCTATAAAGGTAGAACGGGTGGTAGGTGGATGAATGGGACGTAAGGATAGCCCTTTTTGGGCTAATCCTTACGTCCCGGCTATCCTTTTGTAAACTTTAATCAGTTGATATGTTAATTTAATTTAGCGGCTACTGGGGCGTGGAGTAGCCAGACATGAGGCTACTAGTCGCGGCTACTCCACGCCCCAGTAGCCTTGTTCCTCCGCCTACCGGGTAATCTTCGGCGCGCAGCCCTCGTGCGAATATCCTGCGTTCTGCGCATGCGCAGGACGCAGGCCTACGGGTGCGCGGCCGTAGCTCCGAGGCCGGCGCTACTGCGCATGCGCAGACACCGGGTGCTCGGACGAGGGCGCGCAGCTACGAGGTGCTGCGCGCCGAAGATTACATGGTAGGCGGAGGAACAAGGCTACTGGGGCGTGGAGTAGCCGCGACTAGTAGCCTCATGTCCGGCTACTCCACGCCCCAGTAGCCGCTTAATTAAATTAACATATCAACTGATTAAAGTTTACAAAAGGATAGCCGGGACGTAAGGATTAGCCCAAAAAGGGCTATCCTTACGTCCCATTCATCCACCTACCACCCGTTCTACCTTTAGAGGTAGAATCGTGGTGGTAGGTCCCCTTTAACATTTTAATTTTTTTTATTTCTGATATAGGAAAAAGGGGGTGATTCTAACTTGGGTTTCCTTTATTTATTTTTTTACAATTTCTCAGGACCCATAGTGGGTATGATTGCTCTTCCCATAATGCTGCAATACTATAGTATTCCCGCAATTGTACCAACCCAAGGAATAAAGTTTAAGTGTCATTAGGTGTGCACAGTAAAAGTTGTAAAAACTGTGTCCACAAGAAAATGAGGGGGGTTTTTTTCTACAATTTCATTGGTATGAAATATGAAATGCCGTCAATACGAAATATACTTTGTTACCCCCCCCAAAAAAAAAACTTCACACAGGTCTGTAAATGGAAAAATAAAAAAGTTATGTTTTTTTTTTTAAGGCAGAGTGAAAAATGGAAATGCTAAAAATATGAAAATGGTCCTTAAAGGGTTAAAATGCAGCATTTCAAACAGTGTTTTTTGCCATGGTTTATTCAGTCAAATCTATAAAATCTCAATTGTGGAAAACAACAAACAATAATACTTACAGGTTTTATATTAAAACCAGCACCTCTCTTGCTGCGTTTTCGTGTTCGATTCATAGTGCTTTTTAGAAAATAGTATCTAAGACAATAAAACAACATATTAAAAATCTTTTTCATATTATCTCGTCTGTTAGGTCAGTTTTCAAGAAGTGTGCAGCTAGTCAATCTCTCGAAGTCTGCTCTACTATACATGGAAATGCATTTGGGGACAAACCTTTGCTGGTGCCTCACAGATCAGACATGGGATTTGAAATTCTTATATAGTATTGCTTAAATGGAACCTTTTTACATGTAATTCTGAGATGTTGCTGTGTTTCAGCAGACATGATTGCTGGGTTTATTGCATCTACATGTAGATTATGGATGCACAACCTTTATTGGTCCGAGATTCACACTGCGCAACTTCAAAGGGCCAACCTAGTAAACAAGTAGCCAAGAAGCGACAATGATGACAGTACACCACCCTGGAAACCAAATACTGCATTCATGCAACTACTCATAAGCACCTCATCCTAGGCAAAAAATAGTAATGGAGAACACACACACACAATTCATGAAAGGCGGGGTAGTGCCATAAGCAAGTTCCTACTCTCGCTTACCGCTAATCCATGACTACTTTAACATTTTTACACAGTAGGGCTCTGTCAGAATAATGAAAACTCGGTGGCAAGAACTGCACAAGTGGCATAAGATTTGGACAGGTAATGGACTGAATGGGGAGCAGACTCCTTTGGTCCGCCCTGTTAAGTCCTGGCAGAGTCTTCTTGATAAATTATCTAGAAACTGCCCTATTCACAGGAATGTAGCAAATCTCCTGAACATCCTAGACATGGAATGAACGTGTGCAGAATAATGTGGAATAAACACATGGGGGGGGATTTATCATACTCTTGTCTATACCTCTTGATGCACCTGCCAGCTTTTACACAAATTGTGTGAACTTTCAGCAATAAATGTTCACAGGCTTTTAGAAAGTGGGCAGGCACAAAGCAGAACACCGATTGCCGGCCCACACTACCAGCGGCAGCATCCTTTTGCAGCCCCTCCATGCTGACATAGCGTGGAGGTGACGTAGTCGCAAGAATAATCACAATTTCTTACAATAAATGGCGATTATGTAAATGCGTCTACGCCAAAAAAGCACTGATTAATTCCCCCTATATTCCATATACACAGGCATCAAGTAAATCCTCTGAAAATCCTAAAGATGAAAAAAGCAGGTAACATCATATAATTACATCATCCTACACATGGTTAGAAGTGTACAGTGTTTATTCCATTTGTTAAAGGACACCTGTCATCAAATCTGTGTCACTAGTCCTGTCACCTCTACCTGTTGGAGCAGCTCACAAGGATCCCATCACAGCCTTTATCTAGTTATTTCATACATTAATCATTGTAAAATCATCTATTCTTTATCATGTAAATTAGGCTGGTCACATGGTCAGAGGCAGTGATGTCACCCCTGTTACCCCTCCCCCTGCTCATGTCTGTGTGTAATGTATAGTAAAGCATTGCTGGTATCTGTGCTGCATCTGCTGACATGCTGCATCCTCCTAATATACAGGTGAGAGACACAGACATCAGCTACACATGAATCTGACATGTTCTGCTGTAACATGGCTGCCTGGAGCTGCTGTATCTCTCCTATACACACACACAGGCTGCAGGGGGCGTGGCCACCAGCACCAGGAAGCACATCATTATACAGCCTCACATCATTATACAGGCTGTCAGTCAAGCACTGGGGGTGTGGCTGTGCCTCCCACTCATGAATAGAGTGGACAGCTTGAATATGCTAATGCTTCATTGGACATTTCACAGGTCATTTACATACAGCTTTAGGACCTCATTGCTTAGGTTTACAGGCATGTAGAGGGACAATGAAGGGATAGAGGCAATGCTCTCTAATGGCAGTTTATGACAATATATTTAGTTTAGGGGGGTTATTTTGCATGACGGGTTCTCTTTAAAGAACCGGGAAGACACTACACATACGGGATATGTGTACCAAACATACATATATACGTGTATATGGAATATGGTACCATACAAACATACATGCCATACATACACACCAGACGCTACATACATGTATAAGGAATATGATGAGTACCATACACACCAGACACTACAAACATGTATATGGTATATGTATACCATACATACCAGACACTACATACATGTATATGGAATATGTGTACCAATCATACATATATACATGTATATGGAATATGATATCATACATACTTACATGCCATACATACACACCAGACACTACATACATGTATAAGGAATGTGTACCATGCATACCAGACACTACAAACATGTATATGATATTTGTATACCAGACACTTATATATGGAATATGTGTACCAAGCATACATATATACGTGTATATGGAATATGGTACTATACATACATACACACCAGACACTACAAACATGTATATGGTATATGTATACCATACATACATGTATATGGAATATAGTACCATACATACCAGACACTACATACATGCATATGGAATATATGTACCAAGCATACATATATACGTGTATATGGAATGTGGTACTATACATACACACCAGACACTACATAAATGTATATGGAATATGGTACCATATATACCAGACACTACATACATGTATATGCAATACGTGTACATGTCATCTGTTCATTCTATGTCTACGAAGCACAAAACACTGGACACCCCTCTCGGTTTCTTTTCTATGGTTTGTCCCGTAATATTACCTGGATGCTTTCAGTCACATTTACGCTCTGTTAATTTGTGCACAATGAGAGCGCTGTGGTGTTCATAAGTGATATACAGGGAATAGTTTTCACACACGGATGTACATGGCTCTACACCCCAAAACAGACCCAAACATGTGGAACCACAAGGGATCCTGAATATCTAACTACTATCTCGATACACAAGGGATTCATACAGACACACAAAGCCTGAGGAACTCACCAATATCATAAGCACCTCCAAGCACTAGAGGTAAAATAAAACGATGGTCATGCTAAGAATACTTCCGCACATTCGGCATCCATGATGTTTGAGCTCATTGAACAAGCTATAGTGTATAAAGAACATGGTCTTCCAAAAAATGGCCACCGAAATGCAGGACAGCAGAGATCAAAAGCTCTAGAAATGAGTTTCTACTGGTATGTATGATGTCACGGGAAGGGGTGGAGCACTCCCAATAAGGGGCGTGATCTTTACACATTTTCTTCTAATTGCTGGAGGCAGACAGTAATCTCTGATTACACCTGGAGGTGGCAGAGAGTGGATAGAAAGGACCAACTTCTGTATGCATTCCGTATACATTGTAGCAAGAGTTGTATGTTACATGGTTCAGAAGGACTGCTTCTCCCCAGTTATGGGATTTAGCTGGTCTATAAATTGGAAGGACCTATTCGCCCCCTAGTGGTAAGGTCCTTGATAGTTGTAGTATTTCGCCATCGCACAGTGTATTGGCTATTTCCCAGAGCTCATATAGCGCTGGTTCTCTCCAGTCATAGGGATTTACCGGCTCTACATAAACTTCTATTTCCCATAATCTGGAGAGACAATTTATTCCCCGAGTCTGGATTTCATCTCATAATTTTTGGCTTCTTCACAGTGAATTGGCTAAAGCCTCTTCTTCATAAGAAGCTTCTCTTATTACTGCAGTGACATTTTCAATTTTATTTGGTACCGTTTACAACATTGACCCAGGCTACGTACACACGACCATATATGGGAGCCAAAAAGTACACACTCATGTTATTGCCAGCTCACGGCCAGCATTCATGGTCATGAGGTTATGTGCAATCTTATGTGCGGTCATGGTGCGCTGAGCAGACCACATCGCACCGTAGGAAGAATGCAAATGGTAATCCAGCAGCCAGACAGGTATGAAGACAAAATTGTGAATAAGAAAGTTGAAGTTTATTTCATCCTTTAAAAATATTAAAACGGTACCATGGTGAAAAAAACTGACGCGTTTCGAACTAAATATAGTTCTTAATCATAGTCTGACCTTCACCGTGTGAGTCTGGGCTTTATGTGAATACAAGCGGAAGTGGGCGGCAGGAGAGTCCCTAATTACATCACAGGTGAGAAATCAAACACAGAAAATTCATTATATAAATCAAAACAGAAAAAGTTAGAAAATAACACACTTAATATATATACATTAGGTCGTATCTTGAATTCAGGCCATGAGGGGCTCTGGTATTCATTGTCATGATCCAGAATGCCTCTCTGTTGCGGAGGGCTTTGACCCAGTCCCCGCCTCTTTTGGGACGTGTGACTCGTTCAATAGGTGTGACTGTAAGTTGCGAAGTTTCTCCCTCATGTGAGTCCCTACAATGTTTAGACACAGAAGATATGTTACGAGTGTATGTGTGTGTACAGGAGGATCGTGTGCGGGCTCCAGATAAATGTTCTGCAATTCTTTGTTTCAAAGTGCGCTTAGTGCTTCCTATATATTGGACAGAACATGCAGTGCAGGTGATAGAGTACACTACATAAGTAGTGTTGCAGTTTATAAATGAGTGTATTTTATAGTGTTTATTATTGTATATAGAAAAGGCAACTTTTGTATTCACTATGTATTTACATAAACCGCAACGAGATTGGGCGCACTTGTAGCTACCTGCACTCTTTAACCAAGATTGATCATTGTGGATAGATACGTATAAATTTGGGGATAACATATCCCCCAAAGTAGCAGAGTTTCTCGCCGAGTAACGAGAACCGCACCCTAAACAACATAATGCATGAACTGGAGAAAGTAATGACCTCACATGCTAAAGTTTGGTGGGACTCCATAACCCTAACAAAATATTTAGAAAATGAAATGATACCAAGAGGTTTAAGGATTTTGAAAATGCCCACCAACATATACAATGACACATTTCTCAATGAATGGCAGAGAATTCTATCTGATTGCTCTTTAAAACTTATTGCATTAATCATTAAGCAGGAAGAAACCAAACTTGGAGACTTGAACACCAAGATGCAAACATTGCAACATAATACACCTGCTTTTAATGAATTACAAACTAAACTCAACAATTCATTACAGAAATTGGAAGATTCAATAACCACACTAAAGAGAACAAAATTTGAAAGGGATCTGAGGGACTATGAACAGAACAAAATATATACCTGGAAAGAAAATCGTTACCCCAGGTCTATTCTGAAAAAGAGATTAAACAAAAATCCCAGATCATTAAACAGTTCAACGGAATACGACACTTCAGATGCTTCAGACTCCGAAAACACTATTCCACAGAAAAATGTTTCATTTTCAGGGATTCAAACAAGGAGGGGTTCAAAAAATGATCAAATACAGATGAGTTCAAAAAACGCAAACGGTACCGCAGATCCGGCAGGAAACACAATAATGAACGAAAACAAAAAACCAAGAAAGAACAAATAGTTAATTCCTTTTCTGTGATCAATCAATCGGCATGCATTCTCTCAACTGCACAAATGAGAATATTATCCAAAGGACTGCATTTTATACCCTCGACAAAGATGAAATTATATCAAACTGTCAAAGATGTAAATAAATGTAAATAAATTAGTGAGGTTGCTCAACATTTTTTTCAAGAAGACAGTGATGGACAGACATCAACTCAGCCCAATTTTTTCTTTAATCTCCAAGGTACGATGTCTTTTTCAGAGATGAAAGACTTTCAAGATAAAATTGCTAAAATGCAACTACTAGAATTACAAGCTTCCTCCCACCAACAGGACACGACTGAAATGGATCTGTCTAACATCACACGTATATCGAATCCGAATTTTTATCCAATAAATTCAAGAGTTCCAGTTATGGATAAATTCCAGATGTTAGTGGAAAAAGATCTGTCTGAATTATATAAAGACACCAACTCCATCTCCAAAGAGAACATCACCTTCTCAGAAGCCAAAGCCATAAAGGATCTACTGGATAATCCATATATTACAATAAGGCAGGCAGATAAAGGTGGCTCCATTATTATTCTTGACAAGGATTTATATGCACAGGAATGCAGGAAAATGTTGAGAGATAATACAGTATACTTACCTCTCAAAACGGATCCTACACCCTCTATTGCAGATAAACTTTCTGCCTTACTACAAGAGGGCATAACCTTAGGTGTTCTCAACAACAAAGTTAAGGATATGTTCGTTCCAAAATATCCCAATATTGCCATATTTTATGGCTTACCTAAATACCATAAGGACATTTTTCCGCCACCTATGCGTCCTATTATTTCTGGCACCGGGTCTCTCCTTGAATCCACATCCACTTGGCTTGATACCATCCTACAACCTTTTACTACCAGAACTCCAGCTTTTATTAAGGATTCTTTTGAGGTTTTGAAAACTATGGATTCTTTTGAATGGAAATCAAATTTTTTTTGGGTTACGTGTGATGTTGTTTCTTTATACACCTGCATCCCTCATCATCTAGCCATCCAAGCTATACAGTACCATCTTCAGAAATATAGTTCTTTTACAGATACATGTATATGTTTTATTCTCGATGTTTTGCTATTCTTACTAACCAACAATTATTTTTCCTTTGATAATGGATTTTTTTTACAGAAACAAGGTTGCCCAATGGGATCCAGATTCTCACCTTCACTAGCCAATTTATTTATGACTTGGTTTGAGGAGGAATTAATTTTTACTTTAGACAATCCATTTCTCAGTAACATCAAATACTATGGTCGTTTCATAGATGATTGTCTTATGGTTTGGACGGGGGCTGAAGAACAAATCAAAACTTTTATTACTTATCTCAACAGCAATAACTACAATATTCAATTCACATATTCTTCTTCCCCCACTTCTATTTCTGGACTTACGTTTAACAGGAAATCCATCTAACCACAAAGTCATATGTGACTTATATCGTAAACCCTCTGCAGGCAATACCCTCTTGCACGCCAGCAGTTGTCATCCGCCCCATGTAATTAAAAATCTGCCCAAGGGAGAATTCATTAGGGCTAAACGTATATGCACACAAGAGGAACATTATGTACAAACTGCAACTGAAATCACCAAGCGTTTGCATGAAAGAGGCTATAACAAAACACATGTTACACGTACCAGAGAGAGTCTAGAAGATAAATCTAGGACACAAATGTTATATCCGGATCGACAGCCACACACCAAGACCAAAAAAAACAAAAACAATAATTCTATCACTTTTTCTACAGAGTACACATGTC
This sequence comes from Engystomops pustulosus, assembly GCF_040894005.1. Classification (NCBI taxonomy): domain Eukaryota; kingdom Metazoa; phylum Chordata; class Amphibia; order Anura; family Leptodactylidae; genus Engystomops; species Engystomops pustulosus. The sequence continues at coordinate 108,125,096 of NC_092415.1, forward strand.
AATACAACCAGGTTACCCAAATAATTAAAAAACGTATACCAATATTGTATCAGGATCCTACTCTACACAAGATCCTTGCATCGGGATGTAGTTTCTCGGTTAGAAACTCTGCTACTTTGGGGGATATGTTATCCCCAAATTTATACGTATCTATCCACAATGATCAATCTTGGTTAAAGAGTGCAGGTAGCTACAAGTGCGCCCAATCTCGTTGCGGTTTATGTAAATACATAGTGAATACAAAAGTTGCCTTTTCTATATACAATAATAAACACTATAAAATACACTCATTTATAAACTGCAACACTACTTATGTAGTGTACTCTATCACCTGCACTGCATGTTCTGTCCAATATATAGGAAGCACTAAGCGCACTTTGAAACAAAGAATTGCAGAACATTTATCTGGAGCCCGCACACAATCCTCCTGTACACACACATACACTCGTAACATATCTTCTGTGTCTAAACATTGTAGGGACTCACATGAGGGAGAAACTTCGCAACTTACAGTCACACCTATTGAACGAGTCACACGTCCCAAAAGAGGCGGGGACTGGGTCAAAGCCCTCCGCAACAGAGAGGCATTCTGGATCATGACAATGAATACCAGAGCCCCTCATGGCCTGAATTCAAGATACGACCTAATGTATATATATTAAGTGTGTTATTTTCTAACTTTTTCTGTTTTGATTTATTTAATGAATTTTCTGTGTTTGATTTCTCACCTGTGATGTAATTAAGGACTCTCCTGCCGCCCACTTCCGCTTGTATTCACATAAAGCCCAGACTCACACAGTGAAGGTCAGACTATGATTAAGAACTATATTTAGTTCGAAATGCGTCAGTTTTTTTCACCATGGTACCGTTTTAATATTTTTAAAGGATGAAATAAACTTCAACTTTTTTATTCACAATTTTGTCTTCATACCTGCCTGGCTGCTGGATTACCATTTGCATTCTTCCTACAAGCACTGATCCGGCTCAGTTTCATCCGTGCACCGGCGATCTACATATGACTGCACACAGTGGGTGAGCTGAAAAAACCTCCCTTTTTCTTTTCCACATCGCACCGTGACCAAGCTGGGCGCCCGTTATGTGCACACGTACCCAGAAGGACTTTTTCCTTTTACTATACAGTCATGGCCAAAAGTTTTGAGAATGGCACAAATATTATATTTTCACATGATCTGTTGCCCTCTGGTTTTATGTGTGTTTGTCAGATGTTTTTATCACATACAGAAATACAAGTGCAATCATATTCTGAGTAACAAAAGCTTTTATTGACAGTTAGAATGAGTTGATGCAGCAAGTCAATATTTGCAGTGTTGACCCTTCTTCTTCAGGACCTCTGCAATTCTCCCTGGCGTGCTCTCAATCAACTTCTGGACCAATCCTTGACTGATGGCAGTCCATTCTTGCACAATCAATGCTTGCATTTTGTCACAATTTATTGGTTTGTGTTTGTCCACCTGTCTCTTGATGATTGACCACAAGTTCTCAACAGGGTTATCCGGGTTTAAAAAATTTCTTATGGCCGGGCTGGGGAGGGCTATTTAAACACAATAAACATGTACTTACCTCCTCCGGTGCTGCTGATGTCCGGCGCTGCTTACAACGCTGAGAGATAGGGACGGATGGGAGGAGCTGTCCACATCGCGGACCGGAAGCTCCCTGTGTGCGGCGAAGGGACCGCGGCGCGGGACATCAGCGGCGCCGGACGAGGTAATTACATGTTTATTATGTTTAACTAGCCCTCCCCGGCCCGGCCCTAGGTAATTTTTAAAACCCGGATAACCCCTTTAAGATCTGGGGAGTTTCCAGGCCATGGACCCAAAATCTCTATGTTTTGTTCCCTGAGCCATTTAGTTATCACCTTTGCTTTATGGCAAGGTCCTCCATCATGCTGGAAAAGGCATTGTTGATCACCAAACTGCTCTTGGACGGTTGGGAGAAGTTGCTCTTGGATGACATTCTGTTACCATTCTTTATTTATGGACGTGTTTTTAGGCAAGGCTTAGAAGAGAGCTGATTCCCTTGGCTGAGAAGCAACCCCACACATGAATGGTTGCAGGATGCTTTACAGTTGGCATGAGACAAGACTGGTGGTATCGCTCACCTTGTCTACTCCAAACAAGCTGTTTTCCAGATGTTCCAATCTATCGGAAAGGGGATTCATCAGAGAAAATGACTTTACCCCAGTCCACAGCAGTCCACTCCCTGTACCTTTTGCAGAATATCAGTCTGTCCCTGATGTTTTTTCTGGAGAGAAGTGGCTTCTTTGCTGCCCTCCTTGACACCAGGCCTTGCTCCAAGAGTCTCCGCCTCACAGTGCGTGCAGATGCACTCACACCTGCCTGCTGCCATTCCTGAGCAAGCTCTGCAGCTCTGCACTGCCTGATCCCAAAGCTAAAACACTTTTAAGAGACGGTCCTGGCGCTTGCTGGTCCTTATTGGGCCCCCTGGAGCCTTTTTGGCAACAATGGAACATCTCTCCTTGAATTCCTTGATGCGATCAATTGTTAACTGAGGTGCAATCTTTCTAGTTGCGATACTCTTCCCTGTTAGGCCAGTTTTGTGCAGTGCAATGATGACTGCATGTGTTTTTCAGAGATAACCATGGTTAACAGAAGAGAAACAATGATGCCAAGCACCAGCCTACTTTTAAAGTGTCCAGTGGTGTGATTCTTACTTGATCATGACAGACTGATCTCCAGCCCTGTCCTCATCAACATCCACACCTGTGTTAATGGAGCAATCACTGAAACGATGTTAGCTGCTCCTTTTAAAGCAGGCCTGCAATAAAGTTGAAATTTGTTGAAATTAATTGCTGTTAAGCTGATCACTCTTTATAACATTCTGGAGTATATGCAAATTATGCCATTATAAAACCTGATGCAGTAGACTCATTCTCAAAACTTGTGGCCCTGACTGTATAGTGAGAAGGTTCCATCTGGGAGAGCTCCTTCTCAGTAATGAGGTTTGGCCACCTCTTCCTTCTTCTTATATAGTGAGAAGATGTCATGTAGGTAAGGTCTGACTTATGGGATTTAGCTGCCTCATTTAAAAGTGACTATTTTCAATAGTCCAGAAAGATCTTTTCGATCTACTATATAGTGAGAAGGTGATATGTAGGAGAGGTTCCTCTCAGTTTTGGGTTTTAGCCGCCTTCCGATAGTCCAGAAGGAACTTTTCCATCTACTACCCTGTTTCCCTGAAAATAGGACAGTGTCTTATATAAATTTTTGTTCTTAAAGAGGCACTAGGTCTTATTTTCAGGGCATGTCTTACGAGGGTGGATCAATAATTATCCGTGTTAGAAATGAAGACACCATTTTTTAAAAAAAATAAAATTTTATTTATCAACTTGGTCCGCTTTTAGAAAGATACACTTCTCCCAAAGTTCCTGCCATTTTTTAACCCCTCCAAAAATAGGATTTGTCGAACTCTCCAAAATAGCCTCTGTCTCGGCGATGACTTCCTCGTTTAAGCTAATTTTTTTTCCCGCAAGCCATTTCTTCATGTTGGGGAACAAGAAAAAGTCACAGGTAGCCAGATCAGGAGAATACGGGGGGTGCCGCAGCAATTCATAACGCAATTCATGCACTTTGGCGGCGACATCTCCAGATGAATGTGCTGGTGCGTTATCGTGTTGAAACAGCAACTTCCTCGGTAACCACGTCTGCCGGGCGTCCTGGTCGTTCCTCATCAGGAACTCCCGCGATCCATGTCGCGGATCGCGGGTACACCCGTGCTCCGCTGCCTGTCGGTCCCCGTCTTTCTGCCCTCACTTACCTCTCCTGGCTCCTGTCTGTGCTCCAGCTCCCGGCGTGTAGGCTGACTTCTGACTTCTCCCAGCCTTAAAGGGCCAGCGTCCTCCTGATTGGAGTTCGCTAATCCGGCTCACCCTTATAATCCGGCACCTCCCTTCACTCCCCGCCGGATCTTCTCCTAGGATTTCCTATGGTTTCCATGCCAGGCTTCCCTAAGCCGTTCCTGTAGAAAAGAAAGCCCATTAGCGTTCCAGACGCTTTCCTGTGTTCCTGTATGTCTCCAGCGTTCCTATATGCTCCTGGTGTGTCCTGTCTTCCAGCATTTCCAGACGCCTCCGTGTGCTCCTGCCATCCTGTATCAAGTCTTCAGTTTGCCTCCGTGCCTCCTGCTGTGCCTCCCAGGGTTCCACTCCAGCGGTGTCTGCAGTCCGTGCCAGTGTTGCCAGTGTTCCTCTGTGTTGCCGCTGTCATCCCAGGCTTGGAATGTTTCCTGCACATCCCTGTACCTTGGCTGCCATCGCGGGCCTCATACCATCTCCTGCGGTGGTCCAGAGGGTTCACTGGTCCACAGATTCCTCCCTCCGGACTCTTCCCATAGAAACTTTTAGTTCTGTTGTCTGTGTGATCCGTTACAGTAAGATCCAGCCATGGACTCTGCCAAGACCATAGATCCCATCATAGACTGTTCCAAAGACCCATACCAGTTGCTGACAGATGTTCTCGCCCAGCAATCTCATCTGATTTTTTCTTGGGGAGAGGATCTCAGTAGGGTTGCCACCCTGCTCCAACAGCTGGTAGACTCCCGGCTACCCCAGACTCCACTTCCGCAGCTTCCCAGCGCTGCTCCGGCTTTCCAAGAGCCACTCCAGCCTGTCTCCATGCCTCAACAGCTGTTTGATTGCCAGCAACCACAAGTCCGGCTTCCATGTCGGCCTCGCTTGGCTCCGGTGTTCCAAAAGCCGGCCGCCGTGCTTCTTCAGCTTCCAAGCTCTAATCCGGTTTTCCAAGAACCACTCCAGCCGGCCGCCATGCTTCCACCGCTTCCAAGTTCTCCTCCGGCTTTCCCAGAAGCCGCTCCAGAGTCTCCGGCCTTCCCCTGAGGTCGCTCCAGTGTCTCCACTGGCATAATAGCTTTTCAAGAATAGATCTTGCACTGGGGACAGTGGTGTAACAACAGCCGTAGCAGCCGTAGCGGTTGCTACGGGGCCCCGGCGGCACAGGGGCCCGAATGAACAGCAGAGACAAAATTTATAAATGCATAGTGGGGCGATGGGACCGCCCTTGTACAGAAATACCTGTGCCGCCCCCCTGTCTCTGTCCGCCCACCTAATCCACCTGGCCGGCTCACTCCGTCCGCCCCTGCTCGGCCGGTCTAGTTCATCCAGGGCCATCCCATTCTGTACTTGGCCGGCCCACACCTTCCGCGGCCTAGGCCACCCGCTGCTTCCCGGTCCAGTATGTTTGCGTTCGCAGCCGAACCCAATCCCCCGCCCCCATTAGCGACCAATCCCCCCCCACCCCTCATCCGACTCAGTATGCCTGGCTGGCCCTCTCCTTCCCCGACCTAATCCCCCTCCCCTCCATGGCTGTCTAGCAGGCTTACCGCATCCGCGGTCGTGCGGCCGGACTACTACTTCTGTGGCTTCCCGGGCGCGTTGGCCACCTACACTCCCAAGAAACAGCCTCCCACAGCAAGTCTGCAAGAAGTGTCCCTATGTATGTAAAGTTAGATGTATGTATGTGTGTATGTGCTGTACAGTATATACTGCATGTATGTGTGTATGTGCTGTACAGTATATGCTGTATGTATGTGTGTATGTGCTGTACAGTATATACTGTATGTATGTATGTGTGTACATGCTGTACAGTACATTCTGTATGCATGTGTGTATATGTGTACAGTATATACTGTATATGTGTGTATTTGCTGTATGTATGTGTGTATATACTGTATGTATGTGTGCATATACTGCATGTATATTCAAATGTATGTAAACGCTGTATATACTGTGTGTGTATATGCTGTTTATACTGTATGTGTGGTTATATGCTGTATGTAGACACATGCATATAAATATATATTTATATGCATATGGTATATTTGTGTATCTGCTGTATATACTGTATGTATATAGTGTATGTATGTGTGTATGCTGCATGTATATGCATTATGTATGTATACATTGTATATAGTGTATGTATGTGTGTATATGCTGTATATAGATTCAGTATGTGTGTAGCGTGTTTTTATACTGTATGTATGTGTATACACAGTGGGTGTATACCGTATGTAAAAGAATATGATGTATTTATGCTATATGTATGTATATAAACAGCTTGTATGCAACTTTGATGCACATAAACTTTATGTATATATACTATGAGTCTATATATTGCATGTATTAGTGTATAAATGTATATATGAGTACATAAATGTGTGCATATGAGTGTATATGTATGTATGTATGTGGGTACGAATATATAAAAGTGAGTGTAGAATGTTATGTGTGTGTGATTGTATAAACGTGTGTGTATATATGAATATTTTTTAAGGGGGAGGGGGGCCCATGCAGAAATCTGCTATGGGGCCCTGACTCTCCTAGTTACGCCACTGACTGGGGAGTGGTAGACTGCTTCAAGAAACACAGGTTGTTAAATATGGTATTCGTTCATTTTCAGACCATGCGCCAATTATGGTTCAGTTGAAAGATGAAGATAGAGGGAAAACGAGGTGGTGGAAGCTAAATTAATTTTGGCTAAATAAGATAGACTCACATCAGGAAATAATAAATGAATGTGGGATCATGTTATCCCACACTTCAGATGAAATGGGCAATATCTGGGGTTGGGACCATGGTAAAGCTGTATTACAGAAGGAATATTCAAAAGAAATATTAAGACTAAAGAGAGAATTTAGTAAAAAAGAATCTGAGTTGAAATATTTGGAAGTGGAAAAAAAGGCACAATATGGGTTGGCTCCTACTGAAAGTAAATACATGGAAACAATCAAGGAAGGATTATGAATCACACCTTCTGCAAGAGTAGGTGGTTTGCTGAAGAAACCAAGTAGATCAGTGATGGCGATCCTTTAAGAGACCGAGTGCCCAAACTGCAAACCAAAGGCGACGTTTCTATTGCAAGGTGCCAACACAGCAGTTTAGTCCAATAGCGCCACAATACCACTATACAAGAGACAAATAACACTTTGACATCATTAGGCCACCATTACAACCACATAAAAAGCATAATTGTGGTTATAAAGACCACTATAGAAAGGCCAACATTACCAATAATAACACTATACTAGAAGCTAATGTAGTGATGAATACTGTATTACTGCCATCACTGTCGGACTGGTGTACCGCCAGAGGCCCACCAGAGAAAATTTTTGGGGGGGCCCACCCTTCATGTAATAAGAAAGACTACCAGACTACTCCTAATTGAAGTGTAAAACACGTTCTATCAAACATTAGATACAGAGCCAGAATCAAGGTCCATATATAACTGTAGCATTCAGCCAAGGTTGCAGCCATATATGCGTCCCCACAATGGCAGTGTGAATGCACCCTAACTGTGTAAAAACATCTTATTATCTTACAGTGTACTGTGGCTGTAGCTCCATGTATGACTGTGTACTGCTCCTGTAGCTCCATGTATGGCTGTGTACTGCTGCAGTAGCTCCATGTATGACTGTGTACTGCTGCTGTAGCTCCATGTATGGCTGTGCACTGCCGCTGTAGCTCCATGTATGACTATGTACTGCGGCTTTAGCTCCATGTATTGCTGTGTACTGCGGCTGTAGCTCCATGTATGGCTGTGTACTGCGCCTGTAGCTCCATGTATGGCTGTGTACTTTGGCTGTAGCTCCATGTATGGCTGTGTCCTGTGGCTGTAGCTCCATGTATGGCTGTGTACTGTGCTGTAGCTCCATGTATGGCTATGTACTGCGGCTGTAGCTCCATGTATGGCTGTGTCCTGCGGCTGTAGCTCCATGTAAGGCTGTGTACTGTGGCTGTAGCTCCATGTATGGCTGTGTACTTTGGCTGTAGCTCCATGTATGGCTGTGTACTGCCGCTGTAGCTCCATGTATGGCCGTGTACTGCTCCTGTAGCTCCATGTGTGGCTGTGTACTGCCCCTGTAGCTCCATGTATGGCTGTGCACTGCCGCTGTAGCTCCATGTATGACTATGTACTGCGGCTTTAGCTCCATGTATGGCTGTGTACTGCGGCTGTCGCTCTTTAAGTAAAAGTTTTATTTTCTCTGAAAATAACATACACAAAATAAAAGACTACCAGACTACTCCTAATTGAAGTGTAAAACACGTTCTATCAAACAATAGATACAGAGCCAGAATCGAGGTCCATATATAACTGTAGCATTCAGCCAAGGTTGCAGCCATATATGCGTCCCCACAATGGCAGTGTGAATGCACCCTAACTGTGTAAAAACATCTTATTATCTTACAGTGTACTGTGGCTGTAGCTCCATGTATGACTGTGTACTGCTCCTGTAGCTCCATGTATGGCTGTGTACTGCTGCAGTAGCTCCATGTATGACTGTGTGCTGCTGCTGTAGCTCCATGTATGGCTGTGTACTGCGGCTTTAGCTCCATGTATGGCTGTGTACTGCGGCTTTAGCTCCATGTATGGCTGTGTACTGCGGCTGTAGCTCCATGTATGGCTGTGTACTGCGCCTGTAGCTCCATGTATGGCTGTGCACTGTGCTGTAGCTCCATGTATGGCTGTGTCCTGCGGCTTTAGCTCCATGTATAGCTGTGTACGGTGCTGTAGCTCCATGTATGGCTATGTACTGCGGCTGTAGCTCCATGTATGGCTGTGTCCTGCGGCTGTAGCTCCATGTAAGGCTGTGTACTGTGGCTGTAGCTCCATGTATGGCTGTGTACTTTGGCTGTAGCTCCATGTATGGCTGTGTACTGCCGCTGTAGCTCCATGTGTGGCCGTGTACTGCTCCTGTAGCTCCATGTGTGGCTGTGTACTGCCCCTGTAGCTCTATGTATGGCTGTGCACTGCCGCTGTAGCTCCATGTATGACTATGTACTGCGGCTTTAGCTCCATGTATGGCTGTGTACTGCGGCTGTAGCTCCATGTATGGCTGTGTACTGCGCCTGTAGCTCCATGTATGGCTGTGCACTGTGCTGTAGCTCCATGTATGGCTGTGTCCTGCGGCTGTAGCTCCATGTATGGCTGTGTACTGTGCTGTAGCTCCATGTATGACTATGTACTGCGGCTGTAGCTCCATGTATGGCTGTGTACTGCGGCTGTCGCTCTTTAAGTAAAAGTTTTATTTTCTCCGAAAATAACATACACAAAATAACATACACATACCCCAGTATAGAAATAGGGCCTAACCCCCACCCCGCCCCCCCTTTATAGACAGACACACATAGAGGGCCTTACTAAGTGCAGCAGCCACGGAAATGTGCCAAGTGTCGGCGAGGATGGGGTGACATCACCGTCGGAGCACAGGAGCAGGCAGGAGGCATCGGGCACTGGCACCCCGCAGGCCGCAGGATGGGGACAAGCAGGCATCTGGCACCGGGACCCTGCGACTCTGCAGGCAGCAGGACGGTGCCGCGCAGACGTCGGCGCGCCGGGACTCCTCAGGCAGTGAGCCGGGGCCGTGCAAACGTCAGCGCTAACAAGCAGGCAGCAGGACGCCGGGGCTGTGCGGTCAACAGAGAGCTGGGACCAGGCAGGCATCGGAGTGAACCGGGCTGCGTAGGTATCGTTGATGAGACTGGGGAGATGGTACGCTTGCCAGCAGAGAGGACTCTGCGTGCCCTCTCTGGCACGCGTGCCATAGGTTCGCCACCACTGAAGTAGATTATTGGCAAATCTGGTGAAAGAGAAGGGGAATGATACACATGTAGTGGCTTTAAAGAATGAAAGAGGAAGACTAATAAATAAACAAGATGAGATACAACAGTATTTTCATAATCAGTTTAGTAAAATATATGAATCAGAACTAACAGTAGAAGATTATGAAATCAGGGACTATCTCAACGCGATTAATATGAAGAGACTAAGTAATGAAAGTAAGCCATATTTGGATAAGCCTTTAACGCAGGAAGAAATAAAAACAGTAATTGAGAAACTTCCTAATAATAAATCTCCTGGTCCGGACGGGCTCCCAGGTGAAGTCTATCAAAAGTATAGTGAAACAATGTTGGGGAAACTTTTAAATGTATTTTTGGGGGCTTACAACCAAGAAGAGCTGGACTTCTCCCAGCCTTAAAGGGCCAGCTTCCTCCTGATTGGCCTTCCCAGAGGTCGCTCCAGTGTCTCCACCGGCCTTCCCAGAGGTCGTTACAGTGTCTCCACCGGCCTTCCCAGAGGTCGCTCCAGAGTCTCCGGCTTTCCTAGAAGCCACTCTAGCCTCCGGCTTCCAAGAGCCGCTCCAGCCTCCGCAGCTTCCTAAAGCTGTTCCAGCTTCCCAAGAGCCACTTTAGCCTCCTGTTGTACTGCTTGCAGGGAGTCTATGCAAGTTCGTCCTGTTTCTGCTTTTCTCCTTAGGTGTTCCGTCACCAAGATGAATTGGAGGAGGCGAAAGAAGAGGCTGAAGAAGAAGAGAAGAGGGGCCCTAAAAGGGGGGGGTACTGTCACGGGTGCTCCCGCGATCCATGTGGCGGATCACGGGTACACCTGTGCTACGCTGCCGGTCCCTGTCTTTCTGCCCTCACTTACCTCTCCTGGCTCCTGTCTGTGCTCCAGCTCCCGGCGTGTAGGCCGCATGCCTCCTTGCCTGCAGTTGCGCACTCTCGCCACTAGGGGGCGAGCGCGGACTTCTCCCAGCCTTAAAGGACCAGCGTCCTCCTGATTGGAGTTCACTAATCCGGCTCGCCCTTATAATCCGGCACCTCCCTTCACTCCCCGCCGGATCTTCTCCTAGGATTTCCTATGGTTTCCATGCCAGGCTTCCCTAAGCCGTTCCTGTGGAAGAGAAAGCCCATTAGCGTTTCCAGGCGCTTTCCTGTGTTCCTGTGTGTCTCCAGCGTTCCTATACGCTCCTGGTGTCCTGTCTTCCAGCATTTCCAGATGCCTCCGTGTGCCCCTGCCATCCTGTATCAAGTCTTCAGTTTGCCTCCGTGCCTCCTGCTGTGCCTCCCAGGGTTCCAGTCTAGCGGTGTCTGCAGTCCGTGCCAGTGTTGCCAGTGTTCCTCTGTGTTGCCGCTGTCATCCCAGGCTTGGAATGTTTCCTGCACATCCCTGTACCTTGGCTGCCATCGCGGGCCTCATACCATCTCCTGCGGTGGTCCAGAGGGTCCACTGGTCCACAGACTCCTCCCTCCGGACTCTTCCCATAGAGACTTTTAGTTCTGTTGTCTGTGTGATCCGTTACAGTAAGATCTGGCCATGGACTCTGCCAAGGCCATGGATCCCATCATAGACTGTTCCAAAGACCCATACCAGTTGCTGACAGATGTTCTCGCCCAGCAATATCATCTGATTTTTTTCTTTGGGAGAGGATCTCAGTAGGGTTGCCACCCTGCTCCAACAGCTGGTAGACTCCCGGCTACCCCAGACTCCACTTCCGCAGCTTCAGAGCGCTGCTCCGGCTTTCCAAGAGCCACTCCAGCCTGTCTCCATGTCTCAACAGCTGTTTGATTGCCAGCAACCACAAGTCCGGCTTCCATGTCGGCCTTGCTTGGCTCCAGTGTTCCAAAAGCCGGCCGCTGTGCTTCCTCAGCTTCCAAGCTCTAATCCGGTTTTCCAAGAACCACTCCAGCCGGCCGCCATGCTTCCACCGCTTCCAAGTTCTCCTCAAGCTTTCCCAGAAGCCGCTCCAGAGCCTCCGGCCTTCCCAGAGGTCGCTCCAGTGTCTCCACTGGCCTTCCCAGAGGTCGCTCCAGTGTCTCCACCGGCCTTCCCAGAGGTCGTTACAGTGTCTCCACCGGCCTTCCCAGAGGTCGCTCCAGAGTCTCCGGCTTTCCTAGAAGCCACTCTAGCCTCCGGCTTCCAAGAGCCGCTCCAGCCTCCGCAGCTTCCTAAAGCTGTTCCAGCTTCCCAAGAGCCACTTTAGCCTCCTGTTGTACTGCTTGCAGGGAGTCTATGCAAGTTTGTCCTGTTTCTGCTTTTCTCCTTAGGTGTTCCGTCACCAAGATGAATTGGAGGAGGCGAAAGAAGAGGCTGAAGAAGAAGAGAAGAGGGGCCCTAAAAGGGGGGGGTACTGTCACGGGTGCTCCCGCGATCCATGTGGCGGATCACGGGTACACCTGTGCTACGCTGCCGGTCCCTGTCTTTCTGCCCTCACTTACCTCTCCTGGCTCCTGTCTGTGCTCCAGCTCCCGGCGTGTAGGCCGCATGCCTCCTTGCCTGCAGTTGCGCACTCTCGCCACTAGGGGGCGAGCGCGGACTTCTCCCAGCCTTAAAGGACCAGCGTCCTCCTGATTGGAGTTCACTAATCCGGCTCGCCCTTATAATCCGGCACCTCCCTTCACTCCCCGCCGGATCTTCTCCTAGGATTTCCTATGGTTTCCATGCCAGGCTTCCCTAAGCCGTTCCTGTGGAAGAGAAAGCCCATTAGCGTTTCCAGACGCTTTCCTGTGTGTCTCCAGCGTTCCTATACGCTCCTGGTGTGTCCTGTCTTCCAGCGTTTCCAGACGCCTCCGTGTGCTCCTGCCATCCTGTGTCAAGTCTTCAGTTTGCCTCCGTGCCTCCTGCTGTGCCTCCCAGGGTTCCAGTCCAGCGGTGTCTGCAGTCCGTGCCAGTGTTGCCAGTGTTCATCTGTGTAGCCGCTGTCATCCCAGACTTGGACTGTTTCCTGCACATCCCTGTACCTTGGCTGCCATCGCGGGCCTCATACCATCTCCTGCGGTGGTCCAGAGGGTCCACTGGTCCACAGACTCCTCCCTCCGGACTCTTCCTATAGAGACTTTTAGTTCTGTTGTCTGTGTGATCCGTTACAGGTGTTCTGTGTGTAGCACTGAAGGTGTGCGTCACACTATCTCTCTGGTCACTGACAATCTACAAGGTGTGCGCTGCAAGAGAGCTGGATCTCCGTCTTAGAATTAAAGGGCCAGTGCACCATGATTGGTGCTGCCTGGCTGCCTTCCCAGATAAATTCTCGGCCTCTTCCTTTGCTCCCTGCTGGATCTTCGTGCCTTGTGCCTTATAGAAAGCTTGCTGCAGATGTCCCTTGCGTTTTATGGTGATTTCCCCATTGTGCCCTCGGCTCTGTTCCTGACTTTGCTCCTTTGCCGCCGGCCCTGACCTTCTGCTACAACCCCGACTCTGATCCCATGCTGCTTGTCCTGACCTACTGCCTGACCACAACTCCATGACTGCCTTCTGATTCTGTACCTTGCCTTGGCCACCACTATGGACAAAATCGGGCCTGTGGAGCGACCTGATGGTACCACGTCGCAAATGGTGGAAACCAGATGCCACTTAGACTCTGCTGCTAGGTGTCAGCTTACGTCATCGTCTGCGATGGTCCAGTGGGTCCACTACCCCTGGTGCCTGACAGTAAGATCCGCCCATGGTTCCTGACATTTGCATAACATGCCTCCATGTAATCCCTGGATCAGGCTGTATCACCACTACCGGATCCCCATCCTCTCTCATCCAGGGACTCCTACATATACCTCATGGGTTGACACAGGGAGAAACCTCTTTAATCAGCTTTTCCCTCCATATTTCTTAAACACACCACCTGCTGGTCTACAACCGCCCAAGAAAAGCTAGGATCGTCTGACGGCCCGCCCCCGATCGTATGTGACAAAAAACCCTGTTAAATGTGGCGCAAAATGGAAATCGTCAGGAAACCCCTAGGAAATGCGGTCTGCGGACCCTTAGTAAATGAACCCCAATGCCCTGATTTCTGTACCTAAATCTGCCGATCCGACCCCCAAATTCCCTCTTCTGGAGTCTGGGCACAGCTTTTCAGAGGTTTATTTGGGAGGCGTATCTAGCCGCATTAGCTTCTCTGTGTTGGCTCACACGAAAACTAGGGGGGGGGGACTTCCCGATCCAAGGTTATATCATGTAGCGGCCACTATCCCACGAGTGGTTGACTGGACTTACAATACGGACTCCAAACAGTGGGTTCAGCTGGAACTAGACCTGATCTCCCCCACGCTACACTACCTCCCATGGATCCCGGCTAACTCATGACCTCCGGACCTGAACCACTCCCTGTACTTTTTCTTTGCATGAGACAGACTGATGAATAAGAACACTCTGCTCAGGATTAGGGGCCCTGTGACTCCACTATTTCAAAACCTCGTCTTCCCTCCTGGCGTGGTTAGACAGAGGTTTCTCTGTTGGGAGGCTTCTTCCGAAATCCGCTTGGGCCAGATTGTTGATGGCGAATCCATTTCCACAATGGAGTCCTTAAAGGCCTCCCATCCTGACACCCCAATTTCTTGGCTGGAGCACAGACAACTGACATCCTACATAACCACGAACCCACACTGCATTCGGGTCGTCCCCCACACTGCCTCACCAGCCCATGTGCTCTCCGCCATATATGGCTTGTTGCTGGAGGATGCCACCCCTGGAAGGCCAAGCTTTAATGGGGCATGGGAGGAAGCTTTTTCTGTTGAATTAATGGATGCAGAGCTAGATATGGCCTTTCTATTTTCCACTACCTTGTAACGCTCAGGAAAAGAACTATAAAATATTGTCTAGTGATATGGATACCCCACTCTGCTCCACAGAATTTTCCCCGTTTCAGACGTGTGTTGGCGCTGCGGTGCGGAAGTGGGTACTCTACTTCATATTTGGTGGGGCTGTTCACCTCTCTAACCATTTTGGATTAAGGTCTTTGACACCTACCATCAGGTCACTGGCAAGAGGGTCACTTCATCTCCCCACAGAGCTTTTTTGTCGATCATACCTGGTACTCTCTCTACTATTAAGAAAGGACTTCTTAGTCACTTTTTTCACCGCAGCATGTGCAGTAATCCCAGGACATTGAAAGAGTCCACAACCTCCCACGATAGTCGAGTGGATTCAGGAACTCGGGTTTATCTGTACAATGGAGAAATTATTAGCCAATGATTCAGCAGATCCGGGTAAGATGAACACTGCGTTGCCCCATGGGACATATTTTTAAGCTCCCAGGAATTCCAAGATCTGCTCCTGTCATAGATACATTCCTCTTCTGGTCCTCAAGAACATAGTATTATGGGTTCCCCATCACTCTCATGTGTCCCCTTCCCTCCCACTCCCGACTTTTAAATACTCATGATTGTCTCCTCATTTTGTCTACTTCTTTTTTAAATTTTCATACACTACAACAGTTACTCTGATTTGAATGGCATCCTGGGGTTTCTTACTTGTTGTATCATGCAACATGTAAGAACGTATGATCTATGATGTCTCTGATTCTGCGTGATCAGTCTTGTACTGCCATCACCTACTTGTACTGTTCCTTTTTATGTTTTCCCCAATAAATGTTGATTATACATAACATACCGTATATACTTGAGTATAAGCCAAGTTTTTCATCACACCTTCTGCAAGAGTAGGTGGTTCGCTGAAGAAACCAAGTAGATTATTGGCAAATCTGGTGAAAGAGAAGGGGAATGATACACATGTAGTGGCTTGAAAGAATGAAAGAGGAAGACTAATAAATAAACAAGATGAGATACTACAGTATTTTCATAATCAGTTTAGTAAAATATATTAATCAGAACTAACAGTAGAAGATGATGAAATCAGGGACTATCTCAATGTGATTAATATGAAGAGACTAAGTAATGAAAGTAAGCAATATTTGGATAAGCCTTTAACGCAGGAAGAAATAAAAACAGTAATTGAGAAACTTCCTAATAATAAATCTCCTGGTTCGGACGGGCTCCCAGGTGAAGTCTATCAAAAGTATAGTGAAACAATGTCGGGGAAACTTTTCAATGTATTATTGGGGGCTTACAACCGAGAAGAGCTGCCAAACTCAATGTATGAGGCGGATATAATTTTACTATTGAACAAGGTAAAGATAAGTTAGATCCAGATGCATACAGGCCGATATCTCTACTGAATGTAGATGTCAAGATTCTGGCCCAGGTCTTAGCTGGTAGGTTAATAAAAGTAATCTCAGAGGTGGTGGAGGAAGATCAGTGTGGGTTTATGCCTGGTAAGACCACCACATGTAACCTGAGGAAACTTTATGCCTGTATGGAGCTGATGGAAGCGGGAAGGGGGGAGGGGTCCTCTCCCTTGATGCAACAAAGGCTTTCGATAGGGTAGAATGGAGTTTTTTGTGGCAAACCCTTAAGAAAATGGGGTTTGCGTGTTGTTTTATAAAGTGGATAAAGATATTGGGGCAGATTTACTTACCCAGTCCATTCGCGATCCAGCGGCGCGTTCTCTATTGTGGATTCGGGTCTTCTGGCGATTCACTAAGGCTGTTCCTCCGACGTCCACCAGGTGTTGCTGCTGCGCTGAAGTCCACCGGGGCCCACCGGAGTACACGATGCTATACTTGGTGAAGGTAAGTGCAAGTCCAGCGACACTTTTTTTTTTTAAATGTGGCGGTGTCTCCGTATCCGTCGGGTTTTCGTTGAGCCACACCCCCGATTTCAGTCGCGTGCATGCCGACGCCGATGCGCCACAATCCGATCGCGTGCACCAAAAACCCGAGGCAATTCAGGGAAAAATCGGCGCAAAACGGAAATATTCGGGTAACACGGCGGGAGAACGCGAATCGGGCCCTTAGTGAATGACCCCCAATGTATAAGAAAGCTAGTGCCTGTGTGTGTATCGAGGGGGAGAGGTCCCTCTCGTTTAAGTTATTGCGAGGGACTAGACAGGGATGTCCGCTCTCTCCTCTCCTCTTTGCATCGGTTATTGAAGCCTTGGCTGCAAGGATTAGAGGGGAGGAGAGAGTAGAAGGATTTAAACATGGCCAGACAGAAATTAAAATATCGTTATACGCAGATGACGTATTGCTATTTGTAGTGAATCCAGAAATGTCAATGAATGTTCTACAAGAAACTCTCAGTGTCCATGGGAAGATGTCTGGGCTACAGATAAATTGGGCAAAATCAGCTGCGATGTTCTTGGGAGTAAACAGGGCAGATTTGAATCTTCCATTGGAGGTTATTGAGGGAGATAAATCCTTTAGATATTTGGGTATTGTATTATCAGATTCATTAAATCGGTTTGTAAAACTGAATATTCTCCCTTTAATCAAAAAATGGAGGATAAAGATCAAGATTTGGTCCAAATTAAAATTGCCGTAAGCGGCTAGGCTTAATCTGATCAAAATGGTTCTTCTTCCTCAAGCGTTATACCTCTTTAGAAACTCCCCTATGAAGATACCTGAACAGATTTTTGATATCATGGATAAAATATGTACATAATTTTTCTGGGGGGAAAAAAAGCCAGAATTGAGAAGAAAGTTCTACAATGCTTAAGGGAGGATGGAGGAGTGTCACTTCCAAATTGGAGATTCTATTTTGTTGCAGCCCAAAGTAGCAGCGGCCCTAAAAGAAACATCTGGTGAAATTGCTAGTTAATATGCTGAAAACTTCAGGATAGGAAATTACTGTTCATAAACATATTGGAGACAGGACTCTCCCCAGTGCAAGACAATGTTAGAACTGTTTCTGTGTTGGAAACTTCAAGACAGAGTTGGCTTAAAATGAAGAAAATATTAGGTATAAATGCTTGGATAGAGGAGGCTCCGATCTGGGACAATACTATGACAAAAGGGGATATAATTACAGGATACAAAAAGATGGATAGCAAAAAGGGGTAAGATTTATATTTCAATTATTTGATCATGGGTCTTTTAAATATTTTGAAATATTAGCACAGGAGTTTGATATTGTTCAAATGGATAGATTTATGTACATAATGTTACGGTGGATTGGTAAAAATTTACAAGATTCACATTTTGAGTCACGGGAAGTTTAGACATTTAATAAGGGAGTGAAAGATATCATCCATTTATGAAGCACGTGTACAAAAGAGGTATTACAGTCACCATTGTGGGTTTCTAAAAATGGTAGTCACAGAATCACTCAATTTTTTATTATTCACAGGTTGCTTAGGACGCCAAGTTGGCTATACAGAATAGGTTATAAAGCTGTGCAGCTTCTATGCGACGGAAATCGGGGGGCGGCCATCAGATGATCCGACTGATTTGGACTGAGCGCGGGATTTAGCATTCAATTTGTGTCGCAAGACAATGCACTTACATGCACCAGGAATAAGAAGGTCGGGGAATCGACACATGCAGGATATCAGGCGCACAATCTTCGTGAATCATTGCAGATGTGCATTCCGGTCGGACAATGCACTTTCAGGGATCGTGCAGGATGGGTAAGTAAATGTGCCCCATTTTATGAGAAATTTGCTTTTTTTGCATCACCATGTAACAATGGGCCTAACATTGTCACACTTGTGGGGACAAGTGTAGGGAAAAGTCTCTATGGGAAGAGTCTGAGGACCCTCTGGACCACCGCGGGTGATGATGGTACTAGCCGCAACCCGGGATGGTCTTGCTGCGGCAGGGTGCCGCCAGGTTGTGCCACGGGTGCGACTAGGCCCGCAGTGGCAGCCAAGGTAGGGAAGCAGGGAACAGGAACCACAGGATGGCACAGGAACGGATCACTGGAGTAGGAACCACACGGATGGACCACCAGAGCTGGACACAGGAACAGACCTCAGGATGGCAGGACCTCGGCAGGATGGCAGGACCTCGCAGGACCACTGCAGGAATACCGGACCGCCGTAGGGATAAAGGACCAGCACAGGGATACAGGACCGCCACAGGGATACATAACACTACAGGGATACATGAATGCCACAGGAATACTGGAAACCCAGGAACACGGAGGAACATTGGAGTACAGACACACAGAGGAATCCTGGAAACGTTGGAACACGGAGGAACACCAGGAAACACAGGAGGGCTTTCACTTCATGAATAATGACTTGAAGATCTGGCAGAGAGTGAAGGGAGGTGCCGGATTACCTAGCACCAATCAGAAGGAAGCTGGTCCTTTAAGGCAGGACGAGCTGGTGTACACGCCCTAGCAACAGGAACGCGCGGCCTAGTCAGAGGAGGCATGCAGCCTGGGTGGGACCACAGCCTGGAGAGGTAAGATTGGGCCGGGGGAACAGGAACACCGCGCCACACAGAAGGGCACAGGTGTACCCGCGATCCGTAACAAAGATCGCGGGTACGGCCGTGACAAACATTTTTATTTTTTGGTTACAGAGCTGTTTTAGACCTTATTTTTTGCCAGACAAGCTGTACTTTACCTTGACATGATACAAGCTGTATCATGTCGGGGTAAATGTTACTTTTTGATCACTGCTGTTTTCAGATGTGAAAATTTCACCATATGGGTTCAGTTACAATTTTATTTTATTGTACGGGTTGTTATGGATGGGGTGTTACTCAATGGGGCTCATTTACTAAGGGTCCGCAGACCGTGATTCCGTCGGGTTTCCCCAATATTTCCATTTTGCCCTGCATTGCCCAGGGTTTTTGGCGCACGCGATCGAATTGTGCCGCATCGGCGCCGGCTTGCATGCAGCAGAAATCGGGGGGTGGGCCGTCACAACCCGACGGAAACCGTGGAATTTAAAAATGTAATTGTGTCGCAAGATCAAGCACTCATATGGACCAGCAAGAAGAAGTTGAACTCCGGCGGATCTCAGCGCAGAAAAGACACATGGAGGAAATTGGACACACGACCTTAGTGAATCGCAGCAGACCCAAATGCTTGTCAGACAACGCACCGCGGGATCGCAACAGGACTGGGTAAGTAAATCTGCCCCAATATGTTTTTTTAATGTTGTATTTATTACATGGGATGGGACTTCAGGGGACTTTTATTATTTTTTAATAATTTTTTTAATTGCACTTTTTTTTTAAACTTTTTTTTACTGTTTTATTTTGTCCCAGAGTGGGACATGAACAAGTGATCATTTGCAATACTAATGTATTGAAGCATATTATAGAAATAGATACAAGGCGCCGCATGGAGTGGCAGCCTGTTACAGCAGTTCCTGCTCACCTATGAGCTTATTCTTTCTTTTTTTACTTCTATTACTGTACTAAAGAGAGACTGAATTATGGACAACAGACTAAGTACTTGGATTTGGAGCCTTGTAATACTTTTTATAGCTTTTTCACTTAGAACTATAGTTGTGTCTGGAGAGCCTGTATGCACAGTCTATTGTCTACATTAGGGAACAGCTGCTGGAGCTCAGTGACACATCAGGGCAGCATGCTACCAGACTTGACATCCCCCAAGAACTAAGGGAAAGAAGGAGACGAGGATGTAGGGCTGCAGCTCTTCAGAGAGCCAGGAGGAGACGTCATAAACTTGCTCTACCCTCCGTCATTATGGGCAACATGAGATCTCTCTCAAATAAGATGGAAGAACTGGCGGCACTGACCCGGTATCAACAGGAGCAGCAGCATGATGCTGTTTACAGAGACATGGCTTAGTGGACTTACTCCGAACACACTTGTCTCCATGGATGGATTCAAACTCTTTCACGCAGACAGGACAAGGGATAGCGGTAAGAGGAAAGGAGAAGGGCTGGTGATGTTTGTGAATGAGAGATGGTGTGACTCTAGGCACATTACAATTAAGGAGTAGAGATGAGCGAACACACTCGTCCAAGCTTGATGCACGTTCGAGCATTAGCGTACTTGAAACTGCTCGTTGCTCGGACGAATACTTCGCCCGCTCGAGAAAATGGCATCTCCCGCCGTTTTGCTTTTTGGCGGCCAGAAACAGAGCCAATCACAAGCCAGGAGACTCTGCACTCCACCCAGCATGACGTGGTACCCTTACACATCGATAGCAGTGGTTGGCTGGCCAGATCAGGTGACCCTGGAATAGACTAGCCCCTGCCCGCACTGCTCGCGTCATTCTCTGTCTGGATGCCGCTAGGGAGAGAGCTGCTGCTGGTCAGGGAAAGCGTTAGGGTGTTCTATTAGAATAGTGTTAGGCAGGAGTGATTCTACAAGAACCCAACAGTCCTTCTTAGGGCTACAATAACGTTTTATTTTCCTTTTTTTTGGTTTGCTTGTGGCTGGGCTTGCTGGCATTAGTAGTGCAGCTAGTACCATATTGTGAGGAATTTGCAGGGAGACTTGTGTTTAGCTCTTAGTGACACACATATCCACCTCAATACAATACAATAGCGTTATATTTTCCTTTTTTTTTGGTTTGCTTGTGGCTGGGCTTGCTGGCATTAGTAGTGCAGCTAGTACCATATTGTGAGGAATTTGCAGGGAGACTTGTGTTTAGCTCTTAGTGACACACATATCCACCTCAATACAATACAATAGCGTTATATTTTCCTTTTTTTTTGGTTTGCTTGTGGCTGGGCTTGCTGGCATTAGTAGTGCAGCTAGTACCATATTGTGAGGAATTTGCAGGGAGACTTGTGTTTAGCTCTTAGTGACACACATATCCACCTCAATACAATACAATAGCGTTATATTTTCCTTTTTTTTTGGTTTGCTTGTGGCTGGACTTGCTGGCATTAGTAGTGCAGCTAGTACCATATTGTGAGGAATTTGCAGGGGGACTTGCGACCGTTGTGTTTAGCTCTTAGTGACACACATATCCACCTCAAACACCGAAGTGGGACAATTTATTAGGGGTTTGATTTGAATTACGCCGAGTCTGCTGATTTATTTTTTTTTACGTTTATTTCTTTTTAGAACTCACATTAATCTGCCAAAGCAGTGTGCTTTGAGTGTGGGCTAGAAAATAGCCATAGGAGAACCCCAACGGCTTATTTAGGCCTACAATAGCGTTATATTTTCCTTTTTTTTGGTTTGCTTGTGGCTGGGCTTGCTGGCATTAGTAGTGCAGCTAGTACCATATTGTGAGGAATTTGCAGGGAGACTTGCGACCGTTGTGTTTAGCTCTTAGTGACACACATATCCACCTCAAACACCGAAGTGGGACAATTTATTAGGGGTTTGATTTGAATTACGCCGAGTCTGCTGATATATTTTTTTTTTACGTTTATTTCTTTTTAGAACTCACAGTAATCTGCCAAAGCAGTTTGCTTTGAGTGTGGGCTAGAAAATAGCCATAGGAGAACCCCAACGGCTTATTTAGGCCTACAATAGCGTTATATTTTCCTTTTTTTTTTGGTTTGCTTGTGGCTGGGCTTGCTGGCATTAGTAGTGCAGCTAGTACCATATTGTGAGGAATTTGCAGGGGGATTTGCGACCGTTGTGTTTAGCTCTTAGTGACACACATATCCACCTCAAACACCGAAGTGGGACAATTTATTAGGGTTTGATTTGAATTACGCCGAGTCTGCTGATTTTTTTTTTTTTTACGTTTATTTCTCTTATAACTCAAAGTCATCTGGCACAGCACAAAATCCAGTTGTGTGCTGTCAGTGTAGGTTAGAAACTAGCCATAGCAATAGGATAGCATCGTTTTGTTTAAAAAAACAAAACACACAAAAAAAAAAAATTGAAGTTTACACTTTAATTTTGAAAATGTTTAACCCGAGGGCTAGGGGTAGAGGACGAGGGCGTGGACGTGGGCGTCCAACTACTGCAGGGGTCAGAGGCCGTGGTCCTGGGCGGGGTGAGACACCACCTGCTGATGAGGGAGCAGGGGAACGCCGCAGAGCTACACTCCCTAGGTTCATCATGTCTCAAGTTACTGAGACTCGTGGTAGAGCACTGTTAATGTCGTGGATTGCGGACAATGCTTCTAGCCATTTGTCCACCAGTCAGTCTTCCACGCAGTCCACCCATGTCACCGAAATCAGCACTCCTCCAGCTCCTCCACCTCAGCCTTCTTCCTCCCAGTCTGCCCCCTCCCAGCAAAATTTGGCATTTGAACCGGCATACTCTGAGGAACTGTTTTCTGGACCCTTCCCACAGTCACAAACCGGTTGCTGCTGAGCAATTTTCCGATGCCCAGGTTTTCCACCAATCGCAGTCTGTGGGTGATGATGACATTATTGACGTAGTGGAAGAAGTGTGTAAAGAGGTGTCGGACGATGAGGAGACACGGTTGTCAGACAGTGGTGAAGTTGTTGTCAGGGCAGGAAGTCCGAGGGGGGAGCAGACTGAGGGATCGGAGGATGATGAGGTGACAGACCCAAGCTGGGTTGATAGGCCGGGTGAACACAGTGCTTCTGAGATGGAGGCGAGTCCTATAGCAGAACAGGTTGGAAGAGGCAGTGGTGGGGCCAGACGGAGAGGCAGGGCCAGAGCTGGTGCATCAGCGCCAAATGTTGCCCGTAGTCAAGCTCCCGTGGCGAGGGCTAGATTTTCAGAAGTCTGGAGGTTCTTTAAAGAAACACAGGATGACCGACGGACTGTGGTGTGCAACCTTTGCCAAACCTGGATCAGCAGGGGTTCCACCACTACTAGCTTAACTACCACCAGTATGCGCAGGCATATGAATGCTAAACACCCCACTCAATGGCACCAAGCCTGTTCACCTCCGGCCGGGCACACCACTGCTCCTTCCCCTGTGTCATCTGCTAGTCAGCCCCCTGCCCAGGACCACGGCCCAAACACCTCCCGTGCGAAAACCCCATCTTCGCCTCCACGATCCTCCACAGTGTCCACCAGCGTTCAGCTCTCCATACCCCAGACGCTGGAGCGCAAAAGGAAGTATAGCACAACCCACCCACACGCCCAAGCCCTCAACGTCCACATCTCCAAGTTGCTTAGCCTGGAGATGCTGCCCTATAGGCTGGTAGAGACAGAGGCCTTTCGAAACCTCATGGCGGCGGCCGCCCCTCGGTATTCGGTCCTCAGCTGCCACTACTTTTCCCGATGTGCCGTCCCAGCCCTGCATAAGCACGTGTCAGAGAACATCATCCGTGCCCTGACCAATGCCGTTTCTGACAAGGTCCACCTGACCACGGACACGTGGATGAGTGCTGCCGGGCAGGGCCACTATATATCGCTGACGGCACATTGGGTTAACTTGGTGGAGGCTGGGACCGAGTCTGACCCTGGCGCTGGTCATATACTGCCGACTCCGAGGATTGCGGGGCCTACCTCGGTCCAGGTCTCAAAGGCCTACTATGCCTCCTCCTCCTCCCACCCCTACTCCACCTCCTCCGAATTACCATCTGTGGGCATGGCGCCATCAGTCGGTAGCACTAGGCACAGCAGCAGTGCCATCGCTAAGCGACAGCAGGCGGTGCTCAAACTGCTGAGCCTAGGCGATAAAAGGCACACCGCCCAAGAGCTATTACAGGGCATCACGGCGCAGACTGATGAGGCCCTGGTGCACAAGCTGAAACAGTATTTCCCTTCTGACAGCGCTAGCGGCAGAGGGCGTACTTCTGCGGGACAAGTAGCGAGGGAGAGTAGGCGAGCAGGCAGCTTTTCCAGCACTGGCAGGGGTACGCTTTACAAGGCCTTTGCCAGTTTTATGTCACCCCAGCAAGACACTGTCACCTGTCCCCAGTCTCGGCAGAGTAGGGCTGATCTTTACAGAAAGATGGTGAGGGAGTACGTAGCATCTAAATGATCACACAGCTCCCTACAACTAGTGGGTTTCAAAGCTGGACATGTGGCACGAACTGGCATTGTACGCCTTGGAGGTTCTTGCCTGCCCTGCCGCTAACGTGTTGTCCGAGCGGGTTTTCAGTGCAGCTGGTGGTATCATCACCGATAAGCGTACACGCCTGTCGACTGACAGCGCTGACAGGCTGACGCTTATCAAGATGAATAAAGTCTGGATTTCTCCGTATTTTCATTCTCCACCAGGTGAAAGAAGCTCAACCTGAATAATGTATGCACTCCTCCTCCTCATTGTCCTCCTTCTCCTCCTCTTTTTACTCTAAAGCATAGGAAACTGGCTATTTTTTGCCAGGGCCAACTGGCTCTAGCTATAGTACTGTATGTATTTAATTTTTCTGGAGGGCCACCTACCCGGTCCTCTGTTTTAAGCAATTTTTGGGAGTGCCACATACAGGCACTCAATCTATTTAATTTTTCTGGAGGACCACCTACCTGCTCCTCTGGTTTGAAAACTTTTTTGGACTGCCACATACAGGCACTCAATTTATTTAATTTTTCTGGAGGACCACCTACCTGCTCCTCTGGTTTGAAAACTTTTTTGGACTGCCACATACAGGCACTATCCAAATTAAATTGTCTCCATAGCAGCCTCCACATGTCGTCCCTTTAGCTGGCTCCATACGTTGTCTCCATTGCTACCTCCACATGTCATCGCCATAGCTGCCTCCAAAAGTCGTCCATATAGCTGCCTCCATACATGGTCTCCTTATCAAACGAACAGGCAGAATTTTGGGTTGTTTTCATGGATTCCACATCAAACTTGTTAACTTCGTCGCCACCCTGCTGTGTAATCCACAAAATATACTGGCAAACTTTTATAATTTACCGATATTATTTCAGCGCTTCTTGCGCATCTGTTTACATTCCCCTCACCCGCCATATCCTAAACTTATAAGAACGCTACTACACTTGATCTTATACAAAAGGTTCTTAGAAGTGCTGTTTGGGGAGTAGCCTAGAGACAGGGGCTTGGATTGGCGAGAGCTCGCCTGGCAGCGGAGCGCCAGCTCCATCTCAAGATCCAACTAACATAGTTTTAACTGCAGCACCTTTAATCTACTACTAGTTCACTGCCTCCATATATCGTCCCCTTATCAAACGAGCCGTGTCGGGCAGAATTTTGGGTTGTTTTCATGGCTTCCACATCAAACTTGTTAACTTTGTCGCCACCCTGCTGTGTAATCCACAAAATATACTGGCAAACTTTTATCATTTACCGATATTTTTTCAGCGCTTCTTGCGCATCTGTTTACATTCCCCTAACCCGCCATATCCTAAACTTATAAGAACGCTACTACACTTGATCTTATACAAAAGGTTCTTAGAAGTGCTGTTTGGGGAGTAGCCTAGAGACAGGGGTATGGATTGGCGAAAGCACGCCTGGCAGCGGAGCGCCAGCTCCATCTCAAGATCCAACTAACATAGTTTTAACTGCAGCACCTTTAATCTACTACTAGTTCACTGCCTCCATACACCGTCCCCTTATCAAACGAGCTGTGTCAGGCAGAATTTTCAGGTGTTTCACCAGATACATAGTGGAACTCGGCCCATCTGTCGCCGCCATGCTGGAGACCTGAAGTTGCAATCATAGCAGTGCAATATGAATGCCCCATACTGTCGCTCTTAATCATGGAAGTCGTCTCCATGGCTGCCTCCACATGTCGTCCCCTTATCAAAAGAGCTGTGTCAGGCTCATTTTTCGGGTGTTTCACCAGATACGTTATGGAACTTGGTCACTATGTCGCCACCATGCTGTTTTATCGACTAAATATACCGTCAACCTTTTGTTCACATAGGAAATCATTTCAGCGCTTCTTGCTCACCTCCTTTGGTGAAGCCTGAGTCCATTTAGGGTATGTCGCCATGACACTCTCTAGCCTGCCGCTGCTACCGCTGCCTCTGCATGCCGTCCCCTATAGTGTCAGGGTCAATTATTGCATGTTTTAGATGCTATCTAGCCTCATTCGGTCACTCTGTCATGGCCATGCTGTTGCCCATAATTTTGGCATAATGGTGCGATTAAGCAGCCTCAGAGGCATCCATGCATGCTGCCCCTGCTGTTTCCATTTCCGTGGTGTTTCCATCCTTTTCTGAGGTTCCCAGGTGTTTGGCCAAGCTTCCCTGTGCAGAGCCTTGGTCCCCTTGAGCATCGGGAAAAGTTTGTCTCGAATATCGAGTACCCGAGCATTTTAGTGCTCGCTCATCTCTATTAAGGAACAAACTTGCTGTAAATACTTTGGGGCTGATTTATCAAGCTGTCTAAAAGGAAAATGAAAGCTGAGCTGTGATTGCTTGCCATGGGCAACTAGAAATATTCTGACTTTCAGACAGCTTGATAAATATTCCCCGTTGAACCGTTAGCTATGAGTATGAGACCATTTTATGTGCCAATGGAAATAGCTATTGTCATAGCTGTTTATGTGCCCCCCTCTGCGGATGCAAATTCTGCCTATGAGGTTATGAAAACTGCTCTGAGCCGGCTGCACCCCCAGGCCCTCTTTCTGGTGTCTGGAGATTTTAACCACGTTTGTCCAACATCTGCATTGTGATATTTCACACAGTATGTATCCTGCCGCACAAGGAAAAATAAAACACTGGACCTGTTTTTTGCCAACATAAGGGAGGCATATAAGTCATCAGCACTTACTCCCCTGGGAAGAGCAGATCACAACCCTGTGCACCTAAGCCCTGTGTATGTACCCCTTGTACAGAGAGTGCCAGCTGTCATCTGCATAGCGAGGATATGGTCTGCGGAGGCTGAAGAGGCTTTGAGGAATTGTTTCAACACAACTGTATGGGAAGAACTGCAGGATTCTTGTGGGGATGACATTGATGGCCTAACACACTCCATAACGGACTATATTCAATTTTGTACCGAGAACTTAATCTGTTCTTCAATAGGTTTGATCACACACCAGCCCCTCCCACCTTACAGGCATCCCAGCTGAGACAACATGAGTCCATGTCATCAGGAAACCATTGTCTCCTCCACACTCAATGTGATCTCCCCCACTGCCTAGGTCAGAAGAGAGCTGAAGAGACTCAAAGAGGGCAGGGCTGCAGGTCCAGATGGTATCAGTGCTAGACTACTCAATACCTGTGTTGATCAGCTTTGTGGTATCATTGCACATATTTTCAACATGAGCCTGAAGTTGGGAACGTTACCACAATTGTCGAAAACATCTTGTGTGGTACCAGTTCCAAAAACACTTCACCTATCAGACCTTAACAGCTACAGACCGGCAGCATTAACATCCCATTTGATGAAGGCCTTCGAGAGGTTGGTTCTTGTACATCTCGCCCTCTAATGAACTCTATGGGGACTCTATAATTAGGAAGACAGATAGAATAATTTGTTGCCAAGACCGGCTCAACCGAATGGTTTGCTATCTCCCTGGTGCCAGGGTTCGGCATGTGGTGGAAAGGTTGGATAAAATTACTGGGAGGGGCTGGGGATGACCCAGATGTCATGGTCCATGTTGGTACCAATGATGCAGGTCGATCTCTATTCCTAGGGATCCTCTAGACTCCTTTTTAGGTTTTGGATAAAAACCCGGGCGCATTTGGTTCCAGTTAATAGGATTTTTATTGCTCCAATTTAAAACAACATGATTAAAATATATATTAAAAGGCAAGACGCGTTTCGGATCCGGACTGGATCCTTCCTCAGTTGCATAAAATATGTCTGTGTTTGGTGTTCTATATATACACATAATGGTTTGGCGCGTTAACGGTAACGAGACCGGGGATCGTATGTGCAGGAGTACAAATAGATAACCCATCTAATCGATGACATAAATATAAACGCTAATAAAAATAGAAATAGTTATAATTACAGTAAATAAATACACAATAATTAGTGCAAAATGTGATCTAAAATTAACTTCCCTTTTCTTTTATTTTTTCTAATAAAATTGGTGATTCTGGCGTTGGGCGATATGGGTCTAGTGTTGGTCTGATGTATTGATCCGAAGTAAATGCAAAAGAACTACTAAAATGGACGTCGTGTTGACGCTGGACTACAACTACGGAAGCCTGGGAGGGCCAAAATACCAATGTGAATACCGGAACGCTGGACTTGATGTGAGCCTATTGTGAGTTCCAATGGAGTTGGAAGGTGTGGATGATCCACCGGGAAGGAACTGATACTGTGGGTGAGTATTATCTTATTTATAGAGAATATTTTTTGGTTTTTTTTTTATATATGGTTAGTTGGATTCGGCGTTATATTAAGATCGTTTCACTGACCTCATTTAAGCCTAATGGTTTTAGTGTTTTCAGTTTAAACATCCAATAGATCTCCTTACGTTTAAGGACTTCAAATCTATTGGAGATTTCTTTGTGTACATGATCTCACAAAGAATGATATCACCCCAATTGATCATGTACACAAAGAAATCTCCAATAGATTTGAAGTCCTCAAACGTAAGGAGATCTATTGGATGTTTAAACTGAAAACACTAAAACCATTAGGCTTAAATGAGGTCAGTGAAACGATCTTAATATAACGCCGAATCCAACTAACCATGTATAAAAAAACCCCCCAAAAATATTCTCTATAAATAAGATAATACTCACCCACAGTATCAGTTCCTTCCCGGTGGATCATCCACACCTTCCAACTCCACTGGAACTCACAATAGGCTCACATCAAGTCCAGCGTTCCGGTATTCACATTGGTATTTTGGCCCTCCCAGGCTTCCGTAGTTGTAGTCCAGCGTCAACACGACGTCCATTTTAGTAGTTCTTTTGCATTTACTTCGGATCAATACATCAGACCAACACTAGACCCATATCGCCCAACGCCAGAATCACCAATTTTATTAGAAAAAATAAAAGAAAAGGGAAGTTAATTTTAGATCACATTTTGCACTAATTATTGTGTGTTTATTTACTGTAATTATAACTATTTCTATTTTTATTAGCGTTTATATTTATGTCATCGATTAGATGGGTTATCTATTTGTACTCCTGCACATACGCTCCCCGGTCTCGTTACCGTTAACGCGCCAAACCATTATGTGTATATATAGAACACCAAACACAGACATATTTTATGCAACTGAGGAAGGATCCAGTCCGGATCCGAAACGCGTCTTGCCTTTTAATATATATTTTAATCATGTTGTTTTAAATTGGAGCAATAAAAATCCTATTAACTGGAACCAAATGCGCCCGGGTTTTTATCCAAAACCTAAAAAGGAGTCTAGAGGATCCCTAGGAATAGAGATCGACCTGCATCATTGTTTTACCGGCATTCTGACCGTAGCGACTCCCAGGAGGCTGCATGCAGTTCCATACATCATCTAATACGCGATACATATGAGTTGCGCCATCAGCGTAACTAAATAAGGTGAGTGCACAATCAATATATGCACCTACCAAATATTTGGAAAATCCTACACATCGAGCGCCCTCGTGCTCTTTCTTCTCTCCTTTTTCTCCCATGTTGGTACCAATGACAGAATAGATGGTAGGTGGAGGAGCCTGAAGAATAGTTTTAAAGAATTAGACTCAAAGTTTAAGGGAAAGACCTCCAAGGTAGTATTCTCTGGAATTCTACCTGTGCCATGCGCTACACAGAGCAGACAGCGGGAGCTCAGGGAGTTAAATGCATGGCTATGTAGAGCCTGAACCTGATGTAGAGCAGGTTTGTAGAACACTGGGCTGACTTTTCATTGGGTTACAAGCTGTTTTCTGCAGATAACTTGCACATAAATGGAAGGGGGCCGGTATGCTGGAGGGTAAGATCTTAGCAGGAGTGGTGGAGTATTTAAACTAGGACAAATAGAAGGGGAAATGGTGTATGTCTGTATGTCAGAAGAGACTTAAAAGAGATTGTGAATGAGACAGTGGTCTCAGAAGAGTAGGAGGAGGCTGAAACTTTGTGGGTTGAAATTCAAAACCAGGAGAGTGTTGAGAAAATTATTTTTGGTGTAATTTATAGAACCCCTAACATCTCTGAGGAAATAGAGTTTTGTCACAGTTTATGAGGGACGAACCGTCTGAGAGTCTCTGAGAGTCTGTGGACCCTCTGGGCCACCGCGGGAGTTGGTATGAGACCCGCGGTGGCAGCCAAGGTAACTAATGCAGGAATGCAGAGGAACACTGGTAACGCTGGTACAGAGTGAAGACACCGCTGGGCTGGAATCCTGGAAGGCACAGCAGAAGAACAGGATGGCAGGAGGTCACCACTGGGCTGGAACCCTGGACGGCACAGCAGGAGCACAGTCATACGGAAAATGACCACAGGATATGGACCACCGGACACGGACCCCAGGATATGGACCACAGGCTATGGACCACGGGATACAGACCACAGGACATGGACCACGGGATATGGACCACCAGACACGGACCAGAGTATATGGACCACCGGACACGGACAACAGGATATGGACCACAGAACACAGACCGCGGACCGCCAGACACAGACCACAGGATACGAACCACCGGACACAGACCACAGGATATGAACCACCGGACACAGACCACAGGATATGAACCACCGGACTTGGGCCACAGGATACGGACCACTGGACACAGACCACAGGATACGAACCACCGGACTCGGTCCACAGGATACGGACCACCACAAATGGACCACAGGAGGCATCTGGAAACACACAAGAACACAGAGGCAACTGGAAACACACAGGAAACGGGACCTCGGGAAACACACAGGAACGGGACCTCGGGGACACACGGGAGGCTTTCACTTCAGTGGGAAGTCTTTAAGATCCGGTGGGGAGTGAAGGGAGCCACCGGGTTATATAGGAAACCCGGAAGTGTCCAGCGCCAATGGGATGGATGCTGGCCCTTTAAGATCTGAGAAGTCAGCGCGTGCGCGCCCCAGCATTGGCTCTTGGAAAGTCGGAGGCTGGAGCGGGTCTTGGCACACCGGAAGCTGGAGTTGCTCTTGGACAGCCGAAAGCTCGGAAATAGCTTCTGAGAAAGCCAAAGACTCAGGAGTGGCTTCTGAGAAACCCAGAGACTGGAGCGACCCTATGAAGGCTGGAGCAGCATTGGGAAGCTGTGGAGACCGAAATGGCTATTGGGAAACCGGACGTTGGAGCGGCTCTTGGCACACCGGAGACTGGAGTGGCTCTTGGCACATTGGAGAGTGGAGCGGCTCTTGGCACACCGGAGACTGGAGCAACTCTTGGCATACCGGAGACTGGAAAGGCTTGTGGCACATTGAAGACTGGAGCGGCTCTTGGCAGATCAGAGAGGCCTCTGGGAAGGCCGATACTCTGGTTTGGATTCTGGGAGAGCCAGAAACTCTGGAAATACCGGAACCAAGCAGGGCAGGCATGGAAGCCGGGCGTAAGGTGGTTTAAACTTGGACCATATTTTTTCCAGAAACATGGTATGAGTAGCCATGCCCAGTTCATAACTGTCCCACAGGGGAGAAGCCCAGGCCAGTGCCTCTCCAGAGAGCAGGGAGAAGACAAATGTCAGCTTGGAGCATTCGGTGGTGGTCTGGGAAGACATCAGTTTAATGTGCAGTGAGCACTGGGAAAGAAAGCTCCAGCAAAAATTGGGATTGCCATCAAATTTGTTAGGCATCAAAAATTTGGGTCCAGAGTATACTGCCGGAAAACACAATAGGGTGACTGGAGCAGCAGGAGGAGGAGTCGCGGAAGCCTGTTGCTGGGAGGCAATCATCCATCGAAGGGTGGCAGTGAGTTTGTCCAGGAGTTCTTTTTAGGCAGAAATCTCTTGAGACTGCTGGGCGATAATACTTGAAAGATCAATCAGTAGGCAATGTGGATCCTCAGCACAGTCCATGGCTTTAGCAGGATACAAGACCTTGACGGAGTCAATGGCCTTGGCGGGGACCATGGCCGGATTTTACTGTCACGGTTCGTGAGGGTCGAACCATCTGAGAGTCTCTTTGGGAAGAGTCTGTGGACCCTCTGGGCCACCGCAGGGGTTGGCAGCCAAGGTAATGCAGAAAACAGTCACAACCTGAGATGACAGCAGGAATGCATAGGAACACTGGTAACGCCGGTACGGAGTGAAGACACCCCTGGGCTGGAATCCTGGAAGGCACAGCAGAAGGACAGGATAGCAGGAGGTCACCACTGGGCTGGAACCCTGGATGGCACAGCAGGAGCACAGTCGTACAGGAATGGACCACAGGATACGGACCACAGGATATGGACCAAAGAATACGGACCACCGGACACGGACCCCAGGATAGGGACCACAGGCTATGGACCAATGGACACGGGCTACAGGATACGGACCACAGGAGTCGTCTGGAAACGCACAGGAACATGGAGGTGTCTGGAATCACACACGAAACGGACCTCAGGAAACACACAGGAACGGGACCTCGGGAACACACGGGAGGCTTTCATTTCAGTGGGAAGACTTGAGCGCAGCCAGGAGCCAGGATAGGTAAGTCCGGGCAGGGGGACAGGGACAGGCACACAGCAAGGCATGGGTGAACCCGCCATCCACGACAGGGATCGCGGGAGCACCCGTGACAAGTGTCACCTATATAAACAGATGGAGCGGACCCCACCGGAGGGGACAGTAGTGATAATGGGAGACTTTAATTTCCCAAATATAAATTGGGGTCAGGGCTCTACTTCATCTGTGAAGGGGAGACATTTTATCAACTTTATGCAGGATAATTTTATGGTGCAGCTTGTAGAAGATCCCACAAGAGGTGATCCTTTGTTGGGCCTTGTGATTTCTAACAATGCGGAGATTGTCCAAATGTCAGTGTCAGGGAAACCCTTGGGAACAGGGATCATAACATAATTATTTTCCTCTTAAACTGTTAAAAGCAAAAACAGGTGGGAAAATAAAAATATTGAATTTTAAGAAGGCTAATTTCCAGAAATTCAGGGCTGCACGACAGGATATAGACTGGGATCAAATACTGTTGTGTGATGATACTAATGTTAGATGAGAGAAATTCAAATCTATCTTGGGTCATTATACTTCTAAATTTATTCCAATAGGTAACAAGTATAGACGGAAGACCTGGAAGGGGAACAAAATGGGACATTTTGGAAAACCGGTCCGTCACCACCCAGATGACAGTACTGCCCGAGGAGACAGGCAGATCGGTGATAAAATCCATTGCCATGTGGGACCACGGGTGACTGGAATGGAAGTAACAGTCCTGCCGGTTTGAGACCAGAGGCTTTGTTGTGGGCACAGGAGGAGCAGGATCCCACAAACTCCCGAACATCTTTGACCAGATCTGGCCACCAGTAGTAGCGGGAGATGTGGGCCAGGGTGCCCAGCCACACGAGAAGAATGTCCCCAAGACAGAATCCTCTTCCGGAGAGCAGGTCTAACATATGTCCTGCTGGGAGGTAGCTGCCGAAGATCCACCGGAGATGCAACAACAAGCTGGTCAGGAGAAATTATGTGCCAAGGAGCCGGTTCTTCTGCAAAAAAATCCAAAGCACAGGACAGGGCATCAGCCTTGATATTCTTGTCAGCCGGACGAAAATGAATCAGCAGATCGAAGCAGGAGAAGAACAATGACCACCAGGCTTGCTTGGGACTTAGACACTGGGCTGTCTGGAGGTACAGTAAGTTCTTGTGGTCAGTGTACACACTCATGAGATGGAGAGCTCCCTCCAGAAGATACCGCCATTCTTCCAGAGCAAGTTTGATGGCCAACAACTCTCTTTCTCCAATCGAATAATTTCTCTCAGCTGGAGAAAAGGTCTTGGAAAAGAAGCCGCATGTGGATGTTTGGCCCTTGAGCCCTTTCATTGTGAGCACTGCCTTAGCTCCTACGGAGGACACATATACCTCAAGATGAAAGGGCTTGTTCGTATCAGACCTAGTGAGTACTGGAGCTAAGGCAAAAGCAGACTTCAACTTGGAGAAGGCCATTTCAGCTGTAGGAGACCAGGCACGTGGATTGGCACCCTTCTTGGTGAGTGCCACGATGGGAGACACCAGACTGGAGAAATGCAGAAGTTTGCAAAACCCAGGAACCTCTGTATGGCTTGGAGGCCTTCTGGGCATGGCCACTGATGAACTGGCACACGGGAGCTGGCACACGGATAAGGAACACAGTAACAGACTGGCACACGGATCAGGAACACAGCAACAGACTGGCATATGGATCATGACTGGCACGCAGCACAGCAGGATACACAGGAAAGCAGAATACACAGGAATGCAGGATACACAGGAGGGCTTTCTCTACAGGGAATGGCTTGAAGATCAGTCGGGGAATGAAGGGAGCCATTGGATTAAATGCTGTCAAGGAAGTGGCTAGCGCCAATCACCTGTGTGCTGGCCCTTTAAATTTTGAAATATCGCTATGTACGCACCCTAGGGAGCGGGGCCTAGTCCGGATGGGAGTGGGAGTGTGAAGAGGTGAGTCCACAGGAGCAGGGCTAGGGCAGCGCAGAGGGGCACTGGTGTACCCGCGATCCGCAGTATGGATCATGGGGGCACCCGTTACACTCAAGGATCGGATCCAGAGAGTTGTGGTCTCTTGGATCTTGGAATGGTCACCCGTTAAGAGTGGTATACCCCAGGGTTCTGTGCTTGGCCCACTACTATATAATATATTTATTAAGGATATAGAAGTAGGAATTAATAGCATTGTGTCTTTTTTTGCAGATGAAACCAAGCTGTGTAGTGTAATATAGTCTATGGAGGATGTTCATAGGCTGCAGGGGGACTTGGACAAACTGAATGTTTGGTCATCCACTTGGCAAATGAGGTTCAATGTGGATAAATGTAAGGCTATTCACCTGGGGGCTAATAATCCAAAGGCAACATATGTCCTTGGGGGAATAAATCTGGTCCCTTGTTGAGAATGACCCGGGGGGTACTAGTAGATCATAAATTGAATAACAACATGCAATGTCAATTGGCTGCCCCTAAAGCCAGCAAGATCTTGTCATGTATCAAAAGTGGTATGGACTCTTGGTATAGGATGTAATATTAGCACTGTACAAGGCATTGGTTCGGCCTCACCTGGAATATGCTGTCCAGTTCTGGGCACTGATCCATAAAAAGGATGCCCTGGAGCTAGAGAGAGTTCGAAGAGCCACAAAAATGATAAGGGGTATGGAGGGTCTCAGTTATGAGGAAAGATTAAAACAACTAGTTTATTTAGTCTAGAAATGCAAGGGTACATGATAAATATATATAAATATATGAATGGCCCATACAAAAAATATGGTGGTAAGTTGTTATAGATTAAATCAAATCAAAAGACGAGGGGGCACTGTTTCTGTCTGGAGAAATCAAGGTTTAATCACCTGAGGCGACAGGGATTCTATACTAGGAGAACTGTCAATCTGTGGAATAGCCTACATCAGGCGCTGGTCACAGCAGGGACAGCAGAGAGCTTCAAGAAGGGTCTAGATGCCCTACACCTAAATAACATTGATGATTATGTTATTTAGAATTGTTTCCCCTAAATTCCTTCCTCATCCAATCCCTTCCCTTCCTTGGTTAAACTTGATGGACATGTGTCTTTTTTAACCATATAAACTATGATACTATGATCAGGCCTTAACAGTTAAAGACCACTGGCATAAACATCCCATTTGATGAAGGCCTTTGAGAGGTTGGTTCTTGCACATCTCCGCCCTCTAGTGATCTATGGACTGCTTATCGACCAGGCATTGGGGTGGATGATGCCATCATCCACCTTCTACATCAAACTCTTTCTCACCTGGAGAAACCGGCGAACACTGTGAGAATAATGTTCTTTGATTTCTCCGGTGCTTTCAGAACTATACAGCCAGGGCTACTAAGGGACAAACTGGATCTGGCTGGAGTGGACCACCATCTCTCTAGTTGGCTCCTAGACTACCTCACAAACCAACCTCAGTATGTGAGAGCCTGTGTGAGAGATTGTGTGTTGGACACTGTGATGAGAAGTACAGGTACACCTCAAGGTACAGTTCTGGCTCCCATCCTCTTCACATTCTACACAGCAGACGTCAGGTACAAGCTGCCACCTCCAGAAGTTCTCTGATGACTCTGCAATAGTAGGTATCATTGCAGCATTGTACTTTATTCTCTCTGATGCTGTAACGCTGTGAATTTCCCCAACTGTGGGACTAATAAAGGATTATCTTATTACACAGTCAGCCTATGTATACTGCATAGGCTGACATTAGCTCCAGTGAAGGCAGCTCGGGGGTCCTCCATTGGACCTCAGGGCTGCCATGGAAACAATTGTCGTATCTATAGGGTTCAACAGGTGGGATCACGATAGTCGCAATCCCCGCTCTTACTAAGGGATCCCGGTTATTGTGGATTGCCGGTATCAGTCGGTGATCAAAAAGACTGAGCTTCTGAGCCCGGGCGATCACCATGATGTAACTCTACATCAAGGTGCGGGAACTACACGCATCCTATGATGTAGAGTTACTCTACTTTTTTGTATATATAAAGATGCGGGAAGGGGTTAATAAGGAGCGTGCGACACACACCTGTCGGATTCTAAATGTGGCACACGATAAGACTTCATACCGGAACGCCCATCTCAATGACAAAAGTTGTATCGCGTGAAGAATAGTGCAGCCTCGGCACAAAAGGGTCGCGTGTGCCACATATGTGTCACGTTACTTAAATACATGTGCAGGCAGTTTGTACATAAAAGAATGTACAAAGTCCACCAGAAAACTGGCACCAGAACCTTAGAAAATGTGCCCCAGTGTTTCATCATATCTCAGCCTCTTGAACCAGCTATCAGACCATTTTTACTACAAGTCCAAGTCTATAAAAACATTTTTTATAAAACTAAAAATAAAAATTTACATTTCCAAATTCCCATAGAAAAACCTATTATAAAAAAACAAACAACACACAAAAAATCTGTGTCAGGTCGCCTCTCCACAGCCCCCGGCTCCCCTCCCTGCCTTACCCATCTGCGTTCCTGCTTCGGCAGCCTGCCGCGCATGTCCCCGCTCCCTAGGGTGCGTGCGCGCTGGCACTTGAAGATTTAAAGGGCCAGTGCATCGCTAATTGGTGCTGCCCATTCGCCATATCTTTGTGCCTAGTGCCTCAGAGAAAGCTGTTCCATGTGATTTACTATGTTTCTGAATTCCCCTTGTGACCCCGGTTTAGTTATTGACTCTGATCCCGGGCTGCCTGTCCTGACCTTCCACTACGTCGCCAACTCCGATCCTGTGCCGTCTCTCTTGACCTCCTGCCTGTTCCCGACCACGATTCTGTACTTCGCCTTGGCCACTACCACGGACAAATACACTACCTGTGGACCGACCTGGCGATACCATGCTGCAATAAGTCCAACCTTCTTTGCGACAGTCTCTGGTGAAAACACGGTACCATTTAGACTCCCGTCCCAGGTGTCGGCTTACATCATCGTCCGCAGTGGTACAGAGATGGTACTGACAAAACCCACATATTTGGTATTGTGGCATCCATAAAAATTTGAAGAATAAAACAGAATCATTATTGGATCAACTTAGTGAATGCTGTAAAAAAAAAAGTTGCTGATAATAAAAGAAAATGTGATTTTTTCCAATATTGTTTTTGTTCATTGAAATTGGGCAAAGATAAAAATAACTGTATATATGAGTTATCACAATTAGTGGTGTTGATTTGTATTCCTCATTATGTGTTATGACACAGGTCAAGCAGTGCAAAAGTCCTGCAGTTATTGCTTTCTATCTTTACCCCTTAGTACGGATAGGGGTCAATTTGTTTGGCCGCATCAGAATCTTAGTTTAGACGATTGTTCACCTTTGCACGCTCTTAGAACGTTTTGTGTTTACTTAGTGTAGTTGTGGTTGGTGCGTGTCTTATCTGTTTTGTCTATGTGGTGTGTCTTGTAGCGTCATTGTAACTTTCCTAGTGTTTCTTTCATTTTGAGTGTCCTGTGGGCAGGGGCGTTGCTAGGGTGGTAAAAGATCCGGGGCACGGGCCCCAATGCATGTGTATTGCACTTTCAGTAATGCCCCCTCCTGTACATACCCCCTCACATGTGGCTGTGCCAATAACAAGGTTACTTCTGGTATATACAGCTACAGAGAACAAAGGGGAAATCCCCATCACCACATCTTATGTTCCTCATTGTTCCTACATCTTGGTTCCCTGGCAGTGTTATCCTGCTGCCGCCCCTAACAATCTCCCCAAATACTGCGCTCACATTGCATTTAAACAAAACCAGGTGCGTGTTACCCATCACATGTGTATTACTGGAAAATATATGTGATCAAACCAAGGCCCGCCCTAGGGCCATGTGTGAACACGCTCCAAGAAATGTCCCCCACACAGCCCCCCAGTAAGTAATGTGCCCACACAGCCCCCCAGTAATATCCCCACACAGCCCCCCAGTAAGTAATAATGTGCCTCACACACAGCCCCCCAGTAAGTAATGTGCCTCACACAGCCCCCCAGTAAGTAATGTGCCTCACACACAGCCCCCCAGTAAGTAATGTGACCACACAGCCCCCCAGTAAGTAATGTGCCCACACAGCCCCCGAGTAATGTCCCCACACAGCCCCCCAGTAAGTAATAATGTGCCTCACACACAGCCCCCCAGTAAGTAATGTGCCTCACACAGTCCCCCAGTAAGTAATGTGCCTCACACACAGCCCCCCAGTAAGTAATGTGACTCACACAGAGCCCCCCAGTAAGTAATGTGCCTCACACAGAGCCCCCCAGTAAGTAATGTGCCTCACACAGCCCCCCAGTAAGTAATGTGCCTCACACAGTCCCCCAGGAAATAATGTGCCTCACACAGTCCCCCAGTAAGTAATGTGCCTCACACACAGCCCCCCAGTAAGTAATGTGCCTCACACAGCCCCCCAGTAAGTAATGTGCCCCACACATAGCCCCCCAGTAAGTAATGTGCCTCACACAGTCCCCCAGTAAGTAATGTGCCTCACACAGCCCCCCAGTAAGTAATGTGCCTCACACAGCCCCCCCAGTAAGTAATGTGCCTCACACACCCCCCCAGTAAGTAATGTGCCTCACACACACACCCCCAATAAGTAATGTGCCTCACACAGCCCCCCAGTAAGTAATGTGCCTCACACACAGCCCCCCCAGTAAGTAATGTGCCTCACACAGTCCCCCAGTAAGTAATGTGCCTCACACAGTCCCCCAATAAGTAATGTGCCCCACACAGCCCCCCAGTAAGTAATGTGCCTCACAAAGCCCCCCAGTAAGTAATGTGCCCCACACAGCCCCCCAGTAAGTAATGTGCCTCACAAAGCCCCCTAGTTAGTAATGTGCCTCACACAGTCCCCCACTAAGTAATGTGTCCACACACAGCCCCCCAGTAAATAATGTGCCTCACAAAGCCCCCCAGTAAATAATGTGCCTCACAAAGCCCCCCAGTAAATAATGTGCCTCACACACAGCCCCCCAGTAAATAATGTGCCTCACAAAGCCCCCCAGTAAATAATGTGCCTCACACAGCCCCCCAGTAAATAATGCGCCTCACACACACACCCCCAGTAAGTAATGTGCCTCACACACAGCCCCCCAGTAAGTAATGTGCCTCACACACAGCCCCCCAGTAAGTAATGTGCCTCACACAGCCCCCCAGTAAGTAATGTGCCTCACACACAACCCCCCAGTAAGTAATGTGCCTCACACAGCCCCCCAGTAAGTAATGTGCCTCACACAGTCCCCCAGTAAGTAATGTGCCTCACACACAGCCCCCCAGTAAGTAATGTGCCTCACACAGTCCCCCAGTAAGTAATGTGCCTCACACAGTCCCCCAATAAGTAATGTGCCTCACACACAGCCCCCAGTAAGTAATGTGCCTCACACAGTCCCCCAGTAAGTAATGTGCCTCACACACAGCCCCCCAGTAAGTAATGTGCCTCACACACAGCCCCCCAGTAAGTAATGTGCCTCACACACAGCCCCCCAGTAAGTAATGTGCCTCACACAGCCCCCCCAGGAAGTAATGTGCCTCACACACAGCCCCCCAGTAAGTAATGTGCCTCACACAGCCCCCCAGTAAGTAATGTGCCTCACACAGTCCCCCAGTAAGTAATGTGCCTCACACACAGCCCCCCAGTAAGTAATGTGCCTCACACAGCCCCCCAGTAAGTAATGTGCCTCACACAGCCCCCCAGTAAATAATGTGCCTCACACAGCTCCCCAGGAAATAATGTGCCTCACACAGCCCCCCAGTAAATTATGTGCCTCACACAGTCCCCCCAGTAAATAATGTGCCTCACACGGTCCCACAGTAAGTAATGTGCCTCACACAGCTCCCCAGTAAGTAATGTGCCTCACACAGTCCCCCAGTAAGTAATGTGCCTCACACAGCTCCCCAGTAAGTAATGTGCCTCACACAGCTCCCCAGTAAGTAATGTGCCTCACACAGCCCCCCAGGAAATAATGTGCCTCACACAGTCCCCCAGTAAGTAATGTGCCTCACACAGCTCCCCAGTAAGTAATGTGCCTCACACAGCTCCCCAGTAAGTAATGTGCCTCACACAGCTCCCCAGTAAATAATGTGCCTCACACAGCTCCCCAGGAAATAATGTGCCTCACACAGCCCCCCAGGAAATAATGTGCCTCACACAGTCCCCCATTAAGTAATGTGCCTCACACAGTCCCCCATTAAGTAATGTGCCTCACACAGTCCCCCATTAAGTAATGTGCCTCACACACAGCCCCCCAGTAAGTAATGTGCCCCACACAGCCCCCCAGTAAGTAATGTGCCCCACACAGCCCCCCAGT
Organism: Engystomops pustulosus; assembly: GCF_040894005.1. NCBI lineage: Eukaryota > Metazoa > Chordata > Amphibia > Anura > Leptodactylidae > Engystomops > Engystomops pustulosus. Next base: position 108,166,073 of record NC_092415.1, read on the forward strand.
AAGTAATGTGCCTCACACAGCCCGCCAGTAAGTAATGTGCCTCACACAGCCCCCCAGTAAGTAATGTGCCTCACACAGTCCCCCAGTAAGTAATGTGCCTCACACACAGCCCCCCCCCAGTAAGTAATGTGCCTCACACACAGCCCCCCAGTAAATGTGCCTCACACAGTCCCCCAGTAAGTAATGTGCCCCACACAGCCCCCCACTAAGTAATGTGCCTCACACTGCCCCCCACTAAGTAATGTGCCTCACACAGCCCCCCAAGTAAGTAATGTGCCTCACACAGTCCCCCAGTAAGTAATGTGCCCCACACAGCCCCCCAGTAAGTAATGTGCCTCACAAAGCCCCCAGTAAGTAATGTGCCTCACAAAGCCCCCAGTAAGTAATGTGCCTCACAAAGCCCCCAGTAAGTAATGTGCCTCACACAGTCCCCCAGTAAATAATGTGCCTCACACACAGCCCCCATAAGTAATGTGCCTCACACAGCCCCCCAGTAAGTAATGTGCCTCACACAGCCCCCCAGTAAATAATGTGCCCCACAATGTTCTCCCCCTTCCCTAGTCCCTATCATGTTTCTCACCTCACAGATGCAGCTCTCTCTCTTTCTGTGCGCTGCTTTCCCCTGCAGGTCATGTGATCATGACATCATCATAGGTCTTTCAGCCTCTGCAACTCCCGGAGGCTAGGTCCTTGCAGGTGAAAGCAGCGCCTGCACTCGTTCTCATCACGATCTGAGGACACAGATCGTGATGAGAACGAGAGGGAAGGAATCTCCCGGGCAGCGGGGCAGATGATCTGCTGACCCGAGGAGATTCGGGGCACTGGCCAAAAGATCCGGGGCAAGAGCCCCGGATCTTTTGACCTAGCGACGCCCCTGCCTGTGGGGCTGATTTAGTGCGGTCACTATATCCTCTCTGAATTTTTGCTCTTATAGCGTAAGGGGCCTTAACAAAGCCAGTCAATGAGGGCAGATTCTGTATCATCTGCATAGACATGGTTCATGCTTCAGGAGACGCACTACAAAACCCATTGGAACCAGTATTTTGATAAATAGTACCACTCTACAAGCTCTGCCTTTAAGGCAACGGGGTGTCCATAGCTTTTTACCACTCCTTTTCTCCCAAACCTATAGACACAGACGCTGACGCGGAGGGTAGGTCTCTCTATATAAAGGTGAACTGGATGGGGAGAGTGTTGACTTTTGCTAATTCATATTTCCTAATGCAGGTCAGGTTCCCTTCGACCTTGAGGCACTGCACAACCTCTGGGAGTTTGTGGGGGGCTCATCGATCACTTTGGGTGGAGACTTCAACATGCCCGGTCTGCAGTTTCTTTTGCAGCAACCTGTAGACTCTGGCAGGAGCTCTCAAATTGTTGCTTTGTTGATTTCTGGAGGGTCCTCCATCCAGGAGTTAGGGATTACATTCACCATGCCCAATCTCACAATTCCTACAGTAGACTGGATTGTTTGTTTGTGTCGGATGACCTTCTTGATCTCTTCCCACATTGCTCGCTGGTTAGTTTACTGTGGTCAGACCATGGCCCAGTACTGGGAGCGCTTCAATGTGGACTCGGTGTATGGACGAGATTAAGCGGCCATTGCTTCATGTTTCCCCGCCTTCGCCCTGGAAAGGGACGACATCCCACTCCAGTGGAAGTCCTTCATTTGCAGAAGCCTGTTCATGTTCCACAGGGAGTATCTTAAACAGGTCAGATCAGATTAGTTAGTGTCTTACTGTGGGCCCAGTCCACTTTAACAAACAATTGCCTTGGTTGAATTGGTGTCTAGTAGGCAAAAAATTCTTTAGATCCTGGATCAGAGATCCCAATGCGCCAGGGATTTCCTATTAAAAGGGTGCTTTGAATACAGCAACAAGTGTGGCTTGTGGCTCACCAGAGTCCTCCACCCAAAGCTGCCTACGAAACAAGTTCTCTCCCTTAATTCATCAACTAACGGGTTTGTTAATGCTTACTCAGCCATTGCGCTTCACTCCTTTTATATGCAACTTTACAACTAGGGGTTATGTAAAAAGATACATTACAAAAGTCACGAGTAAGGCAACAAGGCAGCAAGGATATGCATATAAAAATGTACAACAAATACCTCACCGATCAACGCCGACACATGTTTTGCAATATCACTTCCTGTGGGGGAGCGTCTGTTATTACTAGTCCTGTCCTTTTATATATTGAATGACCAATAGCTATACAGAACAAATAACAAATTACCTGCGCATTTTGTGATCAAATACTCATGGCGTCTGCATGCGTCTGAAACAGGGAGCCCACTTCCGTACGGGAGCGAGATCCCAGTCTCGTGATATTACGCTTGTATGGGGACTCACAGTTTAATTCAAGCAATGTCCATAGCAAACAGATCACGCATGCCTGAAACTCTGTGGACAGAGTCTGTGGACAGAGTCCAAACTAGCGAAATCTCACGCAATACCTCAGTAGTATACATATATAGAGGAAAAAAACACTCAAATGTGAAAGTGAGAGATGTATTTTTAGATAATCTTGAAAAATGTCCAATCCATATTATCTACCGCAATTATAAAAATATATATTCAATAGTCTAATAGTGACTGAAATTTTCTAAATATTGCGCAAACCCCGTAACAATAAATTATATATATACTGTATATATGTCACAGGTGGTCCCGCGGCCCATATCGCGGGTCGCGGGCTCACCCATGCTGCTCTGCCAGCGTGCCGCCTGCGCGTCTCACCTGTCCCAGCTCCCGGCTCGCTCCCCTCCGCTGTCCCCCTCCGCATGCGGCTCCTTCTCCAGATTTAAAGGGCCAGCGCGCCATTAATTGGCACTGGCCATATTGCCCAATTCTATAAAAGCCTGCCTCTTCCTGCACGCCCTGCCGGATCTTTGTGCCTCACAGCCTGAGAGAAAGCTTTACTGCGATTTGCCTGCGTTCCTGTGTCTCCTGCGTTCCTGTGTCTCCTGCGTTCCTGTGTCCCTCCATGTTTCTGTGTTACCTGAGCTCCTCCGTGTTCCTGGGTACCAGTGATACTCCGTGCTGCTGTCCTGTGTGCTGTTTTCCCGTACCCCTCTGCTTGGACCTCCTGTTGCTGACCCCGGATTGGACTCTGACATTGCATCTCTGCCGCCTGCCCTGACCCTGTGCCTGGACTTTGACCACAAGATTGACTGCCGTTCTTGAACCTCAACCTTGGTCGCCACTGCAGACAAGTAACGCCTGAGGAACTACCTGGTGGTACCACGCCGCAGCTTGTCTAACCCGCTTTGCGGCGGGCTCTGGTGGAAACCGAGTACCACTTAGACTTCGGTCCCAGGTAGTTGCTTGAGTCATCGTCTGCAGTGGTCCAGAGGATCCACAACCCGCAAAACTGACAATATATACTCATATACAGTATATGTCATTACATGTGTACAGCAACATAAGTATTATGTAATTGACCGATGTATAAACAACATATATAGTGTCAGGATTCAGGGGTAGTGGACCCACTGAACCACTGGGGACAATGACGTAAGCCAACATCTGGGAGTGGAGTCTAATTGGTACCCGGTTTTCACCAGAGCCCGCGAATTAGAGTTGCTGTGGAGTACCACAAGGTCACTCCACAGGCGCGACTGCATTCACATAGACGGAGTTGGGGACAGGCAGGAGGTCAGGACAGGCAGCATGGGATCAGCATCGGGAATGTAGTGGAAGGTCATGACGGGCAAAACAGGAGCGAAGTCAGGAATGGAATCGCGGTCACAACGGGTAATCAGTCTAAAAGGCATAGAAGCACAAAGATCCAGGGGGGCATGAGGGAAGAGGCTGACTATTTATTAGATTGTCAAGTAGCCAGTGCCAATTAGCAGGAGCCAGCACTGGACAGACGAGTGAGCCCGCAGCAACGCTAAGGGGGCACAGGGAGTGACACGGGTGTGTCTGCGACCCTGCGGAGGGTCGCAGGAGCACCTTTGACTTTACCTCCTCTTCGGCCTACCCCTCCTCTTGGTCTGAAGGAACCTTTGCAGAAGGTCACAGTGCAAGACATCTCCTCAGGCCCAAAGCCCTTCCAGTCAACAAAGAAGAACCACTTCCTTCTCACTGTCTTCATATCTAGGACCTCTTTGACCTCAAAGATGTTGGTGAAATCAGCCACAGGAGCAGGAGGAGGAACTAGCCAGGAGAAGTGGTTCAGGATGACTGGCTTCAGGAGAGAGACATGGAAGGAGTTCAGGATGCGCAGGCACGGCTCATAGGTCACAGGAATGATGCGTTTCAGCACCCAGGAAACGTGGTCCAAATTTGTGGCTGGGGATCTTACACTGCACATACTTGGAGAACAGCCAAACCTTGTCACCCGAAGATAAGATTGGAGGAGGCCTGCGTCTTTTGTTGGCCTGGTCTTGGTTCGAGCAGAAACCTGTAGAGTTGAGTCTCCTCCCAGATCTTGGACCAACTCTTCCACAGCAGGAACATCAGAAGGGACTGAAAGAGGAAGAGGTGGATGTTGTCCATAGAACATTAAGAAGGGAGCAGAGCTGGCAGATTCCGAGTTTACCAGTCATCCTGTTGAGCGGAGACAAAGTGCAGAAGGTAGCAGCCCAAAGTTTGACTCTCTCTACTTGTCCATTAGATTGTGGATGATATGCGGACTATACAAACTGGACCCCATGGTCTGGTCTGGACCACATGATGTGCTGAGGAAGTCCATGAAGCCGGGAGATGTGCAGGGAGAACAGGGTGGCATGGCGTGGAGCTAACGGCAGGTCTGGAGAACCGGTCAGTTACCACCCAGATGACAGAATTACCAGAGGAAGGTGGAAGATCCGTGATAAAGTCCATAGCCACGTGAGTCCACGTGGAGCTGGGTATTGGTAGCCAGCTGGTTTGAATTGAAAAGGCTTGTTTCTGGCACAGTAAGTGCAGGAGCCCACAAAATCCTGTACATCTTTGACAAGATCTGGCCATCAAAAGAAATAGGAAATGAGGGCGATAGAGCGTTGTACCCCAGGGTGCCCAGCTACATGAGAGCAAGGTTTGACTTAGGTCTTACCAGGAGGAAGTTGCTGAAGGTCTACTTGAGCCGACAAGAACCAGACGCTAAGGATGAATGACATGCTGGTTCCTCCTCAATAACATCAGAGGCACTAGAGAGGGCATCAACCTTGATGTTCTTTTCTGCTGGACGGAAGTGGATCAAGAAATTGAAGCAAGAAAAGTGACCAGCAAGCTTGTAGTGGATAGCTCCACTCTTCAAGTTTAATTGGTCTGCTATGGAGTAATTTCTCTCCGCAGCAAAGAAGGTCTTAGAGAAGAACCCATAGGTGAGACTTCGGCCTTTGGACCCTTTCTGAGGGAGCACCACTCCAGCTCCTACTGAGGAGGCGTCAACCTCCAGCTGGAATCAGGCCATGTGAGAACTGGAGCAGAAGCAAAGACAGACTTCAGCTTAGAAAAAGCTTCTTCCCCCGCCTGAGGCCAGAGTTTAGGATTGGCAGGTTTTTTTTGTCAGTTCCACAATGGGAGATACAAGGGAAGAGAAGTGTGGATTCCCAGGAATCTCTGTATGGCACAAAGTCCTACTGGACAAGGCCACTGGAGAACCACAGACAACTTAGTGGGATCCATCTGTAGGCCCTTGTCGGGGATGATATATCTGAGGAAAGGAAGACTCTTATTGTGGAACTGGCACTTCTTGAGTTTGGCAAACAGGCGATTGGCGCTTAGGCGCCTGAGAATTTGTCATACGTGGACCTGATGAGACTTCAGGTCGGAAGAGAAACCCAGGATATCGTCCAAGTAGACAAATGTAACAAATGTAAAGTAAGTCTCTGAAGATGTCGTTGACAAATTCGTGAAATACTGCAGGCACATTGCATAGTCCAAAGGGCATGACCAGATATGTGAAGTGACAATTCTGAGTGTTTAAGGCGGTCTTCCACTCATCGTCCTCACAGATGTGGATGAGATTATAAGCTGTTCGAAAGATCTAATTTAGTGAAGACCTTGGCTCCACGGAGACGGTAGAAGAGTTCTGTGATAAGGGATAATGGTTCTTCACCATAACTTTATTAAGTCTACGGTAGTCAATGTGAGATGGAGAGAGCCGCCTTCTTTGGCCACAAAGAAGAAACCAGCACCGGCAGAAGAAGACTTGTGGAAAAATCCCTTCTGTAAATTCTCCTTGATGTATGCTGTCATAGCTGCAGTCTTGTGCACGGAGAGTGAAGTGCCCGGAGAGCAGCTCTATGGGAAAATCGTAGGGATGATGTGGTAGCAGCGTCTCCAAAACTTCTCCGAGAAGACATCAACATAGTCCACATAAGCAGTGGGAAGACCCACCAAAGACTTGGATGACAGTGAAGAAGACATGGAGGAGACCAGGTGGAGATCCATGAGGCAGTGCGACTGGCATCCAGGACCCCAGCGAAGAACCTCCCCAGTCTGCCGGTTTAGAGCAGGAGCGTGTTGCTGCAACCAAGGAAGGCCCAATAATATGGAGGATATGGATCTGGGAAGCACATAGAACGTCAGTCTCTCGTTATGTAATGCCCCAAATTGCAAAGATAGAAGTTTGGTGCAATACTGGACCAAATCACAGAGAATCTGCCCACTGACGGAGATAACCAGCGGCTTCTCAAGGCAGACCAAAGGAAGGTGATACTGGTTGACTAGGTCAGCATCCACAAAATAACCTGCAAAGCCGGAATCAAGGAAGGCAGAGGCTTGAAACGGAGTGCCTGTCTTGGAGCTGAGTAGGACAGGTATGTTAAGGCATGGAGAAGCTTTGCTCTCACTTAGGGGCGCTTCTCCCAAGAACCCTAGGTGTATACTTTTCCTAGAAGCTGTGAGGGAACATAATCCATTTTCTATTGTGTTCTCCCTCTATATGTCTTTGTCTTTGGCTCTATTGATAGAAAAGACCCCTATGCACCATCCCCCGTGTACACAGATCATCTTTCAGTTACATCCTTTTGAAGGCTATTGGAATGTGGGTATGGTCAGTAGGCTCCTTTGTCTCAAGAACCTATAAAAACTGTCTGCAACCTAAATAAATTGGAATTCTCTCAAACATGTGAAGGTCTGAGTGATTCACCGAGCAGCTCGTACTATACAATGATTTGGAACCACACACACATCAAGATAAAGGGATATTTCCCTGAAAAAACATGGCGCTCGAACAGCGACATGGGTTTGCATGACGCCTACCGGACAACTCAGGGATCATCCTTTCAGGACAGACAGACCATGCAGCTGCACAAAAAGGTAAGAAGCTTTTTTCTTACAAATTGCTCTGTCGCTCCTTGTTTGGATTGTTCCACGTCCGGTGAGTTGCATGCCTATATTGCCCAGTCCAAAGAATCTTGTTAGTTTATTTGAAAACTCCATATGATGTGTGGTAGTGTATATGGGTATTGTGTGAGTTTGAACATGTGTGTTTGATAGCGCTATTGTGATACTGTACTGTACTGGTTTTAAGAACGTAACATTCTAGGAATTGCCCCCTACCTAAAGAGTCTCCTAGACTAGCTGCTTTTTGGAACGTAATTCGCTTGAGACAAAGTAGACTGAGTTTGGACAGTCGGACTTTATAAATTTATTTTGTGTGGTAGGTTCCAGAGCTGCTTCAAGGAAGGGGACTGCAGTCATTTCTTGACGGGCAAACGGTTTAAAAAAAAAAAATTTAGAATTAGAAGTGGTTAAAACTGCCCTATGGAAGAGTGAGTGACTGCGAGTGTGTGCCGGCACTAGAGATATATAGAAAATTATGGGAAAAATTCGCTAGGTAGGATGAGAGGCAATTCAGAGGGAAAACCAGACGTACGGATCTTGAATGATAAAAAAAAAGAAGCTGTAAAAGGATGTCAGAGAATGTTGGAAAAGGACAAGTATATCAAAAGATGGTTGTTTGTATGTTGGTAAATGGAAAGGTTCTTAAAAGAACAAAGGCTGGTTGTATAATGATGATATGATGGAAATTGCAAGTGGATAGAAGAAAGTTACAGAGGAAGTGACCAGAGGAGGTTATAAAGAAACAGCCATAAGAAATTGTGTGTTGTATGAGTGTTATGACGATGACGGACAAAAACGTTGGACAGACAAAAGACAACATTCAGAAAAAGTTCGGCCTCCACCCTAAAATGATGGATGAATTGATGTATGGAAACAAAGAAACAGACTGGTGGAGACATGTGCATGCAATGTGGCACCTAGACCCAACCCCCACACTGGAATATATCCGGTCAAGACTAGATTTGAAAAAGTGCGGGCTCCAACAGGACAAAGAAGTAGCGTTCAGATGTTTCTCCTGTAGGGGGCAGATGTTTCTCACTTTGATATACTTTAGTAGACCAGTGGTATGGGTAATGATGCATTGCCTAAAGATCTTTGGATTTGCACCCACAGTCCGCTCAGCTGTATTGTTGTAACTTTAGAAGACAACTAAGATATAGTACCCAGGGAATAAATGTGGGAGACTGTGCCTGCTTATCTAAGAGTCATCTCTCAGAACTTCAAAGTCCAAAAATCCGGGTAGTAACATATTTGTTACGGATTTTGGTCTTCTGTGGGGAGAGCTCCTGGACGGTTGTGCAGTCCCAATTGGATTCCCTGAGCTGACCCTTGCCAGATAATGTAGGTGTTCTATGAGTTTATTCCATTATACAGTCCTGCAGATTATGGCAAAGATATAAATATGTGTTTTGCCTATATGACGTGTAGTGCTAATGGTATTTCATTAGAGTTACCAGATGTGAGGAAAGCACAGCACACAATTGTGGAGATTGTTCATTGTAGGCTTGGACCTGAGAAATCCTGTGATTTATGTTTAAAAACATCAGAAATGTAGTGTAAAACTTTATAATACACCTAAAGTCTGAAGGGTGTGGTCAAAAGTTTTTGCAATTTGTGTAGGATGATGGAGTGAACTTAAATGTTACAAATGGTGTGTTGGATTCTTTCTTTGTTCTCTTGGTATGCTGGGACACCTAGTACTACAGACACCACAGGGAGAAGGAGGGGGCTGCCTCCCCCCTTGTCTCAGTGAACGCAGGAGGGGGGGGGGGGAGGGGGAGCACATGTTGGAATGTTAAGAGAAGGAAGGAACAATGAGAATGTGCGTTCATGATAACCCTCATGGCCCATGGCAGATTTTGGGATTGATTCAGTGCAACATCTGTAATTTTATTGTTTTAACCAGGAGTAAAACCTCCCTATGATCCCTACACTATTAATCCTATACAGCAGCTATGCCCGAGATTATTATTAGGAGCTTTTTAGGGAGAAGTTATAACACACCTAGAAGCCTCCTACGTCACTGTCTCTAGTGATGCTTCTGCTCAGTAACGCTGTTCCCCAAGCATGTGCCACCAGTATGACTGTATAGGTTTATAATAAGGTCTAAGGAATTTGTATGTCTCCTATTATACAGCATTGATACATCGGCATTGGTCCCAAAACTGTGTTTTTTCTGGAATATATTGTTCACTTTCTATTGTTCTCATTTAAGTTTAAGCCAAGCACCTCAGAGGAGAGGAAACAGGCCGGAGGCTGCAGATCGTGTGTCACATGACAACCGGGATCCTTCTTGGTTTTGTATCCTACTGATGCCTATGTATAAAAAGCTTCTGTAGTAGTTTTGGACTATCCTGATAGTATTTCACCTCTTCATGACTAGAAACCTTGGTTATAATGTGCCCTCTTTATGATGTATTACATTGAATCCAGCTCCACTATTTTCGCTAGATTCAAAGGGGGGAGACATGAGGTAGACGGGTTGTATGGTTATATTTACAATTTTCTATTAACTTAATGATAAATGAACCAGTTACCTTTTTTGTAATATCAAAACTGAATATATCACTAATCTGCATTTTGAGTTTTTTGTAGATGGCTTTAGAAAACAGGAATGAGGTTAATTCTACATCAGATGTGCAGTGGTCACACAACATGAGGTAACAGCAGCAGAACCACTCCTGACCTACCTGTCTGTACAGGAGGCGGAGGTGAAGGCACTGATGGAGGGGTGTAAAGTGGCAGAGGGGAAGAATGTGAGTCTTTTGGGATTCCTTATGATTCCTAACCTCATATAGTAAGTATATCAACAACTGTGAGACTTTGAAATAGCTGATAGAGGCCTTAGTGTTACAATAAAGGTCCATAATAGAAGGAAAAACCTCTAAAGCTTTAACACATGAAGTGACCATACTGGTTACTAGAAAGCCTAGGGGAAAGGAGCCTGGATCAGTACAGTCCGTGACCCTCGCTGGCCCAGTAGGGTTATCTATACTCCTGTCTATATAGAAACCGGCTTCACAGGTGAGGAAGCAAGACTGGAGTAAACTGGGACCCCATGGATGGAGGGTGGACTATGGCAAAGAAGTGACAAGCAATGTCTGCCAAGGGCCCTTTACCCTACGATGGTTCAGTGCACCCACAGGGTGAGACACCAGGCTAAGACTCTATATGCTCCGTGGTGGATAAGTATTGGGTATCACTTAGATTCACTTTTGCTACTGTCCATTTACACAAGTTTATATATACCTAGTACAATGTAGGGAGAGTAGTGAAGACCCTCATATATACACTCCGAAGCCGCTTTACCCCTTCCAGAGGCTGCAGATTGGCTAAGTACAGCTACCAAAGGTAAGTAGCTACGAACATGTACTTATGTGTGTGGACCTCTTTTCTGGGTAATCTGAACCCTATCCTGTAACTAAAGCAACTGTAAACACCACAGCCAGGGATCGAGGAATATGTTAGTCCACTTATTCTACAGACTAAAGTAATAATCCCTACTGGGGCAGTAATATAGTTGATGACAGCTCTAGGGATTAAAAAGTCTTTTCACCTACTGAGGTTGTTTTTAGAATTGCCCCATGGATGAACATATACTTCCCTAAGGTTGTCCAGAGGTGTCATAGAGAATTGGTGGGGTGTCCAAAACCTGCAGATACATTTTATCTTAGGTGCATAACCAAGTATCTGTTTCAGTTCCAGAACCTAAAGTAGCTAGAGCATCACCTGCACCCAGGTGATGAGATGGTCCTGATGTGACACCTGAGAGTCTTTTGAAGGGTCATCCCAAGTACCTGTGAGACATCAACGAGACAGCGACAGCTGAAGAAGAATGGTGCTGGACCCAGAGACTGTTGAACATGAATCTGTGTAGCTCGATGCTGCTATGGACATTACCACTCCTACTACAGTGTGTGCGCCGCGTACCATGTCTAATAGTACTCAGGGGTTGATAGGCTGACATGTATAGGGATATACACCATAAGGATATAGAGATTCTACCCTTTACAGTGGATTTACATGAATTGTGTTGTGATATAATGTTCAGGATGCTCAGGAGGGAAGCAGGTGAAGAGGTTAGATAAGTCCTGGATGTGTGACTAGCATATGTCAATGTACCACCTGAGCAGTACCTGAAATTATTCACAAAAAGGGAGTAATTGTGAGGGAACATAATCCATTTTCCTTTGTGTTCTCCCTCTATATGTCTTTGTCTCTATTGATAGAAAAGACCCCTATGCACATCCCCTGTGTACACAGATCATCTTTCAGTTACATCCTCTTGAAGGCTATTGGAATGTGGGTATGGTCAGTAGGCTCCTTTGTCTCAAGAACCTATAAAAACTGTCTGCAACCTAAATAAATTGGAATTCTCTCAAACATGTGAAGGTCTGAGTGATTCACCGAGCAGCTCGTACTATACAATGATTTGGAACCACACACACATCGAGATAAAGGGATATTTCCCTGACAACGCTGAGGACAGACAAGTCCCCTTGACATAAGTTCAGCAGGGTGGTCTCAGCCGATGTGGCCCAGGCTTGTTCTTCAAAGGCGTACAGTAATTCTGCGAGGAATGTGGTCATGTCCCACATTGAGTCATCCCTGTCCCCCCTCTGGTTTGTTCCTGTCCCAGAGGAGGGCAGCCTATACCAGGGCTTTCCCGGAGAGCAGGCTAACCACGAATGCCACCTAGCAAAATGGCTGATTAAGTTGCTGACCCTGCATGGCAATCTGCTGGGACTGCTTGGCCACAATGGTGGTGAGATTGGCCACTTCTGGTAGCGAAACCTTGGTGGGATCCATGGCTGGTGAGGATTCAGGCGTAGTGGACCCACTGTACCAGACATAAGCCGACACCGGGGAGCATAGTGGTATCCGGTTTTCACAAAAGCCCATCGCAAAGCGGGTTGGACTTTCTGTGGTGTGGTAGCACTAGGTGTGACTTTGTCCACAGTGACAGCTAAGGCGAGGTGCAGAATTGTGAGGCAGAGGACATGTAGGAGGTCAGAAGAAGCAGCATGGGATCAGAGTTGGGGACAAAGTGAAAGGTCAGAACAGGCAGCACAGGAGAAAAGTCAAGAACGGAATCAAAGTCACAACGGAAATCAGTCAAAACGAATAGGGCAAGAAACAAAGCTTTCTCAATGGCATGGAAGCACAAAGATCCAGTGGGGGCATTAGTGAAGAGGCTGGCTATTTATTAGATTGCCAAGTGGCCAGCGCCATGGCCCTTTAAATCCCAAGAACCTAACACACGCATCGAGAGCCAGCACTAGATCGTGGACAGGTGAGTGACACACAGTGAAAAAGTGAGACCCCAGTGAAATGTGAACACGTGAAAAAATTAACATGGACACTTAAAAAAATAATTATATGTAGAAGAAAACGATTCTTTAAGAGAGAAAAGCAGCAAGGATCACTGGATATTCCATTGTAGGTATCAGTACGAATTCTAAAGCACAAAGAAGAAAAAGGGGGAGGACACAAAAAAAAGAGATATGTTAAAAAAAGAATCAAAAATGAAAAAAAAAAGGGTCAAACATGTCCTGTTTATTTGGTGACAAAAGTTGTTTAATCTATAATTCAACATTGGGAACTCCATATCCAGGACATCAAGTTGTTTAGTATTATATTCAAAGATCAAGTCCATCAGAGGGGAGAAACGGGTAAAGCAGTTTTTCCATAAATGGCACAAATTTGTTGTAAACCCCCTTTCCTCCAGAGAAATCCATTAATTCATAAGAAAACTTCACATGGTATATGATCGAAGACCTACAAGTAGAGATGGGCGAATCGATTCTAATGATTCTAACTTCGGTTAGAACTTCAGGAAAAATTTGATTTGTCACGAAGCCGAAGTTTATGCTGACTCGCGGGAACCAAGTTGGTTTTTTTCCCCTCATGTTTCTGCTAAATGGGCGCGAGAACAACGTGTTACATGGGGCAGAGAACTCTGGGAAGGAGAAAGAAACACCCCCGATGACATCTGCAGACCTGTGAGCCAATCAGCGACCGGCAGGCTTATGTGATGTCACACAGCCCTATAAAACCCAGCCATTTTCTATCTCAGCACTTCACACTTCATGTTGTAGCATCCGGCTGCTGCTATTGTGCTGTGCGATTCTTGCTGCAATCCATCGCTGTTCTCTAAGGGGGATCTGTATACCCCAAATAGCAGTTCTATTTAATGACAAAATCGAATAGGAAGAAATCTGTTTGACTTTCATGCATCTGCAGTAGCAATAGGTGGACCAATCCCTGGTTGTTCTTTAAGGGGGATCTGTATACCCCAAATAGCAGTTCTATTTAGTGACTAAATTGAATAGGAAGAAATCTGTTTGACATTCATGCATCTGCAGTAGTGAGCTGTTTAATCCACATTGCAATACCTTTTGGGGGCTTTAGTTTACAGCCATATTTACGTGTGAAATCCACATAGTTTATACAGTAATTTTCGCTGAAATTACACTGTCAGTTGTGGGGTATCTGTATAACGCACATCGCAATACCTTTTGGGGGCTCTAGTTTACAGCCAGATTCTCGTGTCAAATCCACGTAGTTTATACAGTGATTTTCTCTGAAATTACACTGTCAGTTGTGGGGTATCTGTATAATGCACATTGCAATACCTTTTGGGGGCTCTAGTTTACAGCCAGATTCACGTGTCAAATCCACGTAGTTTATACAGTGATTTTTGCTGAAATTACACTGTCAGTTGTGGGGTATCTGTATAACGCACATTGCAATACCTTTTGGGGGCTCTAGTTTACAGCCATATTTACGTGTGAAATCCACATAGTTTATACAGTGAAATTACACTGTCAGTTGTGGGGTATCTGTATAACGCACATTGCAATACATTTTGGGGGCTCTAGTTTACAGCCAGATTTACGTGTCAAATCCACGTAGTTTATAAACCACTATGTCAGACAGAAAGGTGGCAGGCGGAGCAGGCAGAGGTGGCAGCACAGTAAGGGGATGTCGCAGCAGGGGTGACTCTGAGGCCAGAACTGCCGTTGTCATCTAGTGGCAGTGTGTTGATCAACAACCCAAAGGTTGTTGAATGGTTGACTAGGTCATCCAATTCCTCAAATATAACATCTGACAACCCCAGCCAAGAGTCCGTGGGTTCCTCTGATACAACAATTAGTTGGCATGGCCCAGGAGCAGGTCAGCGGCCCTCACCGTTTCTCAACCAGGCTCTGTCCTGTTCCTTTCCCGCAGCCAGAGAGCTACTAGGTGGTCTGGGCTCAGCGCCACTATTCAGCGAGGACGAAGTGTTTGAGGACAGTCAACAGCTGCTTTGCAGTGAAGAGGTGGGGCAGACTTCCGCTGCTTCCTGCAGTAGGTAGGCTGTGCATACTGACACCGGTGAGGAGAGTAGCAGTGACTGGGTGTAACAGGGGATTAATCATCGTCGGGCGAAGAGAGTGTCAGCTTTTGGAGCAGGCAGCAAGTCGCTACTGTGGCTGTGAGTCAGCAGGGTGGCAGCAGTGCGAGGATGGGAGCCAAACGTCCGCGGGGTACGAATCCTGATTCTCGGGCCCAAATATGCAGTGGCACAGGGGCTCAGCGAGGCAGTGGCGGTAGTAGTCGCTCAGTACAGAGTGTTGGCGGTAAAATTACCACCCCAGCGGTGTGGCAGGTTTTTGTAAAGACACCAGAGGAGCTGAGCGTGGGTATATCTCGTATCTGCGGGCAGAAAGTGAAGCGTGGCCCTGCGCCAACACATGCAGCGTCGCCATCCAATGGCCTGGGAGAAACGGGTGTCAGATGCGGTCCATCCTGCAGGTGCAGCAACACCTAGTGGCACACATGCTGTTTCAGCAAGTCAAGGCTCCAGCTCCTCTGCCGAAGGGAGCTGTTTGTCTTTTACATCATTTCCCGGTCCAGATGCTCCTGCTCCTCTCTACGCATGTCGCCAGCAGTTGTTGAGCGAGGCGATTACAAAAAGACAACTCTATGCGTCCAGCCATCCTAAGGTGCAGAAGCTGACCATGCTCTTGTCGAAGTTGTTGGTTCTGCAGTCTCTCCCTTTCCAAGTCGAGGACTCTGCACCCTTCAGAGAACCTATGCCTTGTGCTGAACCGAGGTGGAGAGTTCAAAGCTGCAATTTTTTTCCCAAAAAGGCTGTGCCAGCCCTTCACCAATATGTACAACAGAAGGTGGGCCAGTCCTTGAGCTTATCAGTTTCTTCCAAGGTGCACGGCAGTGCGGACGTTTGGAGCTGTAATTATGGTCAGGGCCTGTATATGTCCTTTACGGCCCACTGGGGGAATGTGCTTCCCGCCCAGCCACACCAACAACTTCCACAAGAGACGGCACTTTCTCCTCCACGTTGTCAAACTGCTGTTCCTGCGCCAGTGTCTGCCTCCTCCTTCTCCGCCACCACCTCAGCCTCCACAAGTGCTGCTCCATCATACCACATGTGCAGGGCACAGTGG
Organism: Engystomops pustulosus; assembly: GCF_040894005.1. Taxonomy (NCBI): domain Eukaryota; kingdom Metazoa; phylum Chordata; class Amphibia; order Anura; family Leptodactylidae; genus Engystomops; species Engystomops pustulosus. The sequence goes on from NC_092415.1 coordinate 108,181,797, forward strand.
TGTCATGCAGTTCTACACCTGGTTTTCCTGGGCGAACGAAGTCACACAGGGGAGGAACTGCTCTGCGTCATGCAAGAAGAAATCAATGTGTGGCTTTCTACACGACAACTAAAAATCGGAACCATGTTGACAGACAATGGGAGGAACATGGTGTCCGCGCTGCTCCGAGGAGGGATGGTCCATGTGCCCTGCATGGCGCACGTGTTCAACCTGGTAGTCAACAAGTTCCTGAAGTCTTACACCCATCTGCAAGACATTCTAAATATGGCCAGGACATTGTGCATGCACTTCAGCCATTCTTTCAAAGCCAAGCACACCCTCCACGAGTTGCAGCACCAGAGCGCCCTACCCCAACATAGTCTGATATGCGATGTTTCCACCCGTTGGAATTCCAGCCTCCATATGTTAGAACAGAGAAAAGCCATTAATGATTTTTTGATGATGCGAGCGGACCGTAGTACTCCCCGGTGTAACTTTGATGTCAGCCACTGGCAGCTCATGTGCGACACCTGCCGTTTGCTCAAGCCTTTTGAAGAGGCCACGTTATTTGTCAGTCGCCAGGACTGCGGGATGAATAACGTCATTCCACTGCTTCATGTCCTGGAACTCATGCTGCAAAATCTGTCTTGTCAGGGCACTGGAGAAGTGGAGACTACATCTCATGGCCACATGAGTCCGGTGGGGGCTGAACTGGAGGAGGAGGACATTGGAGCACAAGCAGAGTCTGGTGCAATTTGTGGTTTTTCTACTCAGGTGACAGGAGAGAAGGAGCAGGAGCATCTGGAGGAGGTAGAAGGCGAGGCAGATGACCAGAAGCACCGTGGCAGTATACTGTTGATATGGAGGCTGGGAGTCCCTCAGAGTCACTTGCGCAGATCATGAGTACCAATAACCATACCCACCTCTTTAGTAACAGATCCCTATGCTGTTCAAACAAAGAATACCAACAAAAAGCATATGAGATCCTGAATCGTACTCCAAATACCAAAAATTAATTCAAAATATAAATCTTTATTAATACATATAGACAATCAAAAATTGGACATTGAAAACATACACGTTAAAACCACAAAAACAAACAGCATGGTGGTGGTCAATCCATTAACCATAGTAAAGAGTAACACGTCATAACAATATACAAAATCAATCCATAAGTATAGAGATAAGGGCTATACCGAGCACAGAAAATATAAACTCCATCTCAGTCAAAACACAAGTGTCAAAGTAATATACCTGTGCCTCAGGTCAAATTAGCCCCAGACCACCACCACAGCACCCCGACGCACGTTTCGCCATTGCTTCCTCAAGGGGGTGTGCTGTGGCAAGGCGGGGGGAGGATATATCTACCCACACACCCATAACCAGCTGACCAATATAAGCCTATGAAAAAATCACTTACCCAAGATATGTAATGAGGCAGGTGTATACTAGTGGCGCATCGCTCCGGCCAACAGGCACGCGACCGGAAGACAGGCCGAGTTCCGGAGAGCGAATGACGCGCATACATGCGCGTCATCACTGACCGGATTACGGGTCCGTCGCCGGAATTCGAGCATGCGCCGGAGAGATGCGCATCATCCGCCATCTTGGGTGCTGGCAAGGAGTGTGGGCACGGGATATACCGAAAACCACTAAAGGTAAGTATGCAAAACAGGGTAGCAAGAAGTTGTTACAATGTGTGCCGAGGGTAATAATATGGTGACATCAAGTATACATAGAGAACCACTATAATTGTGTTTATAATGAACTTCTATTCCTGCATAGATGGTATGGAAAAGTATTATACATTTATGCCATGGACTATTAATTATTTATTAATTAATCATGTGCATATGAAAAACATGAAGTGAAAAACAGAAAACCAAAAGACAAACAAAAAAAAAAAAATTTTAATATAAAAATGATAAAAGCAATTATATATACTGTGCCAAAATCTATGTGATTGTGCTCTTATGTTATACTATTATAATATTAATATACATGTAAATAAGACAATGTGATGGAATAAAATGTATATGGACACCACTCATTAGGAAAGAACGAGATGTGCCCATATGAGAGACTGCATGAAAATGTGTATTGAGTGCTCGAAAGTGTTAATAATATCTATTTAGCACATAACTGTATCCGAGTGTAATTCAGTGCTTATGACGTGTGTATTAATGCCTTTTTAACACCAGAAGATATAGAAAGTTGATTTATAACCCAAATTTATTGTGACATGATATGGCTGATGGGAAACTAAACTAACCCAACAGTTGTATGTGAAATAATGATCTAACTCTACATAAAGTGCTATGTGTGTAAAGTGTCATGTGCTTATTACTAAAGTGCAACAATCACTGCCATGATAAATTGTAACGTGAGTACATTTAAGTGTTCCGAGTGTGCAGGATACCCCCAAAAGGAGAAGCCAATATCATATATAGTAGATCTAATTCTTGAATAAGGAGGCATAAAGGTATGTATAAGACCTCTACATTGCCACCATTACGACAGTGCACATGCCCAACCGCACACCCAGTAGACCGTATATGTCACTTAATCCCCCAACCAAGGGGAAGAGTAGAAAGCATTCAACCAATAAATATAATCTACCCTCAATATACCTCACCCTACGGCCAAAAAATTATGAAAGAAATGTAAAACCGACACTAAACCATAAACCATAAAATTCGCGGCATTCGGATATGATCCCCAGTCCGGACCCTTTGACCCACAGATATAATTCTTGGGTTTAGGGGATGTGTAGTGACTTCTTACCAGAGTGCTGCCGATAGTATCAGCACGTTTGGACACTACCTGGGGTCTTTGTGCTATGTGTTGCCTTATGTCAGGATCTGCTAGTAATATTGGCCAGAACCTCTCAAAGATCTTGTTCATTTCCCTCCATTGTGCATTGTATGGAGTAATGATTCTTACCTTGTTCTCCTGTGCATGTGTTCGTTTTTGAGTCAAGAGTGATCTTCTATCAGTTGGTTTTTTCAGATAACCCTTTTGTATATCGGAGTCGCAATAACCCCTTTGTTTGAAGCGTGTTCTCAGGGTCATGGATTCCTTCTCAAAGCTGTCAGGTGTGTCGCAAATTCGTCGTGCTCTCAAAAATTATCCTGTTGGGATGGAACGGATCGTATGAGCTGGGTGAAATGACCTGGCATGCAAAAGGGCATTGACAGATGTTTCCTTCCGATGTATGGAAGTATTTAGATGACCCCCTGTTCCGACCTCAATCTGAATATCTAAAAACTCCATGAGTGTTTGACTGATATTACTCGTCAGCCGGATATTCAGATTGTTGTTATTAAGATCTGACAGGAACCGATCCAGGTCATCCCTTGACCCCTGCCATATAAACAGAATGTCGTCGATGAATCTCATCCACGACAATACATGACCAGGTGTTTTATCCATCGCCTCCTGTACTTCATTCCTCTCCCAATGGCCTAAAAATAGATTTGCGTAGAAGGGGGCACACGTGGCCCCCATGGCCGTCCCCCTCGTTTGAACATAAAATTTTTCTTTGAATAGAAAGTAATTGTGGTTTAGAACAAACCACAATAATCTCAAAAGGAAGGATACCAGGTCCTCATCCAGATCCCGAATACTCAAAAAAAACTGGGCTGCTGATATTCCCAGATCATGTGCAATGCATGTATATAGTCCCTCGACATCGCAGGATACTCAATACATGTCTGATTCTAACGTGAAATCCTCCAAACGCTTGAGGACATCTGTGGAATCGTGGATGTAGGACGGGAGTTCTTCCACACAGGGACGTAAGTAAAAATCAATGAATCTGCAGGATGGTTCACACAGACTGCCACACCCCGAAACTATAGCGCGTCCTGGTGGTATTTTGGCATCCTTGTGTATTTTGGGCAAAAAATACAACGTGGGTATGGTGGGGAACTCTACTTCCAGCCCTCTCCAAATCCTTTCAGGTATAATACGATTTTCCAAAGCCTCATCCAATATACAAATCAGCTCATCATTGTACACTTTTGTGGGATTGGTTGTTAGTTGTTTATAACACTCCATTTGTTTAAGTTGTTTAAAAGCCTCAGCCTCGTACATCATAATCAGCCACATCACCACATTACCGCCCTTGTCAGCTAGCTTGAAAATTACCTCTTTCATATTTTTTAGTTCATTTCTTTGACCTCGCGTTAGGTTGTCATATTGGCGGGATTGCGGCAACCTCCGAAGTTCCGCCACTGTCATCCTTACAAACATCTCCACCTCAGGGCTAGCTGACAAGGGAGGTGAGGTAGTGGATTTGCGCAGATGGCCCGCAGCATGCTGCTTTGCCTAACTAGTGACAGCCGAATAGTCAACATCCAGCATAGGGATGACTTTTGGCTCTCTACCCTCTTGGACCCTCGCTACCGGTCCAAAATGGGTGACTTTTTTCCTGCTGCTGAGAGGAAAGAACAACTGGCATACTATAGAGAAATACTGAGCACACAGTTGGCCGCTGCCTATGTGTGCCATTGTCCATCCTCTGTCAGGTCTGACCGGGGGATTCCTGGCAGTCATTGCTCACGTACTACTACCACGGCTGCTGTGGGGAGCTGGGGGGTAGGAGCAGTAGCAGTTCCATCAACAGTCGCTTAAGTCTGGATTCCTTAATGAGCATTTTCCTTCACCCGCCTAGTGAGGAGGGTAGCCACCACCAGCAGCAGCAGGACATGAAGCAGACCCTGCACCAGTAGGTGGTGGCCTACTTGAAAAGCACTTTACCACCTGAGGTAGAGGATCCCATAGACTACTGGGCAGCCAAACTTGATGCGTGGCCGCAACTTGCAGAGTTTGCAGTAGAGAAGCTGTCCTGCCCGGCCAGTAGTGTGGCATCAGAGCGGGTGTTCAGTGCGGTGGGGGCCATCGTTACCCCTGCTGCTTCTGATGCCACCTTTACACTATATCATTGTGCCATTCTGCCGCTCTTGCTGCTTCTGATGCCACCTTTACACTATATCATTGTGCCACTCTGCGGGCTCCTGCTTCTGCTGCTTCTGATGCCACCTTCACACTATATCATTGTGACACTCTGCGTGCTCCTGCTGCTGCTGCTGCCACCTTCACACTATATGATTGTGCCACTCTGCGGGCTCCTGCTGCTGCTTCCGATGCCACCTTCACACTATATCATTCTGCCATTGTGCGGGCTCCTGCTGCTGCTACTGATGCCACCAACACACTATATGATTGTGCCACTCTGGGGGCTCCTGCTGCTTCTGATGCTGCCTTCTTACTATATCATTGTGCCACTCTGCGGGCTCCTGCTGCTTCTGATGCCACCTTCACACTATATGATTGTGGCACTCTGCGGGCTCCTGCTGCTACTGATGCCACCAACACACTATATCATTGTGCCACGTTTCAGGCTCCTGCTGCTTCTGATGCCACCAACACACTATATCATTGTGCCACGTTTCAGGCTCCTGCTGGTTCTGATGCCACCTTCACACCATATCATTGTGCCACTCTGCAGGCTCCTCCTGCTTCTGATGCCACCTTCACACCATATCATTGTGCCACTCTGCAGGCACCTGCTGCTTCTGATGCCACTTTCACACTATATCATTGTGCCACTCTGCAGGCTCCTGCTGCTTCTGATGCCACCTTCCCACTATATCATTGTGCCACTCTGCAGGCTCCTGCTGCTTCTGATGTCACCTTCACACTATATCATTATGCCACTCTGCAGGCTCCTGCTGCTGCTTCTGATGCCACCTTCACACTATATCATTGTGCCACTATGCAGGCTCCTGCTGCTTCTGATGCCACCTTCACACTATATCATTGTGCCATTCTGGGGGCTCCTGCTGCTGCTTCTGATGCCACCTTCATACTATATCATTTTGCTACTCCTGCTGCTGCTACTGATGCTACCTTCACACTATATCATTGTGCCACTCTGCGGACTCCTACTGCTTCTGATGCCACCTTCACACTATATCATTGTGCCACTCTGTGGCTTTCCCTGTTGCTGCCACCATGTTGCTGACACCTGTGGACTCCTGCTGCTGCTTCTTCTGTCGCCACCTCCACACTCTTATCATTGTGCCACTTTGTGGCCTCCTGTTGCTGTTGCTGCTGCTGCCACCTTCACACTATATAATTGTGCCACTCTGTGGCTTTCCCTGTTACTGCCACCGTGTTGCTGCCACCTGTGGGATCCTGCTTCTGATGCCACCTTCACACTATATCATTGTGCCACTCTGTGGCTATCCCTGTTGCTGCCACCATGTTGCTGCCACCTGTAGGCTCCTGCTGCTGCTTCTGCTGCCACCACCTCCACACTCTTATCATTGTGCCACTTTGTGGCCTACCATGTTTCCGCCTCCATAATTTGTCATTGTGCCACTCTGCAGCCTACTCATGCTGCTGCCAACTGACCGCTGTCTCCCTGGAACACCCTGTGATTTCCAGAATGCTGTTTTCACCCTCCATCACTCTATGACGTTGCCACTATGTTTGGTTTTCCCCTTCATTTTATCTGTCAGAACGATGAAAAGCTTCAGGATTGATAGCCAAAAGCAGGAGTGGATACAGAACACAGAGGACATGCATGGATCCCATTTGCTGCTCATCTCTATTCTACTCCTGTTTGTTTTTGGCTGCTCATCTCTATTCTACTCCTGTTTGTTTTTGGCTTTAGCAATACTGGTGGATTATTGACCGATTGAAAGAGGACACGGACGCGTGAAAAGAAGGGCAAAATGATCAGTGACGTAAATGCAAAATTACTGCCGACATCCTCTGCACTCTTTTGGGGGGCTTTCCACATGTATCCGCGTTTAACAGAACAGGTTCTGTCGTAATCTATGGAATCATCTGATGTCAGTGTAAAAAGAGTGCACTCTTTGATGTTATAGTGGGATCTTGGCCCTCAGCTCGGTCCTTTCGAGCTGGCACAGACGTTACCTTGTCAGGCTACGTTCTCGCTTCGCTTATTTGGGGAAGTTGGCCTATGTAAGTGCACATGGAAGTGAAGAGTGAAGCGATTCTAAGAGCCGCGGCTGTCATATGCGTGTCATAAAAAACAGCATTGTTTGAAGACCAAACCATGCTCCCTATGCGTATTTAAAGAGGACCTGTCACCCCGAAAAAAGCCCCCCCCCCAATGTGCCCCACATAACCCGCTCCCTAACCCCTTTCTGCCCAGCAATTTTTTTTAAAAGCTATGATTGGAAAGGTCTTTTAAACAGATCTGACCTCTTACAAAATAAGGGTTATTCATAAGGGGGCCGGCCGGCACACCCCCACCACGCCCCCTGTCACCTAGGACCAATAGGAGAAGCCGGCAGCATGTATTGCGTAATCGCTGTTGGCTCTCTGCGATGTTAGTAAAACAGCGGCGAGGGGCTTATTCACATGGCCGGCCGCGCTACACTGACAGTGGCTGCGATCGCGCCAGACTTATTGACAGTGCCGGTCGAATGTTATATATGTTCGGCCGGCACTATCAATAAGACCGGCGCGGTCGCAGCCACTGTCAGTGCAACGCGGCCGGCACCGCTGTTAGTGGAAAAGCGGCGGCGTGGCGGCATCGCAGAGAGCCGGCAGCAATTACGAAATACATGCTGCCGGCTTCTCCTATTGGTCCTAGGTGACAGGGGGCGTGCTGGGGGTGTGTCGGACGGCCCCCTTATGAATAACGCCGACTGCAGCTCCTCAGATATGAGGATCCAACCTCTTATTTTGTAAGAGGTCGGATCTGTTTAAAACACCTTTCCAATCACAGATTTTTTTAAAAAATTGCTGCGCAGAAAGGGTGAAGGGAGCGAGTTATGTGGGGCACATTTTGGGTAGGACCTTTTTCGGAGTGACAGGTCCTCTTTAAGCATGGCACAACGTTCTACAACACCCTACAGGCTCTCTGCAGCCAGGAAATGCCTGTTTTTTAACATGATTCGTTTTGATTAGATTCGGCTCGAATCAAATTTTTTCGAAAGATTCGGCGAATCGGGACGAAACGAATTTTAACAAATTTGTCCATCTCTACCTACAAGGCACATTAGACAGGCTTAACCCCTTCCCGCCGATGCCTTTCTTCATTTTTGCATTTTCATTTTTTACTCCCCACTTTCAAAAATCTATAACTATTTTAGTTTTCCATGTACAGAGCTGTGTTATGACTTATTTTCTGCGTAACAAATTACACTTCAAAATGGTGGTATTTAATATTCAATGCTATGTACTTGAAAGCGAGATAAAATTCCAAATGCAGTGAAATTGGTGAAAAAACGCATTCGCTCCGTATTCTTGTGGGCTTTGATTTTACGGATTTCACTGTACGCCCCAAATGACAAGTCTACTTTATTCTTTGGATCAGTACGATTACGGGGATACCAAATTTGTATAGGTTGTATAATGTTTTCATACATTGCCAAAAATAAAAACCTCCTGAAAAAAAAAAAAATTGGGGGGATTTTGCCATCTTCTGGCACTAATAACTTTTTTATACTTTGGTGTACAGAGCTTTGGGAGGTGTTGTTTTTTGCGACTTTTGATGGCGTTTTCAATGTTATAATTTTTAGGACTGTATGACCTTTTGATCACTTTTTAAAGAATTTGGGCGCTATTTTCCGTTACGGGGTTAACGCAGTGAAAAAACATTATTATATTTTGATAGATTGGCCATTTTCAGACGTGGCAATACCTAATGTGTTTATGATTTTTACTGTTTATTTATATTTCTTTCAGTTCTAGGGAAAGGGGGGTGATTTTGAAATGTATGTTTTTTTATTGTAATTTTTTTTTACTTTTTTTAAAAATTACTTTAACCCTAGGTTGTCTGAACGATCCTACCATATTCTGTCATACTACAGAATGGCAGTATATGGGGATTTTCCTCCTCATTCATTACAATGTGCTGATAGCGGCAATATGCAGCAAAGACTTACCGGCTATGGAGAGGGATCAGCCGTGACCCCTCTCCATGCACCTGCACCCGGCATGTGACGTAATATACTGTGGATACTGTGGCCCCCCCGTGAACTTAATGAAAACTTAAGCTTTGCCCCTGTCTTATGAAACTATAAGTATGGTCTCTTCTCATTGGGTTTCTTTTTATTGTGTTTACCTTTTAATTATGTGACAAGTCTCATTTATTTTTTAACATCTCTTTTTTGTGTCCTCCCCCTCAGTGGTACAATTTGTATGCATATTCTTGCTGCCTTGTTGCCTTACCTGTGACTGTTGTAATGTATCTTTTTACATAATCATGTCAATTTTTGAGCATATGTTTTTATGCAGTACTGTATCCACTTAATAATGCCTTTGCAAATTAGTCTTGACAAACACCTTTTTAAATTGTTGTTTTACTGTGTGCCTTTTTTTAAACTATTGAGATGAATTAATAAAGATATGAAATTTACATATGTATTGCGCATGCATTTCCTTTTTGGACAAGTTTAGTTATTCATATTTGTTAAACTGAGGGTAAATGTATGGTTGATATCTTTGCCCATACCATTCAGTTTTATAATTTTGGATATATTTAACCGACACATGCACGATAATAAGATATTTGATACATCTATTTACATTATATACAAATAACCACAATTACATAACACAACAATCGTCCAATGAGCCATGGGTGTGTGCACAGCGGAATGTCCATGGCATCTCCACTTCAATGACCAGAAAGATCCAAGAGCGGTCTGGGAAATGCCAACAGAGAATCCAAGGTGAGTACAGAAAATAATATAGCTGTGCACAACTTTTGTATTCTTTATGCAAAGTGATTTTAATTAGAAAACAGTGTTACAAGGATGTTTCGGGCTTCAGGGCTTTTTCCACAAACTAGAAAAGATACAAATAAAACTGTCACTCATATGTCAATTGTCAATCATATAGGAAGGGGTACTCAGATAATGGTGTAGGGTAATGGTCAGGGGTGCAGCCGAAGTCTTTGTGATCTCCACACTTGGGGTGCTATACCGGTTGAAGTCAGGCAATGGGTTCAGAGGGGCTCAAGGACAAAAGGTGCACAGCGAGACAGTTATTTCTTCAAAGGTTTTATTAGCATTAAAAGGACCATACAGGTAAACACAACGCGTTCGGGATCCGCGTCCCCTTTTTCAAGTGAAATTAAAGTTCAGTTGGTCAGTAAAAAGGCAGAAGACAAATATAAAAAATATATTTAAAGAAAAAAAAAATAAAATAAGTTGATGGGGTAGGTGAATACATCAATAAATATAAGTTTATATATTGGTAGGTATGAATTATAATTTGATGTAAGTCCATGTACAGTATTTTTCGGACTATAAGGCGCACCTGATTATAAGGATGAATGACCAGCAGGTGGCAGACCTGTGCACAGTTCAAGGCAGCTGTTGTCTGTAAGTAAGGTTCATATATAAGGCGCACTGGACTATATGAAAAAATAACGGTATATGTGTATGGCTTTAATTCAACGTGATCTATTGGCAGGTGAAACGACAGGAAACTACTGAGAAATGGACAATGCATGCTTGATTAGATATAAGAAATGATGGGAGTGCTGGGGGTGAATACTTGAGTGGCCAATGTATCAAAATGAGGGGATACTTAATAAGGATAAAGTAGAATATGGATGGGAAGGGGAATTAGATGAGTACTGACCTGTATGAAATTAAATAAATAAATCATTAAGTTCTTAAATGGATGAATTATTGGATACATAAAATGTATCTATCTTTCTATCTATATACATATTATATATATATATATATATATATATATATATATATATATATATATATATATATATATGGAAAATGAAAATGAATATTAAAAGAATAAACAATGATTTATTGATTAAATATTAAGTGAAGAAGTGACTAAGTATGATTATTATGTGGGACCAAAAATAATTGTGTAAAGATATTTATTTCGATGGTGTAGTGTGGTGAAATCAACCGAAGATTAGTTGAATAGATGGTTGGGTACCGCCTTCCGTATGCACACACATACACATACATAGACAAGACATGCGGCATCCAATGTCTGTTGGGGTGGGGTTGATGTTCGGGGGAGGGGGGTGGAAATGGGATTTTGTGGAGATTTTATGTTGAATCAGTTTATTGAACAACTAACAATAAAAAAAAAATAAACAAACGTTACAATGCACTTAATAAAGCTAATGAAAAGAAGCATATATCATAAAGTACAAAGTATTTATACAATTATCCAGGACAAACACGTTGCCTTAAGCTAAGGCCCTATCTGAGTGAGGTGGCCTCTTGGGCGAGGCAGAATACATGTTAGGAAATAAAGCCCTAAACAGGTAAATAGTGAATAGTAATCCTCTCCCTACCCACCGAGGCATATTACCCTCTTCCAAACCTGAAAGGGGCCAAAGAGGTGCCAGAAGACAGCTGTGAGCTATTTGCCTGGAACGTATCTATGAGACAAATAGGAATACAAAAATACAAAACAAGACAAGAAGTTAGACAGAAACACTCTGGGAAGAACACACAGGGAAGAAGTCCTATCGGGAATGTCCATTCGGTTCAAGAGGGGGGGACGGGGAGTTCAGATATTCCCAGTCTCCTGTAGCTAGGCTATCTGTGCCATTAGGGGAAAAACAGTAACGTGCATCAAGTGGCCTGAGTTTCAAAGAGAGACCTAAAGTCCTGAGATTCCCTAAAGCTCATCCAAGGAGACCACACACGAAGGAACCTTTCATGAGATTCTGGAGATATTACGGCCTATTCCTCCATGCGAAAGAGGTGGGACATTTCTTGGGCCCATTCGGCCATGGAGGGACAAGTAGTGGAGCGCCAATGGCGTGGGATTACCGCCCTGGCTGCGATTAAACAAAAGCACAGGATGTCTCTTTTTTGCGCTCCAATTTGGCCAGGGAGTACTGACAAAAGGGCAACGTCTGGGCAAGCATTCACTTGCTTGCCTGAAGTTCGTTGGTACGTTTCAAACAACTGGTGCCAGAAAGGTTTCAGAGCTTCATAGCTCCACCACACATGTAACATGTCTCCCTTGCTGGTTCCACAGTGCCAGCATGCATCCGAGACAGAGGGAAAGGCTAAATGCAGTACAGTTGGTACCCGGTACCACCACAACACAAATCTTATATCCCTTTTCCTGGGCTGAGCAGGCCGAGGACATCTTGTGTGTGAAAGATGAAAGATTTGTCCCAGTCTTCCTGCGCCAGGGGAGTCCCCAACTCTCGTTCCCGACTTCTAACAAATGGAAGGTCTGAGGTCTTAGAGTCGTTCATCAAGATGGAGTAAATTTGTGAAATGGCATGTGGAGGAGCTGACTCTAATCGGAACAACCCCTCAAAAGCTGTGAGGGAACCGGCGAAGGCTGCTTCGTCCCCGGTGCTAACTATGAAGGACTGCAGTTGCGAGTACTCGAACCAGGAGCTACCCGTGTGACTCTGGCGGGGATTGAAATCTCCATGAAGAGGCAGGGGGGAACCCTGTAGGAGGTCATACATCCGTGGATCTTCGAGGACCCCCCAGCCCAAGAAAGACAACCTGGCCATTCCCGACTGAAAAGCCTCATTGGAAGGGAAAGTTATCTTTAATGTGCTGTACTTCCGTAATTGGAAGAGAAATGGGCCTCGGTCTTGGAGTAGTTGATTTTAAAGTCGCTAACCTCGCTATATTTCTTGAGTTCCTGAATGAGCGAAGGGAGGGAGATCCTAGGTTAGGATACAGATAATAGCAAGTCGTCCGCTTATAAAGCAGCCTTGCAATGAAATCCCGTGAATATTAGGGTTATTCCGAATGGCAGTTGCCAAATGCTCCATAACTATAACATAGTAAGGGTGAGAGCGGGCACCCCTGCCTGGTACCATTTTTGATTGGGAATGACCTGGAAAGGTTTCCATTAACCCTTACCCTGGCAGTAGGGCTGGAGTACAGGGCCATAACTTTTCCCATAAACCTGGGTCTGTCTTAGAGCCACCGCCATGACCCCGGTGGACCCGGTTGAAGGCCTTTTCCGCGTCAATGGATAGCAGACAGGAGGGGAGGGATCGCGCCTGCGCATGGGATATCAGAAGGATGGTTTTATTCAAGTTGTCCCGACCAGGTATGAACCCGACTTGACCAGTGTGTACCACTGCCGGGATGTGGGGAGTTAGCCTCTCTGCTAGCACCTTAGAAAACAATTTGACGTCCATGTTGATAAGGGAAAATTGGCCTATAGCTGCCCGGCAGCGATGGGTCTTTACCCGGTTTGGGCAGTACACTTATGTGGGCCTCCAGGCTAATGTGAGGAAAACTGGAGACCGAGGACACAGACCTTAGCTAGCAGTGGGGATAGGAGCTCCCTATATTGTTTGAAAAAAGCAGGAATAAACCCATTAGGGCCGGGACTTTTACCTGCAGGGGTATCCTTAATCACTGCAGAGACCTCTTCTGCTTCAATATCCTGTTCCAAGGAATCACTGACTTCTGGGGGCAGGGTGGGCAGACCCGTCTCGGATATGTACGAGTCATTTTGAGCTGCGCGGAGGGAGTCTGGAGCGTGTGCCTCAGTGCCCCTAATGTCATACAGGGAGGTGTAAAAAGATGCGAAGCTATCGCACATCTCGTCTCTCGCACAGCTGAGTCACTCAACTGTAGCCCCTCCTTTGGGACCCATGGAGCAGAATGTACCTGGGCCTCCACACATAGGGTGCGTGCTCGGTGGATCTCTGGTGTGGGCCCCTCAGTACCTGGAGAGATGTGGCTGACCTCCATCTTGGCCTCCTGATGCTGCAGGTGAGTGTTAGAATCGGAGGTCCCCTCCACCAGTGCGCCCCTCTCTGTCCCGTCAAGTCTGCGACTCTGTGCAGCAGGTCCCGAAGCGACTCCCTCCTGGAGACCGGCTTCTGTGAAGGATGCCGGCGGGAAGCCTGCTTGTGCTGCGGAAGTCCCCGCCATGCGGGCCTCCGCCATCTTGGCCGCGTGTCGCTGGGGCAGCGCGGCCTGTCCCTCCGCTACTGGCGCGGAATCAGCGGCGCCACGGGACATCAAAGGAGGTTCCGCCATCGGTACATCTTCGTTCTGTGGGGCTACCTGCGGCTCCTGCGATCGCTGGTCGGAGTAGGCGGCCGCACGGCAGACGCCGCCGCCATGTTGGTTAAGAACCGACTGATGCCTCGCGCTGCAGCGCGATTCAGGGGTACCTCTGGGGTCCGAGTACCCCCTTTCTCTTTGCTCCCATTTGAAGCAGTCTGTCACACCGGATTGGTCTGGATAGCGGTGCTAATGCGGGGTTCGGGCAGGAGAGGCTCTAGTGTGCGACCTTTTCCATCCGCAGTCAGGCCACGCCCCCCTTTGTGGAGATTTTAGAAGTTATTCTGAAACATCTCATTTAGTCCTCCTGGGTGTATGCTGTTTAGTTATTAGATCCAGTACATTTCCCTTTTGCGTAGTTGTTTTAAATGGTCGTGATGTTTTTCGGGTATTATTTCAATTGGTGTTACGGAAAAAGCCGAGAAGTCTTTTTCATGGCAGGCTAACGGATGTCTGAAGACGCTGTGTTTGGTGTACCCGTTAGTTACTTTGCTTCTATGGCCACTCATTCGGGTCCGTAGACTTAAACACGTTTGCCCCATGTATTGTAGGCCACAGGTACACGCCAGTAGGTAGACTACAAAAGTTGAGGAGCAATTGATGAATTGGTGAATTTTGAAGTTCTCACCGGTTTAGATGCTGTTGAAGGATTTCCTTCTGTGTTGTATTGTGGAGCAGCATTTGCAATTGGTGTGGCCACATTTGTAACTCCCTATTGTCTGAGGGAAGAGAGATATTTGTTTTATCATGGCCTTTGTACACAGTTTGGTTGGGGCTAGTAAGCCTTTTAGTGTTTGGGATCTTCTATATATAATTTTGGGTTGTCTGCATAGATCTTTATTGAGGAAAGGTTTGTTAAGGAGAATGGGCCAATATTTTCTTAGAATGTTGGCCATTGTTTGGTGATTATTATTGTAGCTGGTGATGAAACCCGGACTATTGTTAGAAGTTGTAGAGTTCTTTATGGCTTTTGCGGATGGTTTGAGGCATTCTTCTTGTGTAAGAGTGAGGGCCCTATGAAAAGCTGCGTCGACTAAAGGTTTCGGGAAGCCCTTTTCTTTAAATCTCTTTTTGAGAAGTAGACTCTGATTTTTAAACATTTCTTTGCAATTCTTCCGTATTCGCCTGAATTGGCTGAAAGGAATTTTTGATTTCCATTTATTGTGATGGGCACTTCTGTAATGTAAATAACTGTTTGTGTCCCCGGGTTTGTTTTTTCATGCAACATTCATTTTCACCTCCTCTTAACTCATGTATTCATATCCATCATCACAATCCTTTATATCTTCTCCATTTTCAGCCCCTTCTGATTCTTCACCATGCATTTCATCTACCTCTATCACCATCCCCCATAATGACAAACCTTGACCACAACTCCCCCTTGGCCACTTGTACAGTGAGCACCGCTCGAAACAAGTCTCCACACACTTAGACGACATCTTTTTGGCTTCCACCGAACGAGTGGGCAGGCGCACACACTACAGCAGCCTGCCAGAACTCAGAGCACCACAGGCACTTAACCAGCGTGCTGCTCTACGCCCCCAAACCCTGGGACGAATCTTCGGCATAACCCAGGACAGGGTAAGTCACAGGGTAAGGACCCAAAAAGGACTTTTTGTCATCCTAGCCTAGCATATATACTGGGCACATACACTCACCGGCCACTTTATTAGGTACACCTGTCCA
The DNA here is from genome assembly GCF_040894005.1 of Engystomops pustulosus. Taxonomy (NCBI): domain Eukaryota; kingdom Metazoa; phylum Chordata; class Amphibia; order Anura; family Leptodactylidae; genus Engystomops; species Engystomops pustulosus. The sequence continues at coordinate 108,197,504 of NC_092415.1, forward strand.
ACTGCTCGTTAACACTTGAACGTGGCATGGTTGTTGGTGCCAGAAGGGCTGGTCTGAGTATTTCAGAAACTGCTGATCTACTGGGATTTTCACGCACAACCATCTCTAGGGTTTACAGAGAATGGTCCGAAAAAGAAAAAACCTCCATTGAGGGGCAGTTCTGTGGGCGGAAATGCCTTGTTGATGCCAGAGGTCAGAGGAGAATGGGCAGACTGGTTCGAGCTGATAGAAAGGCAACAGTGACTCACATCGCCACCCGTTACAACTAAGGTAGGCAGAAGAGCATCTCTGAACACACTGTACGTCGAACTTTGAGGCAGATGGGCTACAGCAGCAGAAGACCACACCGGTTGCCACTCCTTTCAGCTAAGAACAGGAAACTGAGGCTACAATTTGCACAACCTCATCGAAATTGGACAGTAGAAGATTGGAAAAACGTTGCCTGGTCTGATGAGTCTCGATTTCTGCTGCGACATTTGGATGGTAGGGTCAGAATTTGGCGTCAACAACATGAAAGCATGGATCCATCCTGCCTTGTATCAACAGTTCAGGCTGGAGGTGGTGGTGTCATGGTGTGGGGAATATTTTCTTGGCACTCTTTGGGCCCCTTGGTACCAATTGAGCATCAATGCAACGCCACAGCCTACCTGAGTATTGTTGCTGACCATGTCCATCCCTTTATGACCACAATGTACCCAACATCTGATGGCTACTTTCAGCAGGATAATGCGCCATGTCATAAAGCTGGAATCATCTCAGACTGGTTTCTTGAACATGACAATGAGTTCACTGTACTCAAATGGCCTCCACAGTCACCAGATCTCAATCCAATAGAGCATCTTTGGGATGTGGTGGAACGGGAGATTCGCATCATGGATGTGCAGCCGACAAATCTGCGGCAACTGTGTGATGCCATCATGTCAATATGGACCAAAATCTCTGAGGAATGCTTCCAGCACCTTGTTGAATCTATGCCACGAAGAATTGAGGCAGTTCTGAAGGCAAAAGGGGGTTCAACCCGTTACTAGCATGGTGTACCTAATTAAGTGGCCGGTGAGTGTATATATACACACACTCACCGGCCACTTTATTAGGTACACCATGCATGTGCAACGAAGATGGGCACGTTCGCCAGATGTGTTGCATGTTAAATGTGGCGCATGAAGGATAAAGATGAGGATATGAGAATAGGAGTAGGTATATTGCATAGAAAATAATGAGATCAGGGATAAAGCGGATATAAATGTGCTGTTCAATGGGAATAGTCTGTAATGAAGTATAGTATGTTCGAGTGTATGAAAGTAGAAGAAACTATGGGGTACATTTACTTACATGCAAAGTGCATTGTCCGTCTATAATGCTGCAAACCGCGATTCATGAATGTGATGCTTCCCCACTCAGATCCGACATAGTTCACCATCTTTTTTGTGGTTAAATACGGCGCTTGGTCCGAATCAGTCGGACTGTCCGACGGCACGCCTCTTAATTTGTGTTGCATGGAAGTCAAATTGATTGCGTGCACCACAATCACGGCACACACACTTCTTAAATACCTGTGCAAGCCGTTTTAGCCTAGAAGAATGTACACTGTTCGACTAAAGTGCAGCGGAAAGCCCTTAGTAAATGAGCCCCTATGTGTCTGATATTCTTACCCACACTGAATAGTAGTAACTAGGTCTTAACGAATCTAAAAAGGAATGGTTACAGGATTACTATAGATCCTAAATAACAGACAACAAATAAGAACAATACAGAGTCGTCAATTTGTAGTATATGTCATATGAAAGTCTGAATGTCATAGCCTGTTGAGGCCCCTCGGTTGGAGACTTTTGATCCAAAAGGCTTCACGTTTCTTAAGTTTGTATCCTGTTTCTTTCACGTCAAGGTTGAGGGATATGTTGAATGACCTGGAATTTTAACTGTGATAGATTGTAATGTTTCTCGTGAAAGTGGCTGGGAGAGGTAATAGTAGATTGTTTGTGTGGAGGATTTATGTTGTCCATAACATGATAGAGACCACAAAGAGGAAGAAATTTCTAAGAGACACGGAGGACTACAGAGCCCAGCAAGCGTAAAGGTGGAACGAAGGATTTACAGGCCCCCCCAAGTGGGTAAATACATTAACTGATTTCGATGTAATAGAAGTGCAGGAGGCAACATTAAAACATCAAATAAGCATTGCTTTTAGCAGCTGCCAAGATGTCACAGGGCTTACATTATGCCTTATATTCAAAATAAAATGTCACTCCACAATACTTATTTGTGCATTAAATATGGAGAGATGGGCTCTGCAGTGGCGTAACTAGAGTCCACTGGGCCCCAGGACAAAATTCCTAATGGGGCCCCCCCCAATTATACCTAAAAAAAAAAACCCTCAAAACCCTTTTCTGCTAACCGACATTTCAGTGATTATTACATATTTTGCCCCCCCCCCCACAATGAATTATTACATATTCTGTCCCCTCACAATGAATTATTAAATATGCTGCCCCCTCCCACAATTATTACATATTCTAACCCCCCACAATTAATTATTACATATTCTACCCCCCACAATGAATTATTACATTTTCTGCCCCCCCACAATGAAATATTACATATTCTCCCCCCCCTAAAATGAATTATTAAATATTCTGCCCCCCACAATGAATTATTACATATTCTGTCCCCTCACAATGAATTATTAAATATTCTGCCCCCCACAATGAATTATTAAATATTCTGCCCCCCCACAATGAATTATTAAATATTCTGCCCCCCACAATGAATTAAATATTCTGCCCCCCCCACAATGAATTATTAAATATTCTGCCCCCACAATGAATTATTAAATATTCTGCCCCCTCACAATGAATTAAATATTCTGCCCCCCCACAATGAATTAAATATTCTGCCCCCCCACAATGAATTATTAAATATTCTGCCCCCTACAATTAATTAGCACATCAAATAAATGATTTTATACAATAAGCCCCTTTTACCTCAGATTTAAAAAAACCCTGTACTCACCTCAGGCAGCGGGTCCCGCGTCTTCTTTCTCCCATCCGAGGCCAGACAGGAAGGGGTGCGCGGCCGCGTGATGACGTCATCACGCGGCCGCGCATCCTAGTTCATGGAGCGATGTGCGCCGGGGTTGTCTTCCGGCCACATCTCTCCAGTTATAGTGCTCGAGTGGCCGCTTCTGACCGCATGGAGCACTATTCAGTGACGGGCAGGAGCTTCCTGTCCGGACGGAGGCCCCTGCCCGACTGCCATTGGCGTACCGACCGCGGTCGCCATTGAGATGGTCACCCGGGCCCCCCCCGTCCGATGGGCCTGGTCTTAATGGCGACCGCTGCGACCGTGGTCGGTACGCCACTGGGGCTCTGTATGTTTCACCATTTAATGAGTTATAGAAAAGGTTTGGAAAGCTGTAAAGAACCATAAACAAAATTCCTATGAGATAACTTTTCCCTTAGAGCCAGTTTGGGCATTGTTTAATATTTTAGCAGCTGATGTGAACAACAAGCCACAATTCATAGGAATTTGGGAGGCAGCTACAAGGAAAAGTGTTTTATAACATTGGTTAAATCCAATTTCTCCACCAATTTGTCTTACACAATCCTTTTTTTACAAATAAAAATTTTGTTTAAAATGGAGTATCTTAATTCTTCAACAGATAAGGAGAGGCTGACATATTCTATAGAGTCTTAGCTCTGTTTATAGGCCAATTATCCCCAGATTTGAGGACTCAATAAAATCCCAGTTCAAATTGACAAATTGGTATTTAAAAGTGGTATTATTGGGATGGAATCCTGTGTCGACTATGTAGGATGATTTGATGGAGATGCGCTGCTTTAAGTGTTTTATTATGCCTTATTTTATTTTTGTGTTATGATTTTTTTTTTATCTATGGATTGACAAGCAACTTGAGGAGGGGGTTATGTTTATCACTTGTTGACATCTTTGCAAAAATATTGAATAAAGAGAAGGTTATAAAAGACAGAAAATATGGTCTGGCCTGACATGTAGCTGGACGTGTTTGAGAGAGCTCCCACCATCAATCCTTCACTATATCCTCCACTCTGCTTGCATAATCGCTGGAATTGGGTTCCCAAGCCCCACTGAGGACCAAAAAACACCTATTGCACCGGAGGGTGGGTTAGCAAACCAGAATGGATACATGCCACCTGCACAGCCACAAAGCCGCCAGCCTGCTGCACTATCCAGCGGACAGATATCGCAGCCAGCTACACCACTGGCCTCCATCCCTGGTCATCTGCCACTGGTGAGTGCTTTGCTTTTGCTTCCCAGCCTTAGGCTATTTGTAGAGTGTGCTCCACCTTTACCTGCCATCTCTGGAGACTGTGCTTTGTATCTACCTACCATCTGTGGAGACTTTGCTTTCTATCTACCTGCCACCTGTGGATACTTTGCTTTGTATTTTCCATGCCATCTGTGGAGACTTTGCTTTATATCTACCTGCCACCTTTGGAGACTTTGCTTTATATCTGCCTGCCACTTGTGGATTTCCTATACATCTACCTGCCACCTGTGGAGGACTTCTTATATATCTACCTGCCACCTGAGGAGGATTTCCTATATATCTAACTGCCACCTGTGGAGGCTTTGCTTTATATCAACCTGCCACCTGTGGAGGCTTTGCTGTATATCTAATGGAGGATTTGCTATATACCTACCTGCAACCTCTGGTGTCTTTGCTTTGTATCTACCTGCCACCTGTGGATGTTCTGCTTTATATCTACCTGCCACCTGTGGAGGCTTTGCTTTATATCTACCTGCCACCTGTGGAGGCTCTGCTATATATCTACCTGCCACCTGTGGAGACTTTGGTTTTTATATACCTGCCACCTGTGGAGGGTTTGCTTTACATCTACCTGCCACCTGTGGAGACTTTGCTTTTTATATACCTGCCACCTGTGGAGACTTTGCTTTTTATATAAATGCCACCTGTGGAGACTTTGCTTTACATCTACCTGCCACCTGTGGAGGCTCTGCTATATATCTACCTGCCACCTGTGGAGACTTTGCTTTATATCTACCTGCCATGTGTGGAGACTTTGCTTTATATCTACCTGCCACCTGTGGATGTTCTGCTTTATATCTACCTGCCACCTGTGGAGGCTTTGCTTTATATCTACCTGCTACCTGTGGAGACTTTGCTTTATATCTACCTGCCACCTGTGGAGATTTTGCTTTATATATATACCTGCCACCTGTGGAGATTTTGCTTTATATATATACCTGCCACCTGTGGAGATTTTGCTTTATATATATACCTGCCACCTGTGGATTCTCTGCTATATATCTACCTGACACCTGTGGAGGCTTTGCTTTGTATCTGTCTGCCACCTGTGGATACTTTGCTATATATCTACCTGCCACTTGTGGAGGCTCTGCTTTATATCTACCTGCCACCGGTGGAGACTTTGCTATATTATCCATGTACCACCTGTGGAGACTTTTCTTTATATCTACCTGCTACATGTGGAAGAATTGCTATACATCTACCTGACACCTTTGGAAACTTTGCTTTATACCTACCTGCCACCTGTGGAGACTTTGCTTTTTATATAAATGCCACCTGTGGAGACTGTGCTTTGTATCTACCTGCCACCTGTGGAGACTTTGCTTTACATCTACCTGCCACCTGTGGAGGCTCTGCTATATATCTACCTGCCACCTATGGAGACTTTGCTTTATATCTACCTGCCACGTGTGGAGACTTTGCTATATATCTACCTGCCACCTGTGGAGGCTCTGCTTTATATCTACCTGCCACCTGTGGAGGCTTTGCTTTATATCTACATGCCACCTGTGGAGACTTTGCTTTATATCTACCTGCCACCTGTGGAGATTTTGCTTTATATATATATACCTGCCACCTGTGGAGATTTTGCTTTATATATATACCTGCCACCTGTGGAGATTTTGCTTTATATATATACCTGCCACCTGTGGAGATTTTGCTTTATATATATATATCTGCCACCTGTGGAAACTTTGCTTTACATCTACCTGCCACCTGTGGATTCTCTGCTATATATCTACCTGACACCTGTGGAGGCTTTGCTTTGTATCTATCTGCCACCTGTGGATACTTTGCTATATATCTACCTGCCACCTGTGGAGGCTCTGCTTTATATCTACCTGCCACCGGTGGAGACTTTGCTATATATCCATGTACCACCTGTGGAGACTTTTCTTTATATCTACCTGCTACATGTGGAAGAATTGCTATACATCTACCCGACACCTTTGGAAACTTTGCTTTATACCTACCTGCCACCTGTGGAAACTTTTCTTTACATCTACCTGCCACCTGTGGAGACTTTGCGTTATATATACCTGGCACTTGTGGAGACTTTGCTATATATATCTACCTGGTACCTATGGAGACTTTGCTGTTTATATCTACCTGGTACCTTTGGAGACTTTGCTATATATCTACCTGCCACCTGTGTAGAGTTTGCTATATATCTACCTGCCACCTGTGGAGATTGGTTATTGGGGGCAGGACTGGTTGTTGATGGCAGCATTGGTTACTGGGTGCAGCACTCTGTGACTACTGGGGACAGCACTGGCACTATTGATGGCAAAACGATTGACTAATGGGGCAGGCAATGTGACTAATTGCTACATGAGGCAGGCACAGTGACTATTGCCACTATTGCAACTCTAGGGAAACAACAGAACACTATTAAAATTGTCATAAGAAGGTGGAGGAGATGATGATAAAATGAGGAAACTAACTTTGTTGTGTTTCTATAACTTCAGAGCTGGTTTCTGGCTGGTAGAAGCTGCCATGTGCTTAAGATAGAAGATGAAAGCGAATTTCTCTAACCAAAGACATCATGTGTGAGTTGCTGGATTCACAGGAAGTGCTGGTATTACACATTAGCTCACAATTCTTTATTCAATACACAACACCAAGCTTGGTTTTGGTTCTGTTTTCATGTACCGTACAGGTCTGTGTTTATGTGTGTATGTGCATGTATGTATAAAAAAATGTTTCATTGCAGCCAATTGGTAAGATCAAAAAAAATCTTTTCATTTGCTCATCAATGCACACTATGCGCCCCATCTTGACAGCAAAAAACTCCAGAAATGTTAGATATTTTTGCTAATGAAATATAACATCGGCATAAGTATTCCGTCTCTTTGCTCAGTTATGAGTTGGGGGCACAATGTGAGGAGAAGGGGCCAAAATATAAGAGAGGACAGGGGGCAACAATACAAGGACAGGGAACCACAATAGGACAGGTATGGAGAACAGAGGCCGCAATTTGAAGGGGATGGAGGACAGGGGCCAGAATATAAGGTGGAGGCCCCCGCTACACACAGCCGCCTCGGCCCCGGCAACACCGCTACACACAGCCGTCGCGGCCCCGGCAACACCGCTACACACAGCCGCCGCGGCCCGGTCAACACCGCTACACACAGCCGCCTCGCCCCCAGCAACACCGCTACACACAGCCGCCTCGCCCCCAGCAACACCGCTACACACAGCCGCCTCGCCCCCCAAGTAATACATCTATATATCTACCCTCACCCCTAACAGACACGCAGTCCCAGGTAACATACACCTAACCCTGCACCAGCCATAAAGTCCCATGTGACATACTCCTCAGCCCACACAGCCATGCAGTCCCATGTATACAGCCACACCAGCCATACAGTCCCATGTAACATACAACTCAGCCACACCAGCCACTAGAGATGAGCAAGCACTAAAATGCTTGGGTACGGGGGCGTGGCCTGGCTATGGCGGAGAAGAGACGTGCATCTTGCTAGCTCCTGCTCTATCCCCGAGTTAAGCTGTCAAACACCGCGATCCAGCACATGAAACTGCTTTAAAATGGGACCCAAAAATACTTATACTTATCCCCCGTTATGGCCGCACACGAGGCACTGAAAAATCAGCCGGACCTTCTCCTGCCGGACCCGCACATCCATCATCCTCCGGAGGCCGTCAGAGAGAGGTACCAAGGGAGCCTGGTGGCGGGAAAGAGAAAGCTGGCCCATCGGGTCTGAGCAGTCATAGTGCTACGAGCGCAGAGCATCCCCCGCTGAAGAGAGCCGCCAAGATGGCGGAACCCGCCACGCAGCGCGGGAGCGTGGTGCAGCGGGAGCTAAGCGCTGACATCACCCTGTCAAGCAGTGGCTCACCGGCAGATGCCCCGACACCATCCTCGGGGAAGACGCTTCAGACAGCGCCACATAGCTGTCCCAGCAAGATGGAGATGGAGGGGGACCTTTCACAGCCGGCTCCAGTGAAGCCCCGATCTTCCATGGCCTCAGAAGCGTCAGAGGTGAGAGTCTCTCCAGGGAAGCAGGAACACAGGGGTGCACCAGCCTGTGGGGATGAAAGGCAACCTTCCTCCCCCTATCAGGGCTCTGGAACGTACTCCCCAAGAGATAACAGAGCATTGGGGGACTCACCATCACACACCCTCCATGAGTGCAGGGTGCCATCACCTAAAGTGACAGCCTCATATGGGAACATGTGCTCCCCGGCTTTATGGGCTTCCCAGGATGGGGAATGGCCGTCCACACCAATGCACATCTCCCCAGGGGAGTTTAATCCATCTGCCTCCATTCCACCTAATGGCTCTCAGGATCCTGATGGAGCAAATTTAGCCATGTCTCCTTTCTCAGAGGACTCATCAACTTCACCTCAATTGGCACAATCGAGACAAACAAGTGATTATATGCCAACCCTGTTGTCTCAAGAATTGGGAGCTTTAGCAGAATTACGAGCTCTTCGCACACATCTCCGTTCCATCCCCACTAGGGAGGACATGGAAAGTTATGTGGCCAGGCTGGAACAGTCTTACACTGCAGAAATTGGGGTGGTTCGAGAGAATGTTCAAAGAGTGGCCGCTAGAGTCTCCACCTTAGAGGATAGTTCTTCTACCCTTGCCAACCGGGTAGATGACCACGATTCTATGCTAGCTGCGCATGCCTTTCAGCTTCAATTTATAGCTGACCAGCTGGACGATACAGAAAATAGAGGGAGGCGGAATAATATCAGAATCCGGGGCTTACCTGAAACAGGGGATAACACAATCTTCACGCCACCTTGCAGCAAATATTCAACTCTCTCTTGGAAGTCCCAGCGGACACACACTTGGAACTGGATAGGGCACATCGTGCCTTGCAAGCCAAACCAGCTGCCCAAGAGCCTCCAAGGGATGTCATATGCAGGGTCCATAAATATCAAATAAAGGACACCATAATGACAAAGGCCAGAGAAGCTGGGGAGGTGGATTTCCAAGGCGCACGTCTGCAACTGCTTCCAGATCTATCACGCCTCACTCTCCTTAAACGTAAAGCACTTAAGCCATTCCTGGAAGAATTGAGAAGACGAAACACACCATACTCATGGGGGTTCCCGTTCTGTTTACATATTCGGCATGCAGGCGGGAGATACACTCTGCAGCATCCGGCGGATGTTCCGGGCATCTCCGAGGTTCTGGGTTTTCCTGCTCCCGTTATTACTGAATGGCCAAGGCTCCCTGTCCCGGCAGGATGGGGGGGAGTCGCTCCGCCACTTCCACTTCCAGCAAGACCTCCACGACAAAGAGGTCGCAGAGGCCAAAGAGGACATGCAGCTCAGCTACCCCCAGCTCCGCAACCTCGAGATAACCAGTAACTCTGATTGATATTTCTTGCTGAATGCTTACCGGATATTCAATATAACCTCAGCTCCGGTCTCATGACTAGTGGATGGCCAACAGATGATAATTTGCTCACTATACACTACTGTCCACACTATAGTCATGATGAGTTGGAAGAGTTTGTTTATCTCAAAATGGTTATTTACTATTCATCTATCTCTCTTTTACACGGGTCCCAAGGTTCATTTGTGTTGGATACGCCTGATAATTACGTTTCTTGATACTCCAGAAACAGCTATCAAGAGGGGTCTATAGAATTCGCATCTCTCCTCTTTAGCTAGACATATCCCCCAGGGGTTTACGTGTATAGTAAGCTATACGCGTGTTATTTTACTGCACCCCAATCTAGACCAGACGGATTGACTACCTGTAATTCGTCTTGTTTGGTGTTTTCTCTTTTTGTGTTTTGTATTTTGTTCTGGATTGACTGTTGCTTGCTTGTTTGTCGTCCTTCTGTTCTTCCCCCTTAACTACCACCCCCCCCTATTCTCTTCCTTATTCCCCCGCTCTTGGGGTTCCTTCTCACCTGGGAGCGCGATCGGATCCCCTCGTTCTTTGCCATCATGAACAACCTGAGGTTATCATTCTGTTCCTTTAATGTAAAGGGGCTCAATGCCCCGGCAAAGAGAGGTCAAATCCTATACCGCCTTAACAAACAGAAAATACTTATTGCTCTGTTCCAGGAAACTCACTTTGTAGCTAATGCAGTCCCTGCCTGCCCAACGCACTTATATTCCAAATGGTATCACTGCCCACATCCTGAGCGTAAGGCTGGGGGGGTATCGGTAGCATTTCACAAGTCCCTTCAATTCACGCTCATGGACTCCAAATTTGACCCAGAGGGCAGATTTCTGTTCCTGAAAATTAACTTACGCGGTTTTATATTTACTATTGCTAATGTTTATTTTCCCAACTCTGACCAGGTACCCTTCGGAGTGTCGGTGCTTCGCATGTTGGCAGACTTCGCAGATGGTTCTGATATAATTCTGGGCGGTGACTTTAACATGGTGATGGACGTAGATCTGGACACTACTGCGGGTAGGTCATCTGTCTCCCATGCCAAAAGACGTAGACTAAAAGCCGAGTTGCGAGCTTTACACCTAGTTGACATGTGGCGAACACTAGATCCGTCAGTTAAGGAATATAGTTACCATTCCCTAGCACACAACACCTACCATAGACTTGACCACTTGTTCCTCTCCCACCGGCTGTTTGACATGCTCCCACGATGCTCCATAGACACATTTTTGTGGTCAGACCACGCACCAGTCTTTGGTTCATTGGAAGGATCCCCTCATCCGGTTCGCAAGAGCTCATGGCGCCTTAATGATCATCTTTTAGATGATGCTCTTTGCACGGAAGAAATTAAATTAGCAATTAGGAGGGCAATAGAGGTTACCGAATCGGAGGCCACCCCTCCCATACGTGTTTGGGAAGAGACAAAACTTAAAATACAAAAAATTTTCATGGCACATGGGTCCAGGTTAAAGCGTGAGAGGGCTCATAAGCTCAAAACCACACTGCTCGCTCTGGCGGATAAGAAGTGCGTTAATAAAACCACTCCAACAGAGACTCTGAAAGCCGAAATAGCCCTATTACGCCAGGAAATACTTTCCATCTTAGACCAGAAATATAGGTGCGCTAGAGAACGCATGCACAAGGGGTTTTTTGAATATGGTGATAAGTGTGGAGCCTGGTTAGCGAAAACGATCCATCCTCGCTCCCCGACCACGCATATTTTTTCTATAAATTCCCCGACTAAAGGTTTGGTTCACAAGGAATACCAGATTCTAGATGAGTTCTCCAAATTTTATTCTGACCTGTATAATATAAAAGATCAGGAATCCAGCCCTCCTGTCCCAACTACTGCTCAAGTAGAGGCATACTTGAAAACAAACCCCCTTCCAAAAATCCCGACTGAGGCAGCAGAGGCATTGGAAAATAACTTCTCAGAAGAGGAGGTAGCTCTGGTCATCAAAAATCTAAAAACAGGTAAAAGCCCAGGCCCAGATGGTTTTACAACCAGATTCTATAAATCATACAAGTCTGAAATCTTGCCCCTACTAACCAAGGGCTTTAACTCGGTCTCAGAGAAATGTCCTTTCCCAGATCAAGCTTTAGAGGCATATATCACGGTAATTCCCAAACCAGGGAAAGATCAATCTCATTGTGGTAATTTCAGACCAATTTCACTACTGAATGTAGACACGAAGATATATTCCAAATTATTGGCCCTAAGACTCCAACCGTACATTCCCTCTTTAGTGCATCAGGAACAGGTCGGATTTGTCCCAGGAAGGGAGGCCAGGGACAACACCATTAAGACTAAGGGGCACATTTACTTACCCGGCCCATTCGCGATCCAGCGGCGCGTTCTCTGCACAGGATTCGGGTCCGGCTGGGATTTAAGATGGTAGTTCCTCCGCCGTCCACCAGGTGGCGCTGCAGCGCCGAAAATAATCTTAACGCCCCGGAATGCACCATCCCATAGAAGGTGAAGGTGAGCGCTCCCCAAGCGACACATTTTCGGTTTTTAAATGCGGCGGTTTTTCCGAATACGTCGGGTTTTCGTTCGGCCACGCCCCCCCGATTTCTGTCGCGCGCATGCCGGCCCCGATGCGCCACAATCCGATCGCGTGCGCCAAAAACCCGGGGCAATTCATGTACAAGCGGCGCAAATCGGAAATATTCGGGTAACACGTCGGGAAAACGCGAATCGGGCCCTTAGTAAATGACCCCCTATATCTCTGATTGAAAGAGCAAAAGCATCTGGTGTCCCGATGTGCCTGCTCTCTATAGACGCTGAGAAAGCGTTCGATCGAGTCCATTGGGGGTTCCTAGAATCCACTTTGCGCTCCATTGGGTTGGGGTCCCGAATGAGGGAAAAAATTTTGGCCTAGTACCATAGATCTACTGCGAGGGTCAAAGTGAATGGATCATTGTCTCTTCCATTCTCAATTTCCAATGGGACCAGGCAGGGATGCCCTCTGTCTCCTTTCCTGTACATACTGGTGATGGAGTCGTTGGCCATTGCCCTAAGAAACAATCCCGACATTAAGGGGCTTCAGGTTACACGCACACATCACAAGATGTCGCTTTTCGCGGACGATCTGTTGCTGTATGTGACTAACCCACAGATTTCACTCCCCTCAATATTAAAAGAATTCACCACCTTTGGTAAACTAAGTAACTTTAAAGTTAACCTACAAAAGTCTGAACTACTAAATATTTCTCTCACGCAAGAGGAAACAAAGCACTTAGCCTCGACCTTTCCATTCAGATGGGCTATCAACTCTATCAAATATTTGGGGGTGCAAATCTCTTCAGACTCTGGCTGCCTATACTCCCTGAATTACGAACCCCTGCTAAAATCCATCAATGCCGACTTAGCTAAATGGAAGGGATTAGGTCTGTCGTGGTTTGGGAGGATGAATGTCTTAAAAATGGATATCCTTCCTCGGCTATTGTATCTGTTTCAAACAGTACCCATGGACATCCCGCGTGCTTTCTTCACGACTCTCCATAAAGCAGCACGCCAATTCATCTGGCGAGACACTGCTCCCCGCATACGGAGAAGCCTCCTAACAAGACCTAAACGCTTGGGGGGAGCAGGGCTCCCCGATTTCACTACTTATCATAGAGCTGCCATCGGAGCTTGCATTCTAGACCTCTTTCATCACAAAGAGGATAAGATTTGGGTTCGTTCAGAACTGGACCTCTCATCCCCCCATGCGTTGGGGTTCTTTTGGCTTCCTCATTCCATTACACTCCAGCATCTCCCGACCTCCTTCATGTTGAAAAGACTGCTACAAATATGGAGGAAGTTCGCGCTTAAATTGGGGATAATTGCTGTTCCGGGCCCCATGTCGCCTTTGCTGGGCAATCCCCAGTTTACACCAGGGCTCCGAGTTAGTTCTTTTTTGGGTCTGGGCCAGGAAATTTTGCCTAGTGTGAGAGACGTGGTATCCGACGAAGGAGTTCGCCCATTGGCAAATATAGGGGGGGGGGGAGCAAGCCCAGGTCATTGGCTTAAATACTTCCAGCTGCGAAATTTCATCTCAACATTAGCCCCGCTTTCGATCTTAAACTCCTCTCTTACCACATTTGAGGAACTTTGCCTCACCAAGACCCCAATCACACACACCATTTCACTACTATATGGAATCTTTTTGACAAGGGAGACAGAAGACTGCAGACCGTACTACGCTAGGGCTTGGGAATCAGCTATTGGTAAGGAACTAACCCCAGAGCAATGGGACACAGTTTATTCACTAACTCATGTTCTATCATCATCATGTAAACTACAAGAGCTTAACTTTAAAATTCTTTCATGCTGGTACCGTACTCCGGTAAGGTTGAAACAAATATACCCCCAGGTCTCGGACCAATGCTGGCGATGTGAGAGGCATGTCGGAACAATGGTACATATATGGTGGAGCTGCCCCTCAATTGTACCCCTTTGGCATGATGTCAATCTTCTATATAATGCCTTAACAAAATCTAATTTGACTTTTACTCCAGAACAGGCTCTGCTCTCAGCTTTGTCTGGGCCCATCTCAAAGATTAAAAAAGGCATGCTGAGGCACTTTCTTGTCGCCACACGCCAGATTATTCCCAGACTTTGGAGGTCAACCACACCCCCGTCGAGAGCTGACTGGGTGGCTGCCATGACATACATTCATAGGATGGAAGAGCTCAAGGCAATAGATGAGGGTAGAGTGACGGGATTCCACTCCACGTGGTCCACCTGGCTGGTCTTCAAAGACTCACCTGCCCTCGCTACGTGGGTCTCGTCTGGGGTGGTTCCTTGACTTAAATGTACCTCACACCTTTACAGACTATCCCTCAGGATACCGATGCTTTCCTTGGTTGTCTATTCTGATCTAGATATGCTCCACCTTCCCCCTGTGTCAATTGTTGTAAGCTTGGATGTGTGATTGTAATTGTGTTTTAATGTTTGTTCCTGTTCTAAAAATTTTTCCACGCATGAAGGTAACTCTGAACTGTTTGACGCTGCTCATTTACTTCAAGCTACACAGCCTCAGGCCTGACCAGGCACATAGATTAGTAACATGAGTTTATCAGTTAGTTGACTGCTAAGAGGCCATGTTAGTACTTTTGAATTGACCAAAGATCGTTTTAAGTCAGCACTGATCTGACACCGGCAATCCACTTATCTTATGAGGCATGAAAATCATGCAGTTTGAGGCAAGAAGTTCAGTGATACAAGTTACCGGTCCAGAGAACCACCACATTGTTATGCTATTGTTGTTATTTATGTTTTTGTTTTTGGATTGTTCAGAAATCCTCTTTGTATAACTTGTCTTGTACTTTCCAATAAACGTTTATTGACTCATAAAATGCTTGGGTACTCGTTATTCGAGACAAACTTTTCCCGATGCTCGAGTGCTCATCTCGAATAACGAGCCCCATTGAAGTCAATGGGAGTCTCGAGCATTTTTCAAGGGGACCAAGGCTCTGCACAGGGAAGCTTGGCCAAACACCTGGGAACCTCAGAAAAGGATGGAAACACCACGGAAATGGACAGGAAACAGCAGGGGCAGCATGCATGGATGCCTCTGAGGCTGCTTAATCGCACCATTATGCCAAAATTATGGGCAACAGCATGGCCATGACAGAGTGACCGAATGAGGCTAGATAGCATCTAAAACATGCAATAATTGACCCTGACACTATAGGGGACGGCATGCAGAGGCAGAGGCAGCAGTGGCAGGCTAGAGAGTGTCATGGCAACATACCCTAAATGGACTCAGGCTTCACCAAAGGAGGTGAGCAAGAAGCGCTGAAATGATTTCCTATGTGAACAAAAAGTTGACGGTATATTTAGTCGATATCACAGCATGATGGCGACATAGTGACCAAGTTCCATAACGTATCTGGTGAAACACCCGAAAAATGAGCCTGACACAGCTCTTTGGATAAGGGGACGACATGTGGAGGCAGCCATGGAGACGACTTCCATGATTAAGAGTGACAGTATGGGGCATCCATATTGCGCTGCTATGATTGCAACTTCAGGTCTCCAGCATGGCGGCGACAGATGGGCCGAGTTCCACTATGTATCTGGTGAAACACCTGAAAATTCTGCCTGACACAGCTCGTTTGATAAGGGGATGATGTGCTGCATATCCTCTCGTGCTCCAGCGTCTGGGGTATAGAGAGTTGAAAGTTGCGCATGGAGACATTGGTGGACGCTGTGGAGGATTGTGGAGGCAAAATGGACAGGAAACAACAGGGGCAGCATGCATGGATGCCTCTGAGGCTGCCTAATCTTGGGATGGAGCTGGCGGTCTGCTGCCAGGCGAGCTTTCGCCTGTCCAAGCCCCTGTCTCTCGGCTCCTCCCCACCCAAAATGGGCCTGGGGACCAGAAGCATTTACTTTGAAAAAATTATAATTTTCAAAGCAGGCCGGGTCGTTTGAATATTTCACCTAGGAATAATGGAATAGCATAGTGGTTCTATTTTTAATTGTTTTTTCGGAAATGGTTCCATGATTAAGAGCGACAGTATGGGGCATCCATATTGCGCTGCTATGATTGCAACTTCAGGTCTCCAGCATGGCGGCAACAGATGGGCCGAGTTCCACTATGTATCTGGTGAAACACCTGAAAATTCTGCCTGACACAGCTCGTTTGATAATGGGACGATGTATGGAGGCAGTGAAGTAGTAGTAGATTAAAGGTGCTGCAGTTAAAACTATGTTAGTTGGATCTTGGGATGGAGCTGGCGCTCCGCTGCAAGGCGAGCTTTCGCCAATCCAAGCCCCTGTCTCTCGGCTACTCCCCAAACAGCACTTCTAAGAACCTTTTGTATGAGATCAAGTGGAGTAGTGTTCTTATAAGTTTGGGTTATGGCGGGTGAGGGGAATGTAAACAGATGCGCAAGAAGCGCTGAAATAATATCGGTAAATGATAAAAGTTTGCCAGTATATTTTGTGGATTACACAGCAGGGTGGCGACAAAGTTAACAAGTTTGATGTGGAAGCCATGAAAACAACCCAAAATTCTACCTGACACAGCTCGTTTGATAAGAGGACCATGTATGGAGGCAGCTATATGGACGACCTTTGGAGGCAGCTATGGCGATGACGTGTGGAGGTAGCAATGGAGACAACGTGTGGAGGCAGCTAAAAAGACAACGTGTGGAGGCTGCTACGGAGACAATTTAATTTGGATAGTGCCTGTATGTGGCAGTCCAAAAAAGTTTTCAAACCAGAGGAGCAGGTAGGTGGTCCTCCAGAAAAATTAAATACATAGAGTACTATAGCTAGAGCCAGTTGGCCCTGGCAAAAAATAGCCAGTTTCCTCTGCTTTAGTGTACAAAGAGGAGGAGAAGGAGGACAATGAGGAGGAGGAGTGCATACATTATTCAGGTTGAGCTTCTTTCACCTGGTGGAGAATGGAAATCCTGAGAAATCCAGGCTTTATTCATCTTGATAAGCGTCAGCCTGTCAGTCGACAGGCGTGTACGCTTATTGGTGATGATGCCACCAGAGGCACTGAAAACCCGCTTGGACAACACGCTAGCGGCAGGGCAGGCAAGAACCTCCAAGGCGTACAGCGCCAGTTCGTGCCACATGTCCAGCTTTGAAACCCAGTAGTTGTAGGGAGCTGTGTGATCATTTAGGACGATGGTATGGTCAGCTACGTACTCCCTCACCATCTTTCTGTAAAGATCAGCCCTACTCTGCCGAGACTGGGGACAGGTGACAGTGTCTTGCTGGGGTGACATAAAACTGGCAAAGGCCTTGTAAAGCGTACCCCTTCCAGTGCTGGACAAGCTGCCTGCTCGCCTATTCTCCCTCGCTACTTGTCCCGCAGAACTACGCACTCTGCCGCTAGCGCTGTCAGAAGGGAAATACTGTTTCAGCTTGTGCACCAGGGCCTGCTGGTATTCATGCATTCTCACACTCCTTTCCTCTCCAGGGATGAGAGTGGAAAGATTTTGCTTGCACCGTGGGTCCAGGAGAGTGAATACCCAGTAATCGGTGCTGGAATAAATTCTTTGAACGCGAGGGTCACGGGATAGGCAGCCTAGCATGAAATCTGCCATATGCGCCAGAGTCCCAATGCGCAAGAATTCACTCCCCTCACTGGCTTGACTGTCCATTTCCTCCTCCTCCAACTCCTCTTCTTCTGCCCATACACGCTGAACAGTGAAGGACTGAAAAATGGTCCCCTCTTCTGTCTCGCCAACATTCTCCTCCTCCGATATGCGCTGAGAAACAGACCTGAGGGTGCTTTGGCTATCAACAAGGGAATCTTCTTCCCCCGTCTCTTGTGACGAGCGCAAAGCTTCCGACTTCATGCTGACCAGAGAGTTTTTCAACAGGCCAAGCAGTGGGATGGTGAGGCTGATGATGGCGGCATCGCCACTGACCATCTGTGTTGACTCCTCAAAGTTACTCAGCACCTGACAGATATCAGACATCCACGTCCACTCCTCATTGTAGACTTGAGGAAGCTGACTGACCTGACTACCAGTTCTGGTGGAAAAAAAAAGGGGTGGGTGCCATCCCGGACAGTGGAGTCTCACCTTTCATGTTATCGGGTAAGACCTGGTTTGTACGTTTATACTGCAATGTTTATTGACTATCATGACAATGGCTTTATGTACCTTTAGCTTTACAGTGGGTTCTCATTTAAGATCCCACCTGCATTAGTACTAGGTCTTACCTGTGTATATACATTGTAATGTTCCTCCACTTTTTGTTGTCCGGTGATGCCCCCCTTCTTTTTCTGTTCTCGTCACCACTGGATTTTTAATGTTTTATGCAACGTTTAATAAAGTACAAATCATTTTTCTAACTTTAGTTCTAGTCTGGCTTTCTTCCTTCAGGGGGCTCCCGGGAGGTACAATAGGATATTTGTTCAATTTTTAGCTTATGTCTAGGGTGCATTTACAAGGGATCCGTTATACTCAGGTAAACGGAATGACATGATCCCCACATACCTGTCTCAACTAACTTTGTCTCCAGTTCTGGTGGAAGTTGACATCTGGTAGTCTACAATCGCTCTGCGCTGCTGGTAAACTCTGGATAACATGGTTAATGTTGAATTCCACCTCGTGGGCACGTAGCACAACAGTCGGTGAGCGGGCAGTTGGAGGCGGCGCTGCGCTGCCCTGAGAGTGGCAGCATCTGTGCTGGACTTCCTGAAATGCACACAGAAGGCATGGGCCAGGCTACGGCCGTTTTCACAAACAACCATGCCTGGCTTCAGGTTCAGCGGTGCCAGCCACAGATCAGTCTGCGCCGTGATGCCCTGTAATAGCTCTTGGACGGTGTGCTTTTTATCGCCTAGGCTCAGCAGTTTGAGCATTGCCTGCTGTCGCTTAGTGATGGCACTGCTGCTGTGCCTAGAGCTACCGACTGATGGCGCCATGCCCACGGATGGTAATTCGGAGGAGGAGGCATAGTAGGCCTGAGAGACCTGGACCGAGGTAGGCCCCGCAATCCTCGGAGTCGGCAGTATATGACCAGCGCCAGGGTCAGACTCGGTCCCAGCCTCCACCAAGTTATCCCAATGTGCCGTCAGCGATATATAGTGGCCCTGCCCGGCAGCACTCGTCCACGTGTCCGTGGTCAGGTGGACCTTGTCAGAAACGGCGTTGGTCAGGGCACGGATGATGTTGTCTGACACGTGCTTGTGCAGGGCTGGGACAGCACATCGGGAAAGGTAGCGGTGGCTGGGGACCGAATACCGAGGGGTGGCGGCCGCCATGAGGTTTCGAAAGGCCTCGGTTTCTACCAGCCTATAGGGCAGCATCTCCAGGCTAAGCAGTTTGGAGATGTGGACGTTGAGGGCTTGGGCGTGTGAGTGGGTTGCACTATACTTCCTTTTGCGCTCCAGCTTCTGGGGTATGGAGAGCTGAACGCTGGTGGATGCTGTGGAGGATCGTGGAGGCGAAGATGGGGGTTTCGCACGGGAGGTGTTTGGGCCGGGGTCCTGGGCAGGGGGCTGACTAGCAGATGACACAGGGGAAGGAGCAGTGGTGTGCCCGGCCGGAGGTGAACGGGCTTGGTGCCATTGAGTGGGGTGTTTAGCATTCATGTGCCTGCGCATACTGGTGGTAGTTAAGCTAGTAGTGGTGGAACCCCTGCTGATCCTGGTTTGGCACAGGTTGCACACCACAGTCCGTCGGTCATCCGGTGTTTCTTTAAAGAACCTCCAGACTTCTGAAAATCTAGCCCTCGCCACGGGAGCTTGACTACGTGAAACATTTGGCGCTGATGCACCAGCTCTGGCCCTGCCTCTCCGTCTGGCCCCACCACTGCCTCTTCCAACCTGTTCTGCTATAGGACTCGCCTCTGTCTCAGAAGCACTGTGTTCACCCGGCCTATCAACCCAGCTTGGGTCTGTCACCTCATTATCCTCCGATCCCTCAGTCTGCTCCCCCCTTGGACTTCCTGCCCTGACAACAACTTCACCACTGTCTGAAAACCGTGTCTCCTCATCGTCCGACACCTCTTTACACACTTCTTCCACTACGTCAATAATGTCATCATCACCCACAGACTGCGACCGGTGGAAAACCTGGGCATCAGAAAATAGCTCAGCAGCAACCGGACAAGTGGTTTGTGACTGTGGGAAGGGTCCAGAAAACAGTTTCTCAGAGTATGCCGGTTCAAATGCAAAATTTTGCTGGGAGGGGGCAGACTGGGGGGAAGGAGGCTGAGGTGGAGGAGCTGGAGGAGTGCTGATTTCGGTGACATGGGTGGACTGCGTGGAAGACTGACTGGTGGACAAATGGCTAGAAGCATTGTCCGCAATCCACGACATCACCTCTTCGCACTGTTCTGGCCTCAACAGTGCTCTACCACGAGTCCCAGTAACTTGAGACATGATGAACCTAGGGAGTGTAGCTCTGCGGCGTTCCCCTGCTCCCTCATCAGCAGGTGGTGTCTTAACCCGCCCAGGACCACGGCCTCTGACCCCTGCAGTAGTTGGACGCCCACACCCTCGTCCTCTACCCCTAGCCCTCGGGTTAAACATTTTCAAAATTAAAGTGTAAACTTTAAAAAAAAATTTTTGTGTTTTTTAAACAAAATGATGCTATCCTATTGCTATGGCTAGTTTCTAACCTACAATGACAGCACACAACTGGATTTTGTGCTGTGCCTGATGACTTTGAGTTATAAAAACAAATAAACGTAAAAAAAAATAAATCAGCAGACTGTGCCTATTTCAAATCAAACCCCTAATAAATTGTCCCACTTCGGTGGTTGAGGTGGATGTGTGTGTCACTAAGAGCTAAACACAACGGTCGCAAGTCTCCCTGCAAATTACTCACAATATGGTACTAGCTGCACTACTAGTGGCAGCAAACCCAGCCACAAGCAAACCAAAAAAAAGTAAATATATAACGTTATTGTAGCCCTAAGAAGGGCTGTTGGGTTCTTGTAGAATCACTCCTGCCTAACACTATTCTAATAGAACACCCTAACGCTTTCCCTGACCAGCAGCAGCTCTCTCCCTAGCGGCATCCAGACAAAGAATGATCCGAACAGCGCAGGCAGGGGCTAGTCTATTCCAGGGTCACCTGATCAGGCCAGCCAACCACTGCTATCGACGTGTAAGGGTACCATGTCATGCTGGGTGGAGTGCAGAGTCTCCTGGCTTGTGATTGGCTCTGCTTCTGGCCGCCAAAAATCCCAACGGCAGGAGATGCCATTTTCTCGAGCTGGACGAGTATGTTCACTCATCTCTACCAGCCACCCATACAGACCCATGTATACAGCCACACAGACCCATGTAGACCCATGTATACAGCCACACAGACCCATGTAGACCCATGTATACAGCCACACAGACCCATGTATACATGAATACAGTCACACCAGCCACACAGACCCATGTATACAGCCACTCAGACCCATGTACACAGCCACACAGACCCATGTATACAACCACACCAGCCATACAGACCAAGTATACATGTATACAGCCACACTGGCCCATGTATACAGCCACACAGGCCCATGTATACAGCCACACCGGCCCATGTATACAGCCACACCGGCCCATGTATACAGCCACACCGGCCCATGTATACAGCCACACCAGCCATACAGACCCATGTATACAGCCACACCAGCCACACAGGCCCATGTATACAGCCACACAGACGACCCATGTATACATAAAGAGAAAAAAAAAAAAAGAGTTCAGCTCACCACTTTTCATACTTGTCTTGTGATTTCTGCCGATGCACGGACGTGCTGTGCGGGGACCAGAGTGAATGAAACCAGAGAAGAAAAATTTGTCCAGCGTCCAGGCAAGCAAAAAGTTTTGTAGTAGATCGTTAAAATTTCCACTTTATTTGAAAAAAAATTGTCTAAAAACAGTAGAGACGTCTCATAACAAAAAGAAATCTGACGCGTTTCGGACTATGTATAGCCTGACTACAACTGACTACGACTAAGGACTATACATAGTCCGAAACGCGTCAGATTTCTTTTTGTTATGAGACGTCTCTACTGTTTTTAGACAATTTTTTTTCAAATAAAGTGGAAATTTTAACGATCTACTAAAAAACGTTTTTTCTGACCAATGTATACAGCCACACAGACCCATGTATACATGAATACAGCCACACCAGCCACACAGACCCATGTATACAGCCACACAGACCCATGTATACAGCCACTTACCCTGTAAGTTGTCTCTTCTCCACGTGTAGTTTGTTGTCACAGCACATCTCCTCCACTTCCTGCTCTGAGAGGAGGCTCCGTCAGTTCTCCTGACATCACAGTATCCCACAGGTATGGAGGGGGGGGGCAACACGGAGGGGGGGCGGCTGGGGGATTCCCCGATCGCGGGGGAAATCGCGCTTGAGTAGGCTGCCGATCTAAGGGGTGGGGGCTCAATCGGGGGAGAGCTTGTGTGGTCACTGAGAGTTGCCTCTAGTTGGGAGCGATGCTCTGCAGCCGCGGTGCAGCACATCACTGCATCCAGAGGCTGTCGGCTCACAGCTAGCTCTGTGCGCGCTGACTTTTCCTGCCTGTCTTGGAGCGATGATCTGCAGCAACGCCGTTGGACATTGCTCCCAGTCAGTGTCAGACAATACTCAGCTGGTGGAGGCCCCGGGGCTCGAGCCCCGGGAGCCCCCCTATAATCCGGCCCTGTAAGGAGGAGAGAGGAAGGCGGCAGGAGTAAAGAAAACTCAGGCATATGAAGTTTGGTGAGATAAATAAGAGTGGGGGAACAAAAGTAAAGGGGGGATAAAATTTAAGAGGGGGTATTATATGGGTCCATAGGGGAGTTAGCAACAGGAAATGGGCATTATACTATGTTTAGGTGTTAGGGAAATGGGCGGCTAAATGGGTGTGGTTTATTGCCAAAAATTGGGAGGTTTGCATGTGTCATCCATAATTTTCACAACCCCATAGACTGATATGGGAGATAAGAACTGCAAACATGGCCTGCAAACAGGCTTTGAGTTTTTTCTAAGGGCAATAGTCTTGGACACGGTACGAAGGAAACCTCAACTGTGTGCATGAGCCCATAGAAATACATGCAGTCATTAGACAGCCAAACACTGGCATATCACCTGAGGACACAATTTTTCGCATGCTGGAGGGCTTAGGGACAAGATCTGGACAGTGAAGAGCTAGGTGAAAATTGTGTATATTTCCTAGGAATGAGCAAGGGTGAATTTATGGATAGGCACCTAGGGCAGCCAGACAGGGAAAGGGTGGCCTTGTGGGGGGGGGGGGGGGGGGGAATTAAAAGAAAAATTTCGGGTGGAGGCAGGTGCTGTTGAAGCAGCACGACCATGTCACATATACATAACATGAGGTCATGACCATTCGGCTTTTGTGTGGGAGGAGCAGCACAGGGAGATGTGCTGGGACATGGTATGGTAAGTAAGGCAAAAGCAGCCTGAGCAAGAGAGGGTGATGTCCCCTGCAGGGGGGTATTGTAGGGTGCAGTGCAGTGTGACATGGATGTGGGGTTGCAGAGGGAGAATATGGGGTGCATGTGACATGGATATAAAGTGGGGGTTCAGCAGGAGAATACAGGGTGCAGTGTGACATGAATTTAATGTGAGAGTGCAGGGTGACATGGATGTAATGTGCGGGTGCAGGGTGACATAGATTTAATGTGAGGTGCAAAGGGGGGAGAGTCATTTGCCGCATCTAGTACCTTAAAGAAGACAACTTTTCTATTAGGAAGAAGACTTTATTCTGAATTCTGCCAATCCATGCACAGAGCTCTAATTTATTAATATAGACGATGATGCAAAGTAATCTATTCTATCCTATAACAAATATATTAGTTACAGCACCCCCAGGAAAAAAAGAATCTGGACCCATATAAATATATATAGAATCCCCCTATCCCGTTGTATCAGTATTTGACCCCTTAGAATTATAAATAGAGCCACATTTAATTAATAATTGTCCATGAAAAATAAAAAAGCTGATACTTACCTGTAGGCAGTGTGCACCCATGTGCGGCTCCCTTCTTTCCCTGGCTCTTTATCAGCCGCAGCTCCATCAGGGACACAGGCGGTGTGACATCATCACCCACCCCCTGTTGACACCTGACATGTCCATGAAAAATAAAAAAAAGTTGATACTTACCTGCAGGCAGTGTGCTCCCATGCCACACAGCTCCCTTCTTTTCACGGCTCTTCTATCAGCCACGGCTCCCCTCAGAAACACAGAGCCTAGTATGGAGCGATGCAAGCAGCCAGATAGTCGCTGTGCTGTTCTGCATGTAAATTGCACCTGTGTCTTAAAGAGATAGGTGCAATTTATTATCTGCAAAGGAAACAAGCGCCCGAATCGTGGCATGCGACCCTGGTGAAATAGAAGTAATGTGGGTGTGCAGGGAGACTTTATGTCTAAATCTTCAGAGCCGAGTTCTCATCTGGTAAAAGCCGAAACATCCTCCAGAAGAAGAAGAAAGAGATATCCTCCGACCAGAGACGTCATGTGTGAGCTGCTGGAGTTACAGTAAGAGCTGATATTTACACAATATCTCACATTATCCACTCAATACACAACACTGAGCCTGGTTTTGGTTCTGTTTTCATGTAATTTAAGTCTGTTTTCATGTAATTTAAGAACTTTTTAACCTCTTGGTGCTCAGTTTCCAATATAGTAGAATAAAGTAAACAATTATTGAACCCGCTCGATGAAAGCCATTAAAGAAAAACATTTTTAAAAACCTGCCAAAAATTATAATTTTTACCTATTGAATCACACAAAAAATGCAATAAAAAGATTTAAAAAACATCTAGAATGATACTGTTGCAAAGTATAACATGTCCCGCAAAAAACAAGCCATCAATCAGCTCTGCAGCCAAAAAAAGTAAAAATGTTATGCCACTTGGAAGATGACAATGCAAAAATGATAGATTCCCCACATTAGGTTTTATTTGGCAAATTTAGTAAAATGTAAGAAAAAATATTCATGTCTGGTATCCCTGTAATCGTACTGACCCATAGAATAAAGATAAGATGCTTATTAGGCTATGAACACGAGAAAAAAAAAAAATCCAGTACAGAATTGATGGTTTTCTACTTTGCCCCCCCCAAAAATTCCTAAATCTTCAACAATAGGGGATAACCCTGGAAAAAGCATCTCATCCTGCCAAAAAAATGCCATCAATAACGAAAACCCGAAAATTTTATAGCCTACAAAAGGGGCCAATGAGGAAACTAAAACCCTGGCAGCTGCAGGGCGCTCCGACCCTTCTGCGCCTCGCCGTGCGGCCAAAAAACAAGTATTGGCCACATATGGGGGGGGTCTCTGAACTCGGGAGAAATTGCATAACAAATTGTAAGATGAGTTTTCTCTATGGTAAATGTGTAAATTTTAGGGCTAAATGAACGTATAACCGGCACAATTTGACCATTCTAAATTTCACCTCCATTCTGATGTAATTACTATGAAGATCTCAAAGGGTTAACAATCTTCTTAAAAGCTGTTTCTGATGGTTTGAGGGGTGCAGATTTGAAAATGGGTCGGTTATATAGGGGGGTTTTTATGTAAAATGTGTAAAATTTCATTCAAAACTTTATTTATCCCCAAAATGGTCAATTCTGAAAGCCGATTTGTAAGCCACGTGACATCAAAATAAATTATCCAGACATTTAAAAAATGATGTTAATGTAAAGTAGACATATGGGAAATGTTATTCAGCAACTTATTTAGGTGGTAAATCTGCCTGAAAACGCAATGATTTTTAATTCTGAAAAATGGCAAATTTTTTAAAAAATTCATAATTGTTTCCTTTTTTTAAAATAAATAAACGCAAAACTCATCAGCCAAAATCCACCACTAAAATGAAGTACAACATGTGAGGAAAAAAGAATCTCAGAATAACTTTGATAAGTAACAGTAATCAAAAGTTATAACCATATAAAGTGACGCAAGTCAGAAAAAATGGGACTGAGCCTTAAGCTATAAACTGGCTGCGTCGTTAAGGAGATAAAGTTGGCTGAGGTCGGGATACTTTAGCAGTGCTATGTATTTATTTATCTTTCTAGATTTGTCGTTGTGATACATGTCTGTTTTTTTTTTTCTTTGTCTCTGACTTTCAGGGTTTTTTAATGACTTTTTAGGTGCCTGTATGGACTAAGCATGGGGTCAGTTGTACTTGGTTTTTGCACATAAAAAGTCTCCAATTTGCACCTAAAAATTTGACAAAGAGAACATCTGTCTTGGAAAGATACATGTAGGAACCAGTGCAACAGACACTCGCTAACTTCTTAAAACCTTGGCATAGTCACAAAAATGCACCTAAAAAGTCCCAAAATATCAAAAACCTGCAAAAAAAAGAGAAACAAACAGATCAAAATAAAGATACATGTCTACCTATTTATAATAGATAAACATACATAGCCTTCATGATTAAAGGGGTTGTCAAGGCTTGTATTTTCTTTCCTTACTAGTGGAGGAAGGAGGCTGTAAAAACAAGACAGCAGTTGTACTAACTCTGTCTGGTGCTCAGGTCCAGCGCTGTGCCTCCCCATCACCCCAGGTCTGTATGTATTCAAAAGCAATGTGGGGTAGCAGTCAGGATAGGGAGCCAGAAGGGACTATGCAGTAAGAAGGAGAATAAGGGCCCAGGGGGTTATGGAGATGTACATTCAAGCTACCATTCTGGTGTTTGCAAGTTTGCGATGTAGGAGAGAGAGTTACATTGGAATATTCAGGTGGAATATTCTAGTGCATTCTGGTCAGACAGGGATGTTTCTGCAGTCCACATTGAGGAATCTTCCAAAGACTTCCATTGATATGATAATGGGGTGTAGGAGCCAGGAACACAGCTGCTGACAATGGTCGGGGTATGTGAACAGGTGTTGGGATGTGAAGGTAACAACTGGTGTGATGTAAGACCTTTGTATATATAAATTGTGCTGTGTCCTTAGTATCAGTGTAGCAGTTTCCATCACAGTAATAAACTACAACCTGAGCAGGCTGCTTGGATCCTTATTGTCGAACCTTGAGAATCTGCAACTGTGGACATAATCCCTAGTGGGTGAGTGAGTCAGCACTCACACGAGCCAGGAATTACGAATTAATTTCATATATAAAACATATCAACTCCGACATGCGGCTGTACATATACATCCTCGTAAACAGTAAAAGGCTCCTGGCGGTGGTACGATGCCATACACAACAGGTGCTAGTTGTCGATCAAATGCGTTTTACTGGAAACACAGATGCAGTCAGACTTAGCCCTGCCCCTGGGTGTTTGAATGGCATTAGTGTTAACGCCCCCTTTGTTCTTCAGTTATTTGCTTCAGTGAGGCCTTTTACCTACGATCAAGAGCAATCAGTGAAAAAACTCAAAGTGCGTTGAAGGGATCTGCTGACCCGAGCCTCTGACCACTGGAATGAGCTCAGCATGTCAGTTCATTCCAGTGATCAGAGGTTTGGGCTGGGAGATCACTTCAGTGCACAGACTGACTGCACTTACTCGTGGACAAGACACCATTTGTGAGCCAAAACCAGGAGTACCGTATATTCCGGCGTATAAGACGACTTTTGAAGACAGAAAAATCTTCTGTCTTGTCTGGGGTCGTCTTATACGCCGGTAATTGCCCGCCCGCCGTGTATTCACGGCGGCGGTCGGGTCGCGCTGCATGGAGAGGGCTCACGGGCTGTGTCCTGCTGGCAGCCTCAAAAAGATAGCGGCGCATAGGTGCCGCCATCTTACCTGGGATCGCCGCTCCCCGTGACGTCATCAGGGGCGGCGATCCGTCTCCATGGTAGCCTCGGGTCTTCCGAAGATAGCTGATAGCACATTGTAATGAATGAGGAGGAAAATCCCCATATACTGCCATACTGTAGTATGGCAGTATATGATAGGATCGATCAGACAACCTAGGGTTAAAGTACCCTAGGGAGTCTGAAAAATAGTATAAATAAAAATAAAAAAAAGTTTTAAAAAAAAAATTATAATAAAAAAACCTAAAATTTTAGGTTAATTTCCCTAGAACTGACATAAATATAAATAAACAGTAAAAATCATAAACACATCAGGTATCGACGTGTCCGAAAATGCCCGATCTATCAAAATATGATAACGGTTTTTCAATGCGTTTAACCCCGTAACGGAAAATAGCGCCCGAAGTCGAAAATGGCACTTTTTTGCCATTTTGAAAAATCTAAAAAAATCTATAAAAAGTTATCAAAAGGTCGTACAGTCCTAAAAATATATCATTGAAAATATTATCAAATTTCGCAAAAAATGAGACCACCCACAGCTCCGTACACCAAAGTATAAAAAAGTTATTAGCGCCAGAAGTTGGCAAAATCAAAAAAATAATTTTTGTACAGGAGGTTTTCATTTTTGTAAATGTATGAAAACATTATAAAACCTATACAAATTTGGTATCCCCTTAATCGTACCGACCCAAAGAATAAAGTAGACACTTCATTTGGGGCGCTCAGTGAAAGACGTAATATCCAAGCCCACAAGAAAATGGCGCAAATGCGTTTTTTCACCATTTTCAATGCATTTGGATTTTTTTTCCCGCTTCTGAGTACATGGCATGGAATATTTAATAAAATAAAAATTTAAGGTACAGTATGGTAACATTTACAGTAAAATGGACGATGGTAATGTTGTTGTTGTATGCCTTATGTTTATGAGCGACAGTTTTCCTGCTATATACCTGCATGTCATAAGAATTTAAATTAAAAAAAGGACCATGTTAAATTCAAATTTTTTTTTTTAATTTTTACCGGTGTTTTGTATGCGTTGGAAAAGGGGTAGTCTTATATGCCGAATATATCTTAAACTCTATATTTTAAACAGGAAAGTAGGGGGGTCGTCTTATACACCAGGTCGTCTTATACGCCGGAATATACAGTAGTTAAATACATAGAACAAGTCTTTCCATTATACCTTACCGCTGTATAATTGCTGGAAAGAATTGCACCTGTTCTATGTGTTCATCCACTTTAGGTGGCTAATCATCTAAGGGTGATGCCACACGTCAGCTTTTTGGACCGTTTAACCCCTTAGCGCTCTGTGCCGTAGCTTTACTGCGCCGAGTCCCGCGAATAGCGCTCAGCGCAGTACATCTTAAAGGCAAAGTGTCAGCCTATGCATCTGCATAGGCTGGCACTGCTAACGCCCTGCAATACATCAGTATTGCAGAGTACTATCATGAACAAGCAATCAAATGATTGCTTGTTCATATCCCATGGTGGATCAAGTAAAAAATGTAAAAAAAAATGTTTTTCAATAAAAAATAACTTTATCAATCACTTAAAATGCCCATAAGCCCCAAAACATATAAAGAGACATATAACGCTCAAAAAAGTCTAAATCATAACACAAACCCCACATATATAGTATCGCCGCGTCCGTAACAATCCATAGAATAAAACTAAATAACTATTGAACCCATATGATGAACGCCGTAAAAAAAAAACGTTAAAAACCCGCCCAAAATTATGATTTTTACCTATTATATCCCACTAAAAATGCAATAAAAAGTGATCAACAAAACATATGTACTCCAGAATGATACTGTTGCAAAGAACAACATGTCCCGCAAAAAACAAGCCATCAACCAGCTCTGTAGCCAAAAACGTAACAATGTTATGCCACTTGGAAGATGACGATGCAAAAATGATAGATTTTTCCCCACATTAGGGTTTTATTTGGCAAATTTAGTAAAACATAAGAAAAAATATTCATGTCTGTTATCCCCGTAATCGTATCGACCCATAGAATAAAGATAACAGGATTATTAGGATATACGGTGAACACGAAAAAAAAAAGGGAAAAAATCCAGTACAGAATTGATGCTTTTCTACTCATGACCTCAAAAAAAGTTCCTAAATTTTCAACAATAGGTGATACCAACCCCAAAATGGTAACACTGGAAAAAGCATCTCATTGCGCAAAAAAAATGCTGTCACATGGCCCAAAAGCGAAAATTTTACAGCCTTCAAAAGGGGGCAACGAGAAAACTAAAATCCTGGCAGCTGCAGAGTGCTCCTTCCCTTCTGCGCCTCGCTGTGCCCCCATAACACAAGTAATGTCCACATGTGGGGGGTCGCTGCACTCAGGAGAAATTGTAATTTTATGGTGGGTTTTCTCTTTTTATCTTTTGGAAATGTGTAAATTTTAGGGCTAAGTGAACGCATAACCGACAAAATTTGACCATTCTAAATTTCACCGCCATTTTGATTCAATTCTCAAGGATTTAACAATCTTTGAAAATGCTGTTTCTGATAGTTTGTGGGGTGCAGATTTGAAAATGGGTTGGTTATATAGGGAGTTTTTGATGCTAAATATTTAAAATTTAATTTCAAACAGTATTTATCCCCAAAATAGTCAATTCTGAAAATACGGAAAATCGCTATTCGATTTGCAGGCCGCGTGACGTCAAAATAAATTATCCAAACATTTCAAAAATTATGAAAATGTAAAGTAGACAAATGGGAAATGTTATTCTGCAAGTTATTTAGGTGGTAAATCGATCTGCCTGAAAACGCGGTGATTTCGAAAATGGCAAATTTTTCTAAAATTCATCATTTTTTTCCTTTTTTTTGTAAATAAACGCAAAACTTATCAGCCAAAATTTACCACTAAAATGAAGTACAACATGTGAGGAAAAAACAGTCTCAGAATCGCTTTGATAAGTAAAAGTGTTCAAAAGTTATAACCATATAAAGAGACGCAGGTCAGAATCCAAAAAATGGGACTGAGCCTTAAACTGTAAAATGGCTGCGTCCTTAAGGGGTTAAAAAACGATTCTTTTTTTAAAGGGATGCATTTTTGAATGTTTACCATGCATTTGGCTGGTTGTAATCTGTGTCTCGGCTGGTTACAATTCTAGAAATGAAGATAAACAAGCTCAAACGCATTGTAAAATGCATGCATTAAAATGGTCCAAAACGCGACGTATGCCATCACCTACAGTATTTTCCTTTTTTTCTCACATTTTTGCAACTTTATGTGGTGCATTTGCAAATTTTGTACCAAAATTTGGTACTTTTCCACTGGCCCATCAATAGTAGATACAACAGACTTTTTTTAGTGTTGCATCTGATATAAATTTAGAGTCCAGATGTATGAAAAAAAGAAATCACAAATTTGGTACCAATTCCTGTAAAAAGTTGCAATTTTGGTGCAAATATATTCCACTTCTGAGAAGGCATTGAAAAAAAAAAAAAAAACTTCTGCATGCCTTCACACATGATGGGGGAGAAATATATCAGAAGTATCAGAGCAGAACTGTTCTAGTTGTCCATGGCAACCAATCAGAGCTCAGTTTTAATTTTATAAACTGCTGTAGGAAAATGAAAGATGGGTTGTGATTGGTTGCCATGCGTTAACATTGCCTTTAGTAAACAAAGTAAGGCAAAGTAATTAGCCAAATCTCCTCTCCACTGCTATTGTATTGCATTTCAAAATGCAAGGTAAACACCACATGTGAACGCAGCCTAAGATAAGTCAAAAAATCCAAAACCCTGAAAAAAATAAACAGACAAATATCCCGACTAAAGATAAATGACTCCGTGGGTGCAAGTACATGTTACTGCTAGCCCCTTCACGCTCTACAACGGATATATCCGGCACAGAGCTATTAGGGGTGTATGAAGAGGGCTTACGGGCTGAGCCCTCTTCATACAGGGATGGTCTTGGCTGCATATCGCAGCAAAGACCCATCGCTATCACCCATGGTTGGTGCTTGTTATGAGCGTCAGAAGATGGCACAATTTTTTTTCCCTTTTTTGTACACATTCATTTAAATTTTGAAAATGTATTAAAACGCAATAAAACCTGTATAAATTTGGTATCACCGCGATTGTACCGAACCAAAGAATAAAATAGAGGTGTTATTTGGAGCGCAGAGTGAAAGTCGTAAAAACTGAGCCCACAGGAACATCCGTTTTTAAAATTTTTTTCCACATTTGGAATTTTTTTTTCTGCTTCCCAGTACACGGCATGGAATAATAAATAACATCACGGGAAAGTAAAATTTGTCATGCACAAAATAAGCCCTCACACAGCTCTGTACAAGGAAAAATGAAAAAGTTATGGATTTTTGAAGGTGTTAAGCAAGAAATGAGCGGAAAAACCCTGCGTCCTTAAGGGGTTAAAACTGCATAACCTCAACATGAGATCATCAAAACGTAGAATGTGAACGTGGCATTATAGTTTTGTTTCACAATAACTGATGCAAATAATTGAAGCTCTAACAGAAATATGAAGGGTGGTAAACTGAAGGGATGAGGAGTTGATAAGGAGATGGCAGAATGAAGAGGAATAGGGGTAAAGCAAAAGCTGATGGTGTTGTGGGGACTGAGGAGATGCAGAGTTGAATGGGGGGCTTATTAAATATGGGGGATAGGAAGCTAAGGGTATGGAGAGGAGGGGGATTAGTAATTATAAGCGTTTGAGAGATAATGTCGTGGGTTGGTGATAAACTGAGGTTATGGAAAGATATTGGGGTATGAAGAGCTGTGGTACTGTCTGGTGGGAAGGCAGAGTTATGGTTGTTTGAGAAGCTAGGGCACTGTGGGGGACATTTATCATAGTTTTCTTTGGTCTGGTGCTTATTTGCGCCTGTTTATTTATTTTTTTTCCCAGCAATATTTATCAGAGTTCTTTTTTTTTTGCAACTTTTTGTCAAATGTTACAAAAATGTAAAACTACTGCAAAATGTTGTAAAGCAGTATTCAGAAAGCAAGGAAATTGAAAATTAAACAAAGGTCAGATGTGAGAAACAAATCAATCATTCTGCACAACTACCATATATTCTCGAGTATAACCCGAAATTTTCAGCACATTTTATGTGCTCAAAAAGCTCGACTCAGCTTATACTCTGGTATATATAAAAAAAAATAAAAATAAACATAGTACTCACCCTGCGGCGCTGTCCCCCACGGTCCACTATCCCCTCCCCTTTATGAACAGTATCCAGCCCCATATAAATATATACAGCCCCCCACTCCCAGTATAAACAGTATCCGGCCCCGTATGAATATATACAGACCCCCTCCCTTTCCCCAGTATATAAAGAATCCGGCCCCATATAAATATATAGCCCCCCCAGTATAAAATGAATCCAGCCCTATATAAATAAATGTGGACCCCCCCCCCAGTATATACAGTATCCAACTCCATATGAATGTATACAGACACCCCCCCCCCCCAAGTATAAACAGTATTTGGTCCCATATAAATATATACAGATCCCCAGTGTACAGCATAAACAGAATCCGGACCCATATAAATATATACAGAACTCCCACCCCCCAAGTATATACACTCACCGGCCACTTTATTAGGTACACCATGCTAGTAACGGGTTGGACCCCCTTTTGCCTTTAGAACTGCCTCAATTCTTCATGGCATAGATTCAACAAGGTGCTGGAAGCATTCCTCAGAGATTTTGGTCCATATTGACATGAAGGCATCACACAGTTGCTGCAGATTTGTCGGCTGCACATCCATGATGTGAATCTCCCGTTCCACCACATCCCAAAGATGCTATATTGGATTGAGATCTGGTGACTGTGGAGGCCATTTGAGTACAGTGAACTCATTGTCATGTTCAAGAAACCAGTCTGAGATGATTCCAGCTTAATGACATGGCACATTATCCTGCTGAAAGTAGCCATCAGATGTTGGGTACATTGTGGTCATAAAGGGATAGACATGGTCAGCAACAATACTCAGGTAGGCTGTGGCGTTGCAACGATGCTCAATTGGTACCAAGGGGCCCAAAGAGTGCCAAGAAAATATTCCCCACACCATGACACCACCACCACCAGCCTGAACCGTTGATACAAGGCAGGATGGATCCAAGCTTTCATGTTGTTGACGCCAAATTTTGACCCTACCATCCGAATGTCGCAGCAGAAATCGAGACTCATCAGACCAGGCAACGTTTTTCCAATCTTCTACTGTCCAATTTCGATGAGCTTGTGCAAATTGTAGCCTCAGTTTCCTATTCTTAGCTGAAAGGAGTGGCACCCGGTGTGGTCTTCTGCTGCTGTAGCCCATCTGTCTCAAAGTTCGACGTACTGTGCGTTCAGAGATGTTCTTCTGCCTATCTTGGTTGTAACGGGTGGCAATTTGAGTCACTGTTGCCTTTCTATCAGCTCGAACCAGTCTGCCCATTCTCCTCTGACATCAACAAGGCATTTCCGCCCACAGAACTGCCACTCACTGGATGTTTTTTTCTTTTTCGAACCATTCTCTGTAAATCCTAGAGATGGTTGTGCGTGAAAATCCCAGTAGATCAGCAGTTTCTGAAATACTCAGACCAGCTCTTCTGGCACCAACAACCATGCCACGTTCAAAGGCACTCAAATCACCTTTCTTCCCCATACTGATGCTCAGTTTGAACTGCAGGAGATTGTTTTGACCATGTCTACATGCCTAAATGCACTGAGTTGCCGCCATGTGATTGGCTGATTAGAAATTAAGTGTTAACGAGCAGTTGGACAGGTGTACCTAATAAAGTGGCCGGTGAGTGTATATAGAAGATCTTGAAAATTGACCCAGATTGAATAATATCAGGATACTGGGAATTCCCAAATCAGTACCCTCTGACGATCTAAAAAAATATATTTCCAAGGATATCCCAGAGCAATTAGGCTTGGGGAGAATTATTAAAGTGGAAAGAGCGCATCGACTGGGACCAAAGAATGAGGCAAGACAAAGGCCGAGAGTCGTTATTGCAAGGATCCTGGATTGTAGCGATAAGATGGACATCATGAGACTGTATAGGCAGAAAAAAGAACTGAAGGTAGAAGTATTATTGTTTCCTGATTATTCTGCAGATACAAGCTCAAAGAGGAAATTATTTGCCCCTCTATGCTCCAATTTATTCATAAAGGGGATTAAATTGAGGCTTCAAGTCCCAGCAACATTAAAGATTTTTTAAGAAGACAGTGAAACTAAATCCTTTACTAACCCTAAAGAAGCAGATGAGTACTGCAAGAAACATCTCAATATGGAATGAAGGGGCAACAGTGACGAAGGTAGAAGCCAACGAAAGAAAGGGGATGGGGGGGGGGGGGAAGAGAGGGAATTATTTTTTTTTAATATTTATTTTTTTTCCCTCCTCTTCCTGCCATTGTTATCATGTCGTAGAGAAGGGAGGTTGGATATTTGACGAGGAAGACAAAGAGACCATTAGGGAAATAAGGAATTCTTTATGGAAGTAAGCGGGTATTGGGATCGGAGGGAGGGTATTTAGGGGGAATCTGCTCTGGTGTCCGAAAACTTGCAGATAGGAATTTATAGCAACTTAGTAGGAGAATGGGTCTGCCAAATCTGAAAGTGACATCATGGAATGTGAGAGGTATTACAACTCCAGCCAAAAGGCAAAAAATTTTAAATCACCTAAACAGATTAGACTCTGATATAGTACTATTCTAGGAGACCTATTTAGCCGATAATGAAATTCAGAAATTAGAACGGTGATGGGTAGGAAAGGCTATAGGACAAGGAGTAAGGAAAAGGAAACAGGGTGTGATAGTCTTGGTGAATAAATATCTTAGGGCCGAGACTGTCTCTATAGAATATGATATCGAGGGTAGAGCTATGAGAATTTTACTAAAATATGAGTCATATGTTTATGATTTATAATATTTATGCCCCTAATGACAAAAAATGAATGAAAACTTTATACCCCAGTTATTAAATTGGATTGTTAAAGATAATACAGAGTATAAAATAATAGGAGATTTCAATAGAATTACTAACTATATGCTGGATAGAACGGAAGGAGTTAAAAAGAAGAAGGGAAATTACTTGGAAGATCCCGTAATTGCAACTTACTGAAGTAACTGATTCATGGAGATTTACGAATCCCACAGGAGAGGAATACACATTTTTCAGGGGTACGTAACATTTGGTCAAGGATTGATTACTTGCTTATTACCTTTTTTCTGGGGAAAGAGATATTACACACAGAAATATCAGATATTGTGATATAGGATCATGCACCTATATAACTTTTATTGCGATTACCGGGAATAAATCAGGGATGGGGCTCCTGGAAATTTCTTCGGGGGTTTAGCTATAATAAAGAATTTAAGGAAACATTGATAAGAAAGTGGGATAATTACTGCCAGGAAAGTGCTGAACAAAAACCATACCCAATTTTATACTAGGAGGCTGCAAAAACAGTGATTAGTGGAATCTTAAGGGATACAAGAGTAGTTTGGAGAACGGTGAGGACTAAATATCAGTTACCAGTGGATATGTCTGGATACTTGGTCCCTAGGAGATTTTTTCGGCATGTGCAAATGGAAAGGAGAGCAGGGGTGGCTTGTTGCTTGGGAAAGGAAGGGTATATTCAAAGTATATCATTTAGTGGATAACATAAAAAGGGAGATAAAAACAATTGAATAAATAAAAATAGACTATGGATTAGAAGACTCAGAATTCCTACATTACATGCAGATTAAGGGGAAGATCAAGGAGGCGGGTCTGCTCGGAAAAATAAGGAAAGGTAATTGGCTACAATTCTGTAAAATTCTCGATGCAAAGTATGGCAACCCTTCAATTGCTAGCATCAGAAAAAATATTTCATCTGAGGAAGAAAGTTCATTTAAGGGGAAAGTGGCTAGCAAGTGGTCTAGAGACATAATGGATAATATCTCAGAAGACGAAGTAGAGTTTAGGATTCTGAAAGGTTGGAGGAACAAACAGAACATGACTGGTTCAGAAATATTAAGGGAATGCAATGGAAGATATCAATAAGGGCATATCGGGCATTAAATATCCCCTATCGAAAAAAATATATATTAGGTTATAAGAACGAATGCCCTAAGTGTGGAGAAATTAATGCAAAAGTAATACACTGCTTATGAAAGTGTCCAGCAGTCAGGAATTTATGTAACTTGGCAGAACAGTATGTAAGTTACATCCTTAGAGAACCAATTAAATTCGATGTATTGCGATGTATATTACATTATTATAATCCTAAATATATTAACCCCTGAACGCCGCAGCCCTTTTTTGTTTTTGCGTTTTAATTTTTCACTCCCCACCTTCAAAAGTCTATAACTTTTTTATTTTTCCATGTACAGAGCTGTGAGATGGCTTATTTTCTGCGTAACAAATTACACTTCAAAATGTTTGTATTTAATATTCCATGCCGTGTACTGGGAAGCGGGAAAATAATTCCAAATGCAGTAAAGTTGAAAAAAACCCCTGCATTTCTGCTATATTTTTGTGGGCTTGGATTTTACAGATTTCACTGTACGCCCCAAATGACATGTCTAGGGATACCAAATTTGTATAGGTCTTATAATGTTTTCATACATTTAAAAAAATTAAAACCTCCTGTGCAAACATTTTTTTGGGGATTTTGCCGTCTTCTGGAGCTAATAATGTTTTAATACTTTGGTGTACAGAGCTTTGGGAGAATTTTGATGACGTTAACAATTAATATTTTTAGGACTGTGCGACCTTTGGGTGCGATTTTCCATTACGGGGTTAAACGCAATTTAAAACAGTTATCATATTTTTATAGATCGTGCATTTTTGGCCACGGCAATACCTAATGTGTTTATGACTTTTACTGTTTATTTATATTTATATCAGTTCTAGGGAAAGGAGGGTGATTTGAGTTTTTAGGTTTTTTCATTATACATTTTTTGTAAACTTGCAATTTTGTAATTTTTACTATTTTTCAGACTCCCTAGGGTAATTTAACCCTAGGTTGTCTGTACAATCCCATCATATACTGCCATACTACAGTATGGCAGTATACACTCACCGGCCACTTTATTAGGTACACCTGTCCAACTTCTCGTTAACACTTAATTTCTAATCAGCCAATCACATGGCGCCAACTCAGTGCATTTAGGCATGTAGACATGGTCAAGACAATCTCCTGCAGTTCAATCCGAGCATCAGTATGGGGAAGAAAGGTGATTTGAGTGCCTTTGAACGTGGCATGGTTGTTGGTGCCAGAAGGGCTGGTCTGAGTATTTCCCCTGTCACATGTCGTTAAGGGGTTAAACATAAGGAAGAATTGATAAATTTGATGATACTAGCAGTTAAGAGAGGTCTTAAGGTGAAATGGATATCTATGCATATACTGACAATGAAACAAGTTAGGAGGAAGTGGATGGAATATTTGTATTTTCAATGAGTAAAAACAGGAAATATAAAAAAGAAAATGAGACCAAGTGGAAACGCAACTGGTTGCCAATTGTAAACCATATTTTTTCCCAGGAAGAAAAGGTTGCTTTCTTTGATATAATGCAGAAAAGTGAGGACTGAAAGATTTTAATGGGTTTCGGACACCAGAGCAGAACATAAAGGAGGGAGGGGAGGGTATAAAATGATAGAACGAATATAAGAATTAATTGAATTGTTGTTATCTTTGTATTAATGACGAGAACTTTGTATATTTTATAAAAGTAGACACCCAAGAGGGGTTGAAATTGATGCATTTAGATAAATAACGAAAAAACCAAAAAGTATATTCACCTTCCGACGCCCCCCCCCCACCCGGGGAAGTCCTCTTCCATACATCGTGACTCCGGCATCGGCTCCGTGTCCCTGCGCGGTCCTTTGCAGGCATCGTGACGTTAGGCACTCGTTGACATTCTACTATGTGCGCCGGCATCGGGGCACAGTATGATGTCAACTAACAGCTGACTTCGATGCCTGCAACGGACCGTGCGGGGACACAGAGCTGATGCCAGAGTCACAATGTATGGAAGAGGACCTGCTGTGGGGTGTCACAAGGCGAGTACAGGGGTCCGCCAGGCTACATACTACAGGGGTCCGGCAGGCCATATACTACAGGGGGCCGACAGGCCATATACTACAGGGGGCTGGGTAGGCCATATACCACAGGGGGCAGGCAGGCCATATACCACAGGGGGCCGGTAGGCTATAAACCACAGGGGCCGGTAGGCTATATACCACAGGCGGCCGGCAGGATACATACCACAGGGGGCTGGCAGGCTATATACTACAGGGGGATGGCAGGCTATATGCTACATGGGGCTGGCTATATACTACAGGAGCTGGCAGGCTATATTCTGGAGCTATGCCCAATGCATTTCCCACCCTCGGCTTATACTCGAGTCAATAGGTTTTTCCAGGTTTTTGTGTTAAAATTAGGGGTCTTGGCTTATATACTTGGGTCGGCCTATACTCGAGTATATACGGTATGATTATACTAGAATTTAAAAAACAAGATATATTATAAAAATGGATAAGGCAGTATTTTTCCTAGCCAATTGGTGCTTAACAATTTGGATTGTAAAAGGATATAAAACACTTTATTAAAAGCATTAATACATTTTAAACATAATAAAAACACATTATAACTATACAGATCTTTATTTTAGCAACTGCAGAAAACAGCAAATTTCACAGAATACTATTGTGGCTCCTTTTCTTTGTTTTTCTCAATTCTATTTTGAATTAATATCTGTACCACTCGGTTAATGTCCAGGCCTAAAAGAAACAAATATGTATAAGTCAAATGTGAAAGAAATGCAGTTTGCCTCCTTCTTGTAAAAGCTAAAAAACAACAACTATGGAATGTAGTTTGAATGAAGCTCAATGTTCACTAGTATGAAGGTAGGTTTACATATATATAACCGATTGATGCTGAGGAAAGGGTAATTTTACATGGAATTTCTATTATATCCCTGTTTTTCTCCAAGAAATGAATTGTTACTAGTTTAAGTGACCTGGACATTTAAAAGAAAAACCCTCGTATATACTCGTGTATGAAAAACATCCCCTCGCTTTATACATGAGTCTATTAAAAAAAAAACCACTTAAAAAAATAAACTTATATACTCACCCTCCGATGTTTCATGGACGCGGCCATGTTTTCTTCTAGCAGGCGCATACTATGACGCGGCCGCTGCTGACGTCATAGTATGCGCGGCCACGAAGAAAACATGGCCGCGTCCATGACAGAAGCAAGAAGAAAGAAGAGGAGCCGCGGAGAAGAAAGAAGACTGAACACGCTGACATCGGGGAGCCGCGCTGACATCGGAGGGTGAGGGTGTATTACCGGAATACCTATGAGAACTGAAGGGGTAGAAGGGGACAAACGAATTGAATAACTTCTTTAATCATTTTGATGAGTTGAGTAACTCTGTAGTGTTGGGATGTAGCGTAGGGGATGGCTCAAATATAAATGTGATGGGGGAACATTACGGGGGAGGAAAACTGGAAATGATGCCGCTCATTAAGGATGAGGATGTGGTATTAGAACTTGGACGGCTGAAATCTAATAAAGCTGGAGGCCCAGATATGGTAGATAACAGGGTTTTGAAAACGTGTTGTAAAGAGCTGGGTGAGGTCTTCACACATCTATTTAACATGAGCCTACAATGTGGAACAGTGCCCACTTTATGGAAAACGTCGGTCATAGTCCCAGTAAAGAAAGTTCCTCGACCAAAATTACTAAAGATTATAGACCAATAGCATTGACCTGAGTGGTTATGAAAATTTTAGAAAGACTGGTTATGCGGCACTTATCCAGTGTGGTGAAGGACTTTGTAGATCCATTACAATTTGCATATCGCCGCGGGTTGGGAGTAGATGATGCATTAATCAATTTGCTACACAGAGTATGTGCTCATCTTGAATCCCCCAAAGCAGAGGTTCGCCTGTCGTTTTTTGACTTCAGCAGCGCATTTAATACGATCATTCCGGCACTGCTGGAGTCTAAACTACAGGCCATGCAGATAGAACCGACCATGATTAAATGGCTGATGACTTATCTGAGTTCAAGACCGCAGAAGGTCAGGCTAGGTGATACATGGTCTGATGAGGTGGTGTGTAGTACTGGGGCCCCTCAGGGTACTGTTGTTTATTCTGTACACCTCAGACTTTAGGAAAAACGATCCGGGTTGTTTTCTTCAGAAATACTCGGATGATTCCGTACTGGTGGGCTGTATTAAGGAGGGGGACGATAGTGAATATCGACAGTCAGTGATTACATTTACTGAATGGTGCAGCTCAAATTGTGCTAAATGTAAACAAGACAAAATAATTGGTTATAAATTTTTCGAGGAGAAGGGGCGATACTTCCAAAACACTTACTATAGCAGGGACAGAAGTAGAGCAGGTGAGTAGCTACAAATACTTGGACGTGATCATAGATAATAAATTAAGCTGGCATGAGCATATCAAAAAGGTAGGCAGACGTGCAAATAGCAATCTATTTTTTTTACATAGACGGGGCATTTGACGTCCCAAGGACCATGATGGTAGGTTTTTATAACACGGTTATGATGAGCGCATTTGCATTAGCAGCTTGGGGCAACTGTATTTCTAGTAGGGATTGTCAGAGGATGAATAAGATAATTAAGAAAGCCTCCTCGATAGTGGGCTCGTCCCTTGAAAAATGGGAGAAACTAGTACGGTGTGGGATACTCAAAAAATTGGATAAAATTAATAATAACAGTGACCATCCAATGCACGGCGTGCTGCAGGCACAGATTAGTGGCTTTAGTTCCCGTTTTATTCTTATGCGATGCAGGTCGAGAGATTTAAGAAGACATTTATACCGGCCGCTCTCGAGCTGTCAAATACAGCGAGCAGAGGTAGAATATGTAAGGATCATGCTGAACGACTCCAAGAAATGTGAACTGGAGGGTACTATTTAATTACATTTAATAATCCATTTATGTATTGTAAATCGATGTAATGCATATTTATACCTGTGTTCTCTTTCCCTTCTATGGTGTATGTGGTTTTATGTGAGTTTTAAATATGTGATGTCTTTGTTGAATCGGTGTATTGCGGATGTGACACTAAGTTCCCGTTCGGGATAATACAGTATTATTATTATTAAAAGTTTATAAATGGTCTAATCAGATTGGAATGATTACTGAAACACAATGGGGGGAGATTTATAAGAATGTGATTAGGAGCACGATAAATCTAAATCCTAGATGCACACAACTAAATATATTATATAGGGCACTTTTTTCTCCACAACTTATGTTTAAAACTGGGTTGAAAGATAATTCGAATTGTATGAGATGCAAGACAAACAATGCTGATGTTCTCCATGTTCTATGGGATTGCCCGAGGATTGGGAATTTTTGGAACGAAATCTTTGAGTGTGTCGAGGCTCAGGCAGTTTGCTCTTTACCACGCATAGTAACTCTCGGGATCTTGGGACTAATTCCAACTGATATAGGTTCGAGATGTAAAAGAGACCTGGTATTAAAGGTGTTATTTCTGGCAAGACTGGTTCTGATTAAACATTGGAAAGATGCTAAGGCTCCAGCAGTAAAGGAATGGCATCATTTAGTAGAACGTATAAAGATATATGAATGTGCATATGAAAAACGTTATAGAAGGGGAAAGGTCTTAATGAACTATGGGACCAATGGAATTTATGAGGAGGGAGAGGAATATGGGTTAATGAAATAGAGGAATTGAACTTCGTTCTTGTTTTT
This sequence comes from Engystomops pustulosus, assembly GCF_040894005.1. NCBI lineage: Eukaryota > Metazoa > Chordata > Amphibia > Anura > Leptodactylidae > Engystomops > Engystomops pustulosus. Next base: position 108,240,108 of record NC_092415.1, read on the forward strand.
TTTTTTTTTTCCCGACTATCTCCAGCATGGGTTGTATGGGTGGGAGAGGGTGGTATGGTAAATTGATATGTAAAATGGGTGTTATGATAGATATGCGGTTAATTATGGTTATGATCTGATCTGATAATGGATTAGTATGTAGGGGAAAGGGAAGGGTATGAGTCACAAATTCGCTGGATTATTTGTCTGTCTGATTCTGAAGTTTATTAAAAAGCACTATGATGACTGTATAATTACCTTATATACTCGAGTATAAGCCTAGTTTTTCAGCACAAAAAATGTGCTGAAAACCCCAAACTCGGCTTATACTCGAGTCCAAAAAAATAAATAAATCAAAACGCGCCTTTCTGGCGGCACCCGTAGATCTTCTGTGCGATCCATCCGGTATTGTTGTGCTGCACAACGGGGAAGGGGGGGGCTATATACACTGGGGCAGGGGCTGGCAGGCTATATACACTGGGGCAGGGGCTGGCAAGTTATATACACTGGGGCAGGGGCTAGCAAGCTATATACACTGGGGCAGGGGCTGGCAAGCTATATACTGGAGAGGCTGTGACCAATGCATTTCTCACCCTCGGCTTATACTCGAGTCAATAGGTTTTCACAGTTTTTTGTGGTAAAATTAGGGGCCTCGGCTTATACTCGGGTCGGCTTATACTCGAGTATATAATAATAATATATATATATATAGTAATAAGAGTGAGGGAGGGTGATACAATAATAATGCCGATTATATACTCTATTGCTTTTAAAGAAATGCCTGTAGAATATATTTTTTATATTATGAACTTGGAAAAATAAAAAGTTTAAAAAAAAAAAGTTTATTTTTTTTAAGGGCTGTGGGGGCAGGCTGGCTGTATACTACTAGGGGCTTGCTGTATACTACTAGGGGCATGCTGTATACTACTAGGGGCTTGCTGTATACTACATGGGGGCTGGCAGGCTGCATACTACTGGGGGCTGGCAGGCTGCATACTACTGGGGGCTGGCAGGCTGCATACTACTGGGGGCTGGCAGCCTGTATACTACTGGGGGCTGGCAGCCTGTATACTACTGGGGGCTGTCTGTATACTACATGGGCGCTGGCAGGCCGTATACTACTGGGGGCTGGCAGGCTGTATACTACTAGGGGGGGGGGTTTGACCAACGCATTTCCCACCCTTGGCTTATACTCGAGTCAGTAGTGACCACTCTCCATCCTAATTGTCAAGTTTGCCCTTTCTCTACTCACCCTCCTAAACAGACTTGGGCATGATTGTAACTGCCCTTGGTGCACTGGAGGAGTGGTTCCTAAATCTGCAATACTGAGATTTAAAGACTGACCTAATTGAGCCCCCATTTTCCTCAACCTCCTCCTCTTACAGCTTTCCCTCAGAGCAGGGGAAAGGGCTGTGGAGCAGTTAAATCTGGGGATCAGTTTCAAGAAATTTTTAAGTGCTCCAAGTCTAAAATCAGAACAAAACCAACAAAAGGTAGGATTAAATAGATCTTTGGCGAAATCTTCTGCTAGTCTTCCTGTAAGCAGTTTATGAAAATGTCACAAATTTTATGTTGAAGATAAAGTGAATACCACAATGTAATTTTATTCAGTTTCTGAATAAAGACATGTAAACATTAAAATATGAACAATTAGGAAAACAGATGTACCTTTAAGTACTGGTTTTGTATTAGCAAATTTTTCAACTTCTGCTACCACTTCTGAAATGTGCATGTTCTTCTTTCCACCAAATGTCATACTACAAGGATCATATGTTTTGATTGAAGATGGAGCACAATTCAAATCAGCAATTTTTGGATTATGCACAGCAGCAACAAGTTTGTGTTGTTCTACTGGAAAGGAATAATTTAATCAGATACATTTTAGTTAATGATTTGCCACATTTAAAAGGAAGCAAACAATATCACTGAAAGGAAACCAGTCATCAGATATTCCTTTAATAGGCCACTAAAAGTATGTTGTCCAGCAGATAAATACCTCACAGATTATGATGTTTCTTTCATGACCCAGTGCTGTGTCCTCATTCAGAAAATTGAATTTGAAGCAAAGCGTAATCAGCATTTAAATTGCTGCATGGAGATTTCCCTTGCTTGAACGGCACCCCCCGCAGCATATTCAGGGGTGTCGATCATTGCTATGGGGCTGTCAATGGTAAATGCCTGTAAGGTACTGTTACTTACAGGCAGTGTAAAAAAAAAGTGGAAAAAAAAAGTTTCAAATAATAAATGAATAAATAGCCCCCCCCCCCTTCCGAAACACATTACACTTCAGCCAACCAGGTCTTCATACTTATCATCTGCTACAGGGGACCAATTCTTTTTGCTGCATGAGGTGAAAAGAAAATAACTACTATAATACTGCCCCCTATGTACAAGAATATAACTACTATAATACTACCCCTATGTACAAGAATATAACTACTATAATACTACTCCCTATGTACAAGAATATAACTACTATAATACTGCCCCCTATGTACAAGAATATAACTACTATAATACTGCCCCCTATGTACAAGAATATAACTACTATAATACTACTCCCTATGTACAAGAATATAACTACTATAATACTGCCCCCTATGTACAAGAATATAACTACTATAATACTGCCCCCTATGTACAAGAATATAACTACTATAATACTGCCCCCTATGTACAAGAATAAAACTACTATAATACTGCTCCCTATGTACAAGAATATAACTACTATAATACTGCTCCCTATGTACAAGAATATAACTACTATAATACTGCCCACTACGTACAATATAACTACTATAATACAGTCCCCTATGTACAATAATATAACTACTATAATACTGCCCCCTATGTACAATAATATAACTACTATAATAGTAGTAATGAAAAGAAAAAAATAAATCCCTTCGGTACCAGCTTGGTAGAAAATATTGATCCTTTGTGTACACAAACATCATAGGTTTTGGATCACATATACATAGGAAAACATTTTATCATCTTTGACTCATGAGGTCATCATATTTAACAATATGGAACAAGCAGAAAACCGCGATTTTGTAATAACAGATTTCATGAACGTTCCACAGTGAATAAGTAAAGCGTTTTCCATTTTTAAACAAACCAAAGCTGGACCTGCTTCGGATAACAGCACCTGGAGTCTTAGAAGGGAGCTGGAATAGGCAATGTCCAATCGTTTGAGATTGTGAGGTTACTCCACTATGTTGCAAAATTATCTAGACAAAAAAATTATCCCAAGGGGCTTAAGGATATATAAATTTCCTACTGCAACATATGATCAAACCTTTATGACCCGTTGTAATCAAATGTTAACTGTTCGCTGCAAGTTATGACTTTGATCATTGAACAAAAACGTACTAACTTACAAACTATAAAAGCAAAGTCGTTAACTTCACAATTAAAACAACAGGCAAGTGTGACACTTTTCTTAAATACAAGCACAGTTGGAAAACCAAGACAAAATCATGGATACCAAAAAGGCCAAGTTCAATCATGACAACACAGACTACATTACAGTTTGGGTACATGTTAAAGAGTACAGGAGACTACGCTTGATCCTGAGGAAACGACATTCAAACAAACGTTCCACAAGTAAGGTATCCTTTTCTTCATCGGAGAACGATTCAGACCACTATACAGAAAACACAGATTTTGACACAACTAATAAGGAAAAAACTCAGACAAAAAACGGCTGCCCATCCTCTCCACTGGGAAGAACAAAAAAACAAGGAGAGCAGAGAGAGGCTACTAAAAACGCAAGTCAATATGTTACACGCCAAACAAACAAGATAAATAAAGTGTCTTGGGTTTCTCAGGGGGTCTACTGAGATAGCCCTCAAATAATCACGTGGGAGTTAATAAAGAAAAATACAACTCGTGATTTGAAAATGTGATAGTGCTTGTTTATTTACAGCTATTTACAACAATTTGTGTGTTCTAGTTTTTTCAAGTTCAAGTCCTCGGCATCAGTGATCGATCTAGAAAATAAGATGGATCAAGAGGGGTATGAGAGACGGCTCGGAGCGGCCTGTAGGTTATAATATATGATGATAGGATGGGCTCACCTCCGGGGCTGCGTACATCTCAATAGCTTCCGAGTATGGGCTCCGTGAGGCTCCTTAGGATATAGTGTTGTAGCATAGGGTTACCCCAGAGTCAGTGGTCAGGTGAAAACTGGTCACAGTGGGGTGGATCGATGATCCAAAAGGAGTGCACAGAGAACGAAAGGTGGAGGGTGAGAAGATAAGCGTTGTGTCCGTATGGGTTAGGGTTTTAAATGACACTGTAGTCACAAAAAAAGTCCCTATTACACCCTAGTTTAGGACGCAAATCTAGTATACCCTGATAGCCTAGCCTCGGGACTATGGTCCTATTTAACCATAGGCCCGACTGGAACCTGACCCTGCAATAACTGGCCCTGTTATAGACCTAATTGGCAGGTGGAGTCAGGTTCTGGTCTTAATATTAACACAAAGGTGCCGAAAATAGGTTTTTGGCTCCTATGTTGTGGGATGCAAGTCCTGAGGGGAGTGTGGAAACCCGAATCCCGACAAGGCTTGTTTCGCCCTATGGGGCTCGTCAGGGGATCATTGGGTTCATCCAGCAGATTGTCCTATTAACAGATGGGGAGTCTGCTTTAGTTATAGACCTAAATTGCATACGCAGTGTAAATGGTTTGCATAAAGAGAAACTTTGTCCTACCTTGTCCCTTGTGGGGGCAACTTCACAGGTAAGGCGGCGAAGCCAGGCAAGATGGGCTTAGGGAGTCTAGTGTCGGCTCCTGGTCTAAGTCCTTGGGTCCAGTGGGATCTCCTGGAATGAATCTGGGTGCCGAGGTTTTAAATGAGCGCGCCGTAATAAGGAGGAGTGCCATGCCCCGCCCCCAACAACGACGTCCATGGGCGCCAGCCAATCAGGAGGTTTGATCAGGAGGCTGCCTCCATGGGCGGCGCGGGCGCACGCGCCGGGTACACGGCGACTAGCGGATATCGCCGTGAAGTCGCGCCAAAAATTGGGCGCGGCTAGCGCATGCGCACGAGCGGCACATTGCCGATGTCAGTGCGCATGCGCCCGGAGCGTGCGCACCGCCGCCCGGTTGCCCACCAGGGAGTGGGTGGAGATCCACTCAGTGGGCGGAGATGGGCGGCAGCGGGGAGGAGTCAAGGCTAAGGTGAGTATAGGCAGGTAAGAACGGGCGCATAGGGGGAGGCGGGGTAGAGTGAAACACCTCCGCATGTTGATTGTAGCCCAACATGGGATAAATAGCACATGTTGGGTACAGATAGATGTGGTAGGGATTTTTGGCATATTTGTCTCAGTGGTCAAGGGGTGGCATGTGGGTGATCAGTGGGTGTCTGTAAGGGGAATGGAACTAAAATAAAGAGATCATGAACTGGGTATATGGGAGGAGGAGTGGAGGAGGGGTAGTAAGGAATTATATTGCTAGGTCATATTATAGAAAACAAGCAAAGCTCAATTGTTCATTGAGACCTAATGGGGATTCAGTCTTTAGTCTGAAAATCCATCTCGTTTCCTTTTGTCTAAGGTAACGATCCCAGTCGCCCCCTCTATCTGGTGGTTTCACCAGGTCAATGCCGATGAAGGATAGGCCTGTTGGGTTACCATTGTGCTCCTCATGTATGTGTCTGGACAGTGGTTTGTCTCTGTCGTGTCCGATATCGCCAAGGTGTTCGCCGACCCTGCGTCGGAATTCGCGGAAGGTTTTCCCTACGTATTGTTTCCCGCATATGCAGGTGGCTAGATAAATGACACCTAGGGATTTGCAATTAATAAAGTGGTTGATGTCATATGAGAGTCCTGTCGTGTTACTCGTAAATCTCTTGCAGGTTTTCACTACTTTACAGGCGACACAGCCACTGCAACGGTAACAGCCTTTGCTGGTTTGGGTGAGCCACGTCTGATCAGGTTTGGGTCTCACGTAGTGGCTGTGGACTACCCTGTCCCTGATGTTGCGTCCCCTCCTAAAAGTAATGGAGGGGTGTTCTGTAGTTACCGGGGATAGGTCCGGGTCCATTCTTAGTATATGCCAGTGTTTATTCAGAATTTGGCGTATGGTATCGGTCCCCCCATCGTAGGTGCCAATAAGTCTTATGGTCTGTACTGTTGTGGGTCTTGGTTGACTGGTGAGGAGACTGGTTCGGTCCAAGGTCTGTGCTTTTTTGTATGCCGATTTAAGTATTGTGTCAGGATAGCCACGTGCTAGAAATCTTGATCGGAGTTCTTTGGCTTCTTTTTGAAATTCACTCAGAGTTGAGCAGTTCCTCCGGGCCCTGAGGTATTGACCAAACGGGATACCTCTTTTAAGGGCGGGGGGGGGGGGGGTGGTTGGACTCCCACCTAAGGAGTGAGTTGGTAGATGTTGGTTTCCTGAAGATGGAGGTTTCTAGGTCGCCCTGGTTATTCTTTTGGATCATGACGTCCAGAAAAGGGATGCGGGATGTCTGGATTTCATACGTGAACCTTAGTCCCAGGGTATTGTCATTAAGATCGTCAACTAACTGTGACCAGTTTTCACCTGACCACTGACTCTGGGGTAACCCTATGCTACAACACTATATCCTAAGGAGCCTCACGGAGCCCATACTCGGAAGCTATTGAGATGTACGCAGCCCCGGAGGTGAGCCCATCCTATCATCATATATTATAACCTACAGGCCGCTCCGAGCCGTCTCTCATACCCCTCTTGATCCATCTTATTTTCTAGATCGATCACTGATGCCGAGGACTTGAACTTGAAAAAACTAGAACACACAAATTGTTGTAAATAGCTGTAAATAAACAAGCACTATCACATTTTCAAATCACGAGTTGTATTTTTCTTTATTAACTCCCACGTGATTATTTGAGGGCTATCTCAGTAGACCCCCTGAGAAACCCAAGACACTTTATTTATATTCTACATAGTACTCTAGGGATGGCCGGTTTTCTCAAAACAGGACTAGACACGTCCCAGTGGTTGACAGAAGCAAGCGAGGTGTTTTCAGATAAAGCGTTCACTTTGAAAAAATATACACCTACCATTAAAGGAGCCTTTAAGGAGCTCCATCAAATATATAGAGACCAAATTAGCTCCTGGTGGGAAGTCCAAGGACTAGAAAACTATATTAAGCATAACATAGTTCCCCGCGGACTTAGAATTCCACTTATCCCTGCTGCCCGTTACCAAGGCTCAGGTTTTATCACTAAGTGGGAAAAAGAGGCTACTGGGTGCTCCATACGTCTTATGCAACTCCTCCTACAGGAGGAAAAAACGAGACTAGACATCTTGACCACTAAACTGAAGGAACATATCGAGATCACAGATAAATTCTCTACAGACCCCGAATTTATCACTCACGAAAAACAGTTACAAAATAACCTGGAAAGATTTCAATTCCATCTAAAAGAAAGGAAACACAAACAATTCAATAGAGACCTCAACGACTTTAAAGACAATAAAGCCTACTCTCGTATTAACGTTAGACCTACTCCAGACGACACGGACTTGACAACCGACACAGACACTGACACGGACCGCTCGGTGTCCAGCCAAGACCCAAGAGGAAGAGGAAGGGGCAGACGTGGAAGAGGTAGGGGAAGCAATAGGAAAGGCGCACCACCTGGAAACAGTACAACATGTATAGAAAATACATCTACAAACCCTGTTCCGCACGCAATGGCATCCTCATCATCATCCTCTTCTTCCTCCCCTTTTTTACCAGTAGGCCCGATCTATCCCCTCAGGAATCGGAACACCAGAGGACGCACTCAGACTCACTAATAGTCAACTTGTCGAACCATATACTTACCCCTGCAGAATCCTCAGTCCTTAGAAAGGGGTTATCATTCATCCCCACCAACAAATGTGACACTTTTAACTGGTATAAGGACATACAATTATTTTTACGTAAATTACGTTGGCACAAATTCTTTAAAATTAAAGAAAGGAAAGAATGCCAAGACCTAGGGATTCCCAGTGACATCTTGGCAGACGTACACCTACTAAACAGCCTATCTATCCCATTACCAACCACGGCCGGTAAAGGTCCTTTCACAAACCTAAAAAACAGGAGCACAAAAACTCCCCCAATAGGTGAGATTTCAAGTATTGACATCTTCGCACGACTCATACTCAATGACCTAGACAAAGCAGATCTAAGATCTAAAACTATCAACTGTAACAAAGAGGAAATCACGGCCTTATCTTCACTTGAAAAAGACCTCAGTATCACTATCAAACCATCAGACAAAGGGGGGAATAAAGTGATTATGCGGTCAGAAGACTATCGCACAATGTGCCTTAACCTTCTTAACGACAAGGAAGGCTATTCTATCCTCACAAAAAACCCCACAGAACAGTTCTTAGACGAATTACGTAACATCCTCAAGAGAGCACTAACCAAAGAACTCATTAACCAAGAAGAACATGACTTCCTCCTACCCAGACATCCTGTGATGGCCACGTTCTATGGACTTCCCAAGATACATAAGGGTACCAACCCTCTGAAAGGTCGTCCCATAGTATCAGGAGTAGGGTCACTTTGTCAAAATGTAGGCATCTACATTGATAAGGTACTCGCCCCCTTTGTTACAGCCCTACCCTCTTATACCCGGGACACCACCGATCTGCTCAAAAGATTGGATGGGCTTAACATCGGACCAAACACCCTACTAGCCAGCATAGACGTGGAGGCCCTCTACTCCTCCATTCCACATAATCTGGGACTAAAGGCTATCGAATTTTATCTCAACACCAGGGGTAATCACTGTAAGGCACATAGTTTCTTCATTCTAGAACTACTAGAGTTCTCTTTAACCCACAACTTCTTCACCTTCGATGGCAGAGTGTACCACCAGCTCAGGGGCACAGCTATGGGGAGTTCGTGCGCTCCCACATACGCCAATTTGTTCCTGGGCTGGTGGGAACACTGCTGCGGCTTTGGTGGGGAGGAAGTTGGTCCCAGAAACATCGACATGGCAAGCCTGTGGGCCCGCTACATCGATGATGTCTTTATAACGTGGGAAGGCTCATCTGACCAGTTCAAACAGCTAGTTGACGATCTTAATGACAATACCCTGGGACTAAGGTTCACGTATGAAATCCAGACATCCCGCATCCCTTTTCTGGACGTCATGATCCAAAAGAATAACCAGGGCGACCTAGAAACCTCCATCTTCAGGAAACCAACATCTACCAACTCACTCCTTAGGTGGGAGTCCAACCACCCCCCCGCCCTTAAAAGAGGTATCCCGTTTGGTCAATACCTCAGGGCCCGGAGGAACTGCTCAACTCTGAGTGAATTTCAAAAAGAAGCCAAAGAACTCCGATCAAGATTTCTAGCACGTGGCTATCCTGACACAATACTTAAATCGGCATACAAAAAAGCACAGACCTTGGACCGAACCAGTCTCCTCACCAGTCAACCAAGACCCACAACAGTACAGACCATAAGACTTATTGGCACCTACGATGGGGGGACCGATACCATACGCCAAATTCTGAATAAACACTGGCATATACTAAGAATGGACCCGGACCTATCCCCGGTAACTACAGAACACCCCTCCATTACTTTTAGGAGGGGACGCAACATCAGGGATAGGGTAGTCCACAGCCACTACGTGAGACCCAAACCTGATCAGACGTGGCTCACCCAAACCAGCAAAGGCTGTTACCGTTGCAGTGGCTGTGTCGCCTGTAAAGTAGTGAAAACCTGCAAGAGATTTACGAGTAACACGACAGGACTCTCATATGACATCAACCACTTTATTAATTGCAAATCCCTAGGTGTCATTTATCTAGCCACCTGCATATGCGGGAAACAATACGTAGGGAAAACCTTCCGCGAATTCCGACGCAGGGTCGGCGAACACCTTGGCGATATCGGACACGACAGAGACAAACCACTGTCCAGACACATACATGAGGAGCACAATGGTAACCCAACAGGCCTATCCTTCATCGGCATTGACCTGGTGAAACCACCAGATAGAGGGGGCGACTGGGATCGTTACCTTAGACAAAAGGAAACGAGATGGATTTTCAGACTAAAGACTGAATCCCCATTAGGTCTCAATGAACAATTGAGCTTTGCTTGTTTTCTATAATATGACCTAGCAATATAATTCCTTACTACCCCTCCTCCACTCCTCCTCCCATATACCCAGTTCATGATCTCTTTATTTTAGTTCCATTCCCCTTACAGACACCCACTGATCACCCACATGCCACCCCTTGACCACTGAGACAAATATGCCAAAAATCCCTACCACATCTATCTGTACCCAACATGTGCTATTTATCCCATGTTGGGCTACAATCAACATGCGGAGGTGTTTCACTCTACCCCGCCTCCCCCTATGCGCCCGTTCTTACCTGCCTATACTCACCTTAGCCTTGACTCCTCCCCGCTGCCGCCCATCTCCGCCCACTGAGTGGATCTCCACCCACTCCCTGGTGGGCAACCGGGCGGCGGTGCGCACGCGCCGGGCGCATGCGCACTGACATCGGCAATGTGCCGCTCGTGCGCATGCGCTAGCCGCGCCCAATTTTTGGCGCGACTTCACGGCGATATCCGCTAGTCGCCGTGTACCCGGCGCGTGCGCCCGCGCCGCCCATGGAGGCAGCCTCCTGATCAAACCTCCTGATTGGCTGGCGCCCATGGACGTCGTTGTTGGGGGCGGGGCATGGCACTCCTCCTTATTACGGCGCGCTCATTTAAAACCTCGGCACCCAGATTCATTCCAGGAGATCCCACTGGACGCAAGGACTTAGACCAGGAGCCGACACTAGACTCCCTAAGCCCATCTTGCCTGGCTACGCCGCCTTACCTGTGAAGTTGCCCCCACAAGGGACAAGGTAGGACAAAGTTTCTCTTTATGCAAACCATTTACACTGCGTATGCAATTTAGGTCTATAACTAAAGCAGACTCCCCATCTGTTAATAGGACAATCTGCTGGATGAACCCAATGATCCCCTGACGAGCCCCATAGGGCGAAACAAGCCTTGTCGGGATTCGGGTTTCCACACTCCCCTCAGGACTTGCATCCCACAACATAGGAGCCAAAAACCTATTTTCGGCACCTTTGTGTTAATATTAAGACCAGAACCTGACTCCACCTGCCAATTAGGTCTATAACAGGGCCAGTTATTGCAGGGTCAGGTTCCAGTCGGGCCTATGGTTAAATAGGACCATAGTCCCGAGGCTAGGCTATCAGGGTATACTAGATTTGCGTCCTAAACTAGGGTGTAATAGGGACTTTTTTTGTGACTACAGTGTCATTTAAAACCCTAACCCATACGGACACAACGCTTATCTTCTCACCCTCCACCTTTCGTTCTCTGTGCACTCCTTTTGGATCATCGATCCACCCCACTGTGACCAGTTTTCACCTGACCACTGACTCTGGGGTAACCCTATGCTACAACACTATATCCTAAGGAGCTTCACGGAGCCCATACTCGGAAGCTATTGAGATGTACGCAGCCCCGGAGGTGAGCCCATCCTATCATCATATATTATAACCTACAGGCCGCTCCGAGCCGTCTCTCATACCCCTCTTGATCCATCTTATTTTCTAGATCGATCACGGATGCCGAGGACTTGAACTTGAAAAAACTAGAACACACAAATTGTTGTAAATAGCTGTAAATAAACAAGCACTATCACATTTTCAAATCACGAGTTGTATTTTTCTTTACGCCAAACAAACAAGACTACAAAAAACAACTACATTTTCATAGCGATGTAAATTTATCAGCCAGTAACCTTACATTTAATCAGATACAATTACTGTCCAAAGGACTAGGCTTTGCACCCATCAAACATATGGACTTATTCACAACTATATGTGATATTAACAAGTTAGTTAGTATTTCATTCAAAGAACACGGATACTTTTGGAACCAATATCAGTGAGGATAAACTCAATGGGGGACATGTATCATCATTTCTGCTAGTCAAATGGTCTCATTTTTGTGACACTTTTCGAATTTGCGACCTTTCACTCGACTTTTGCTTGCGTTTTTCAAGTACACCTTGGTCTGCGCCTTGTGCAGTGTGCCTTATGCATCTTTAGTTTCCAGATGTTCTGTGCACTTATGTATCACTTCGTTTGCTTATTTTTGTGACTTTTTAGGTGCAAATCTGCACCTGTTCCAGGGCAGATGCAAAGGAAGTATTTTTTTTCATGGATCCTATTTTAACATGTAAATTGGAATTATTTCACATGCTTCAAATGTTTAAAATTTTGCACAGTAACCTCTTTTTTGACATTTACTTCAAAGGGTAATTACATTACTGTTAACATTTGGGTTTACAAAACGCAATATAAACATCACGTTTACTATGTGTTTTGTAAATGCCAATGCTAACGGGATGTAATTGGGCAAATCACCTCTCCGATGTAATGTGTTTCAAAACGCAAGTAAAACGCAATTTGTGATTGCACCCATAACATCATGTGTGACCGCAGCCTCATATGTTGTCATCTCCCTGGGGTGTGAATAAAGTGCTTAATCCATTAATGCCGATGCCACTTATCACCCTCCTGACACGGCCCATTTTTTAAAATCTGCCCTGTGTCACTATAAGTGGTTATAACTTCGGAACGCTTTAACATATCCAAGTGATTTTGAAATTGTTTTCTCGTGACACTTTGTACTTCATATTGGTTGAAAAATTTTGGTGGTATAAGTTGTGTTTATTTATGAAAAAAAACTGATATTTGGTGAAAATTTTGAAAAAGTCACGATTTTTTAAATTGAAAATGTTACTTTTTCCATACTGTAACGGTCACTGTAACTGGAAGGTACCTGGGAGTGCCCGGGACGAAAGTCTCTATGGGAAGAGTATGGAGGGAGGAGTCTGTGGACCAGTGGACCCTCTGGACCACCGCAGGAGATGGAGAGAGTGTTAGCCGCAACCCGGGACTGGAGTCTAAGTGGCACCCTGGTCTTCACCAGAGCCCGCCGCAAAGCAGAATGGCCTTCTGGGCGGGGTGCCACCAGGTCGTTCCACGGGTGTGACTAAACCCGCGGTGGCAGCCTGGGATGACAGCAGGAGTGCGGCTTGGAAGGATGAGCTGGAACTCACGGCCGGCAAGCAGGCACTAGCTGGCGCAGGACCCAGGCGGGCAGGAATGGAAAGGTTCTTGGAGGAGAGTTGGTGGCTTGGATGAGTCTGGGAAAGCTGGAACAAGGGAGCCACCAGGAGCGTATGGGAATGCTGGAGAAAGGAAACATGGAGGTGTCTGGAAACGCTGGAGGAACACGGAGGCATCTGGAAACGCTAGAGGAAAACAGAGGCGCCTGGAAACGCTAGAGGAACGCGGAGGCGCCTGGAAACGCTAGAGGAACGCGGAGGCGCCTGGAAACGCTAGAGGAACGCGGAGGCGCCTGGAAACGCTAGAGGAACACAGAGGTGCCTGGAAACGCTAGAGGAACACGGAGGCGCCTGGAAACGCTAGAGGAACACAGAGGCGCCTGGAAACGCTGATGGGCAATCACTTCAACAGGAACCGCTGTGGGAAGCGAGGTGTGGAAACCTTGGAGGTTCCGTTAGAATGCTGAACATGGAATGGAAAGGTTCTTGGAGGAGAGTTGGTGGCTTGGATGAGTCTGGGAAAGCTGGAACAAGGGAGCCACCAGGAGCGTATGGGAATGCTGGAGAAAGGAAACATGGAGGCGTCTGGAAACGCTGGAGGAACACGGAGGCATCTGGAAACGCTAGAGGAAAACAGAGGCGCCTGGAAACGCTAGAGGAACACGGAGGCGCCTGGAAACGCTAGAGGAACACGGAGGCGCCTGGAAACGCTAGAGGAACACGGAGGCGCCTGGAAACGCTAGAGGAACGCGGAGGCGCCTGGAAACGCTAGAGGAACGCGGAGGCGCCTGGAAACGCTAGAGGAACACAGAGGTGCCTGGAAACGCTAGAGGAACACGGAGGCGCCTGGAAACGCTAGAGGAACACAGAGGCGCCTGGAAACGCTGATGGGCAATCACTTCAACAGGAACCGCTGTGGGAAGCGAGGTGTGGAAACCTTGGAGGTTCCGTTAGAATGCTGAACATGGAATGGAAAGGTTCTTGGAGGAGAGTTGGTGGCTTGGATGAGTCTGGGAAAGCTGGAACAAGGGAGCCACCAGGAGCGTATGGGAATGCTGGAGAAAGGAAACATGGAGGCGTCTGGAAACGCTGGAGGAACACGGAGGCATCTGGAAACGCTAGAGGAAAACAGAGGCGCCTGGAAACGCTAGAGGAACACGGAGGCGCCTGGAAACGCTAGAGGAACACGGAGGCGCCTGGAAACGCTAGAGGAACACGGAGGCGCCTGGAAACGCTAGAGGAACACGGAGGCGCCTGGAAACGCTAGAGGAACACGGAGGCGCCTGGAAACGCTAGAGGAACACGGAGGCGCCTGGAAACGCTAGAGGAAAACAGAGGCGCCTGGAAACGCTAGAGGAAAACAGAGGCGCCTGGAAACGCTAGAGGAACACGGAGGCGCCTGGAAACCCTAGAGGAACGCGGAGGCGCCTGGAAACGCTAGAGGAACGCGGAGGCGCCTGGAAACGCTAGAGGAACGCGGAGGCGCCTGGAAACGCTAGAGGAACGCGGAGGCGCCTGGAAACGCTAGAGGAACACGGAGGCGCCTGGAAACGCTAGAGGAACACGGAGGCGCCTGGAAACGCTAGAGGAACACGGAGGCGCCTGGAAACGCTAGAGGAAAACAGAGGCGCCTGGAAACGCTAGAGGAACACGGAGGCGCCTGGAAACGCTAGAGGAACGCGGAGGCGCCTGGAAACGCTAGGGGAACGCGGAGGCGCCTGGAAACGCTAGAGGAACGCGGAGGCGCCTGGAAACGCTAGAGGAACGCGGAGGCGCCTGGAAACGCTAGAGGAACGCGGAGGCGCCGGGAAACGCTAGAGGAACGCGGAGGCGCCTGGAAACGCTAGAGGAACGCGGAGGCGCCTAGAAACGCTAGAGGAACGCGGAGGCGCCTGGAAACGCTAGAGGAACGCGGAGGCGCCTGGAAACGCTAGAGGAACGCGGAGGCGCCTGGAAACGCTAGAGGAACGCGGAGGCGCCTGGAAACGCTAGAGGAACACGGAGGCGCCTGGAAACGCTAGAGGAACACGGAGGCGCCTGGAAACGCTAGAGGAACACGGAGGCGCCTGGAAACGCTAGAGGAACACGGAGGCGCCTGGAAACGCTAGAGGAACACGGAGGCGCCTGGAAACGCTAGAGGAACACGGAGGCGCCTGGAAACGCTAGAGGAACACGGAGGCGCCTGGAAACGCTAGAGGAACACGGAGGCGCCTGGAAACGCTAGAGGAACACGGAGGCGCCTGGAAACGCTAGAGGAACACGGAGGCGCCTGGAAACGCTAGAGGAACACGGAGGCGCCTGGAAACGCTAGAGGAACACGGAGGCGCCTGGAAACGCTAGAGGAACACGGAGGCGCCTGGAAACGCTAGAGGAACACAGAGGCGCCTGGAAACGCTGATGGGCAATCACTTCAACAGGAACCGCTGTGGGAAGCGAGGTGTGGAAACCTTGGAGGTTCCGTTAGAATGCTGAACATGGAATGGAAAGGTTCTTGGAGGAGAGTTGGTGGCTTGGATGAGTCTGGGAAAGCTGGAACAAGGGAGCCACCAGGAGCGTATGGGAATGCTGGAGAAAGGAAACATGGAGGCGTCTGGAAACGCTAGAGGAACATGGAGGCGTCTGGAAACGCTGGAGGAACACAGAGGCATCTGGAAATGCTAGAGGAAAACAGAGGCGCCTGGAAACGCTAGAGGAACACGGAGGCGCCTGGAAACGCTAGAGGAACACGGAGGCGCCTGGAAACGCTGGAGGAACACGGAGGCATCTGGAAACGCTAGAGGAAAACAGAGGCGCCTGGAAACGCTAGAGGAACACAGAGGCGCCTGGAAACGCTGATGGGCAATCACTTCAACAGGAACCGCTGTGGGAAGCGAGGTGTGGAAACCTTGGAGGTTCCGTTAGAATGCTGAACATCCGGCCAGGAAGGAAGGGAGGTGCCGGATTATAAAGGCTGAGCGGGTTTAACCAGCGCCAATCAGAAGGACGCTGGGAGAGAGGGAACGCGCGGCCTAGTTGGGAAGCAGGCACGTGGAGAGGTAAGTCTGGGCTGGGAAGCACAGTGCCACGTGGGGGCACAGGTGTGCCAGCAATCCATGACAAGGATCGCGGGTGGATCCGTGACACATACGTAGTCATAACAGCAAAAAAACTTGATAACTTACATTAACCGAATGTCTGCTTTATGTCTCAGTGGTTTTTTATGCATTCTCTCATTTTTGTAAAATGTTATGGGGCTTTGAACTTTAGGTACAGTTTCTCAAATTTTCATTAAAAACACAAAATCATGCTTTTGCAGGACCTGCTTAGATTCAAGTCACTTTAAGTGGCCTAAATAAAAGTAAAACCCCATAAATTACCCCATTATAGAAACTACACCCCTTAATGTATGTAAAACAACTTTCATGAAGATTGTTAACCCTTTAATTATTTTACAGGGGATAAAACAAAATTGGATGCAATTTATAGATTTACATTTTTTTGGCTAAATGAATGTGTTTTTCAAATTCTCAGTGGATAAAATACCAAAACGCTCCACAAAGTTTGATACCCAATTTCTCCTGACCATACCCCATATGTGGTGATAAACTGTTTGTATGGGAACACGCCAGGGCATTGAAGGGAAGCTGCGCTGTTCCTTTTTATTGGCTATACAATCTTTATTTTTTTTTTGGAAATTTGGACAAATAAGGGCTTATTTTTTGTGACATTAGATACACTTTACAAATACTTCATGTTATTGGGTCATTAGCTCACGTGCAGGGCCGTGGCACACTATTTAGCCAGATATAGCACATATCCACAAGATTTACAGGAATAAATTGTCCTTGTGCTCAGGTTCTTCTTGATAAATAATTTTTTTACCTTCAATGGCACATTTTTCCTCCAACGCACAGGTTGCCCTATTGGTGCTTGTTTTTCTCCTTCCCGGGCAAACCTTTTTGTTGCCCTATGGGAGGAGAAATACCTATTTGATGTCAATAATCCTTTCAGTGCTTACATTAATAGTATGGTAGATTTTTTTTTAATAGAACAGCAACAAGATTCCATATCCTTCCTTGTCATCCTCTATACAGGTAATGCGCAACACAATCGGGTTGTCACCCAGTTATACCGTAAACCCACTAGTGGCAGTACCATCTTAAAGGCTGACAGCAGCCACCTGAGGCACAGCATACTGCATCTACACCCGAAAATTTTAATGCAACATGTAAAGAACTTTAAACACGCTTTTCACAAGAGGCTATGGTAAATCTCTCTGTAAGAGCTAGAAAAATAGTGGAGTCCCAACCCCATTTACATTTTCTTACTGACAAGATGGCAGTTACATCCCAGCACAGCACCAGACCAAATTTTAGGACCCGATATAGCAACCAGTTTGATGAGATTACCAACATTGTAAGGAAATATCTTCCTATTTTGTGCCACGTTGAGACCACATTGCATCACTACCATTTCCACCAAGGCCACTACCTTGAGCAACTTATAGTCTCCTAATTATATTACGTCTCAAGATCTATCGGGTGGCTGACACACAAAGGCAGCTACTGCTGTGGTGGTAGCAGATGCAATATCTGCAAATACATAATTAAAACCACCTTCAAATCTCACACGAACCAAGCTTTATTCAATATTAGGAGACACATGAACTGTAAAACCTCCTGGGTGGTCTATCTTACTGAAAGCACCAATTGTAGTCTTCAATATGTGGGGTGCACCACAAGGAGACTAAAAGACTGTATATCGAAACATATCACAGGGTCCAAAAATATAACTAGCACTCTGTGCATTATAGGAGCCTCCAAGCATTTTCAGGATTCCCACTCTGGTTCTGTAACATACATGTGGGTTACAACAATTAGTTATATTCCATAAGATAAACGGGGAGGAGACCAATCTAAAAAATTATATATTGCAGAGTGGATACTTACATTAGCTACTATACATCCACAGGGACTAAATTTGAGAAATGACTTGACATATATTTATTAAATTTCATTTCCCAGATACGATGAGTATAGTCTGCTACCTCTGTGCATCTGACCTATCACTGTCTGCCGCCTAATCATGTGTTTCAGGGGCGGTGATTCCAAAATTCTTCTTCTTGCTATTTATGTTGGCGTCCTTGCCCTTAGCAGACTAGGTATAAATAAGGACCATTACCATGCGGTCTGAAACGTGTTACCTATAATGTTTGTGTACACATTTTAATGGACTGTTCGTCTTGTTATTTTTATGGATAAATAAATGAAGGATCAACATTTGTTACTGTGCAGGTGCCGAAGGGATTTATTTTTTTATTTTTATTACTACAATTCTTCTTGGGTTTGGACCAAGCTTCTGCACAATGTGCACAGCACTACACTAAGGACACTACATAAGGGTGAGCTCACTTTCGATTTGCTTATTTTTGTAATAACTACTATAATACTTTCCCATATGTACAAGAATAGAACTACTATAATACTTCCCCCATGTACAAGAATATAACTTCTATAATACTGTCTCACATGTACAATAATATAACTACTATAATACTGCCTCCTATGTACAAGAATATTACTACTATAATACTGCCCCTGTATGTACTGGAATATAACTACTATAATAGTGCCCCCTATGTACTGGAATATAACTCCAGGTCTCATCTCTCTCCTCACTCAGACAGCCCCCTCCTGTTCCCAGTTCTAGAACCCCCCTACTTCCCTCAGTTTTATTTCCCCCCCCCATGCTTTCTCCAGCTCTAGTCCCCCCACCCCCTTGCTGCCTTCAGTTCTAGTCCCCCTTTCCCCAGCTGTCCCCAGTTCTGGTCCTCCCCCTCTTGCCCCCAGTTCTAGCACCCCCCTCCTGCTCCCAATTCTAGTACCCCTCTCCTCACTGTGAGCAGCCCTGTTCCGTAGGAGGCTGCATAGAGAAGAAGCTTTATACAGCAGGGAAGGTCCTCAAGAAGTGTGAACTCACTGCACACTTGTTTTATTCCATTTATTTCACGGTGTAAACGGAGTAAAAATCACGGCCCTGCAATCAAATAATCAATTACAGCTTTGGATGGTTTTTTTCTAACCCCCCCCCCCCACACACACACACAATAAGTTAATACATTTTCAGCAATATGGCAAAGCTACCCCAAAATAATACCACTGGAAAATGCATCTCAGCTCACAAATAATAAGTCCTCACAAAAAAAGTGTGCCATGAACCAACTAAAAACCACTAAATTCTATAAGGCAAAACTGGCTAATGCTTGGCCCTCCTTCCCTTCTGTGCCTCACTGTACGTCCCTACAACACGTAACCTCCACTGGGAAGAAATTGCATAATAAATTTTAAGATTGGATTTCTCTTTTTATCTTTTGAGAATGTGTAAATTTTAGGGATAAATAAATGCATTACCGACAAAATCTGATCCTTCTAAATTTCACCTCCTTTTTGATTTAATTACCATGAGTATCTCAAGGGGCTAACAATCTTCCTAAAATCTGTTTCTAATATTATATGTTTAAAATTTCATTAAAAACAATAATGATCCCCCCCCAAAAAAATTCTGAAATCTCCTTGAAAATAGATGTTCGATTTGTAAGCTGCCTGACGTCAAGAATGTGAATTCAGAGCTAAACTTTCCACCTCCTTAACTGCATACAACCAATTACATCTCACTTGAATGTTGATTTTCTGGATGATGCCACCATACAAGGTCATGGAAAGAAACATGCATTGGAAGGTTTAACAAGATCCTGGTAGTGGTTTTAGCACTACTGCCAGCACATCATTAGCTGACACTAGAAGAGTTTTGGAACCACTGTTGCTTTACTATACCTTTAGGTGCAAATGAAAAGTATACATAAATCCATGTGTTTTGTTTCATGTGTAAATCACCTGAAACAAAACAGTTATCAGTCATGTCCTTGCCTGGCGAGAGTCACAACCTCCAAATTATAGTTATTAAACAGCTTAATAAATTTTATAAAGCAGACAATCCGGTGACTGAATTTGTTTTCACAGTTGACAGCAAGTACCACCATCATGCAAATTGGTGACAAACTCAAATCGTAAAAAAAAAATGCATTGAAAATGTGATGAAAACATACATTTTTACATAAAACGCACATCAAGGTGGAGGTTTACACACATAAAGATGTAAAAATAATCCAAGTGAGCAGATTTAGGATGGGTTCACATCACTTTTTTTTCTATATGTTAAGCGTATACACCAGGAAAGCACTCGACGTATACGCTTAGAGGTGTACACATGGACAAATAGTACCAGACTGAGGAATAGTTGTTGTCTCCGTCTGGCCACTTATATACTCGAGTATAAGCCTAGTTTTTCAGCACAAAAAATCTGCTGAAAAACCCAAAATCGGCTTATACTCGAGTCAAAAAAATAAATATATCAAAACTCACCTTTCCGGCGACCCCTGTATATCTTCTGTGCAATCTGTCTGGCAGCGGTGGCAAGCTATATACACTGGGGCAGGGTGCGGCAGGCTATATACACTGGGGCAGGGTGCGGCAGGCTATATACACTGGGGCAGGGTGCGGCAGGCTATATACACTGGGGCAGGGTGCGGCAGGCTATATACACTGGGGCAGGGTGCGGCAGGCTATATACACTGGGGCAGGGTGCGGCAGGCTATATACACTGGGGCAGGGTGCGGCAGGCTATATACACTGGGGCAGGGTCTGGCAGGCTATATACACTGGGGCAGGGTCTGGCAGGCTATATACACTGGGGCAGGGTCTGGCAGGCTATATACACTGGGGCAGGGTCTGGCAGGCTATATACACTGGGGCAGGGTCTGGCAGGCTATATACACTGGGGCAGGGTCTGGCAGGCTATATACACTGGGGCAGGGTCTGGCAGGCTATATACACTGGGGCAGGGTCTGGCAGGCTATATACACTGGGGCAGGGTCTGGCAGGCTATATACACTGGGGCAGGGGCTGGCAGGCTATATACACTGGGGCAGGGGCTGGCAGACTATATACACTGGGGCAGGGGCTGGCAGGCTATATACACTGGGGAAGGGGCTGGCAGGCTATATACACTGGGGCAGGGGCTGGCAGGCTATATACACTGGGGCAGGCTGGCTATATACTGGGGAGGCTGTGACCAATGCATTTCCCACCCTCGGCTTATACTCGAGTCAATAGGTTTTCCCAGTATTTTGTGGTAAAATAAGGGGCCTCGGCTTATACTCGGGTCGGCTTATACTCGAGTATATACGGTAAATGTTCTGTCCGCCAAAAAAATCTGGATGGAAAGATTGCTAGTAATGTTGTTAGCATTTTCTGGTTGTAGAAGTTTTTTTTAATAAATTTGTTTAGCAGAATATAACAAAACATGAGGAGCAGACATCATTTAAATTTTCGCTACAGGAAGCAAAAAAAACAGAATCAGCCCTGGCATCAGGTTACTGTACCACTAATTAAAATAAGAAACCACACAAATTCCTATATGTCAAGATCAATGTATAATCCTATTTAAATATATCCTAACAAGTAAGCAGTATTTTCATCTTACTTCATAAATTGTATATATTCTAAAGCACAGAATAAAAATGTAAATTAGATAACTGTAAAATAACACCGAGAACACTTTCATATACCTGCAAATTATTGGAATTCACCTGGTAATAATGACCTTAATTTTATGACAAACCCTATTTATCTGGAAGGCAGCTTTTAACTGAAAAAATTGTGTGCTGTTTCAAAGTGACTGAAAGCCTCTGGCAGCAAGATGTGCCAAAAGGGTGATCCCATCAGCTGTACCAAGGGAGGTTGATCGTTCCAAGTCTGTGATTTCTAGAATCCATTTTTACATAATCACAGACTCATTTATGTCCCTAAAGCAGGCTAGTCGCCCTTGAAAGATTAATCAAAGAGAAGACAGGGTAATGCAAAGAATCTCCATGGGAGATCATTTCAACCTTGCAGCTGAAATCACTATACAGTTCAGCATTGAACAGAATAAGGATATGTCTCTCTATACATAATCACAACGTCTAAGAGCATTTGGACTGAAAGCCTACTCTGCATAGACTAAACCTCTCATTAGGAGAAAGAATCAAAAGGGCAATCACACCTTTGTTGAAAAGCATGTTGTGTGGACAGAGAAGTGATCCACAGTGCATTTAAGTGATAAAAGAAAGTTTAATGTATTTGGATCTATTGAAAAACTTGTTCAAACTGGGGAAAAACTGAATCCGAAGTGTTTAAAGAAGTCAGTGTAACGTGGTAGAGAAAGTGTCTTGGTTTGGGGAATGTTTTCTGCACAAGGAGTTGGATATCTCATACAGTTACAAAGCAGTGATTGCAAGTGTGTATCAGACCCTTCTTTAAGAATACATAGTTTCTTCCTCGCACTCTTTGTTAATCAAGCATCAATTTTCATGCAGCACGTACAAGCAAAATGGGCAAAGCAGTTCCTTGCAAAAGAAAACCTTGAAACAATGAAATGGACAGCCCAGAGTCTGCATCTAAATCCAACATAAAACCTCTGGAATTCCTTAGTGACAAAGTAATGGCTAAGAAACCCACAAGAGACAAAAGAACTGCAGAAGAGACTAGAAGAAGAGTGGACCAAAATCTCACCAGAGAAGTATGAGAGAATATTGATATCATGAGGCAGCAGACGTAAATTCAAAGCAAAGGCACTTCCTACTGATTGATGATTGTTGTAATCACTCCAGAGCTGCCTGCAGGCACTGCCTGAAAGAGGGCTTCTCTGACGTCATCTTAAACGGACAGCGTCAGCCTATGCATCAGTATTGCAGAGTATTATCATAAAAAAACAAACAGATGATTGCTTGTTCATGTCCCATGGTGGAACTAGTAAAAAATAAAGTAAAAAAAATGTTGTTCAATAAAAAAAACTAAAGTAATAAATCAATAAAAATGTCCATAAGCCCCATAACATGTAAAGAGACATACAATGCAAAAACAGTCTAAATCATAACAAACACCACCCCACCGCATCCGTAACAACCCGTAGAATAAAAGTAAATAATTATTGAACCTGCACGATGAACACTGCAAAAAAAAAAAAAAAACTGTTAAAACAACCAAAAATTCTGATTTCTACCTATTGAATCCCACAAAAAATGCAATAAAGTGTACAAAAAAAACCATATGTACTCCAGAATAATACTGCTGCAAAGTACAACATGTCCTGCAAAAAAGGGCCATCAACCCGCTCCATAGCCAAAAAATGCACAAATGATAGATTTTTCCCACATTTTATCCCCGTAACCGTATCGACCCATAGAATAAAGATAACATGATTATTAGGCTGTTCGGTGAACACCCAAAAAATTTTTAAAAAGTAAAAAATCCAGTGCAGAATTGATTTTTTTTTGCCCTCAAAAAAAGTTCCTACATTTTCAACATTAGGGGATACCAACCCCGCAATGGTAACACTGGAAAAAGCATCTCATCCCGCAAAAAAAAATGCTATCACATGGCCCCAATAACGGAAAAGCTAAAATTTTATAGCCTACAAAAGGGGCCAATGAGAAAACTAAAATCATGGCAGCTGCAGGGCGCTCCTTCCCTTCTGTGCCTCGCTGTGCGCCCCACACGTGGGGGGTCTTTGTACTCGGGAGATATTGCATAACAAATTGTAAGGTTGCTTTTCTCTCTTTATCTTTTGGAAATGTGTAAATTTTAGGGCTACATTAATTTGATTCAATTACTATGAAGATCTCAAGGGGTTAACAATCTTCTTAAAAGCTGTTTCTGATTGTTAATTTTAAAGGGGGTTAAATATGCAAAATTTCATTCAAAACAGTATTTATCCCAAAATAGTAAATTCTGAAAATACAGAAAATCCATATTGGATATGTAGGCCGCATGACATCAAAAAATATTATCCAGACATTTCAAAAATTATGAAAATATAAAGTAGACATATGGGAATTGTTATTCAGCAACTTATTTAGGTGGTAAATCTATCAGCCTGAAAACGCGATGATTTTGAATTTCGAAAATGCCAATTTTTTTTTAAAAAAAACAATCTCTGAATCGTTTTGATAAGTAACAGTGTTCAAAAGTTATAACCATATAAAGCGATGCAAGTCAGAATACAAAAACGGGGGGGTGAGCCTTATGCTATAAACTGGCTGCACCCTTAAGGGTTTAATGGATGGAATTAACATAATAACGTGAATCTCATACGGTACAAGTATTCTCTTTACAGTGCAAACCAGAAACGTAACCTTTGGCCCTCTAACTTTGTGTATTTTAACCTGTACATCATGCAAAGTATACTTGTCCCTCAATCAGAAGCAAAAGTTCCTAGTTCCTTTTTAACCCCTTAAGGACGGAGGGTTTTTCGGCTAATTTCTCGCTCTCCAACTTCAAAAATCCATAACTTTTTCATTTTTACGTGAACAGACCTGTGTGAGGGCTTATTTTGTGCGTAACAAATTTTACTTTCCCGTAATGTTATTTATTTTAACATGCCGTGTACTGCGAAGCTGAAAAAAAATTCCAAATGTGGAAAAATTGAAAAAAAAAACGCACGTGATTGTGGGCTCAGTTTTTACGACTTTCACTCTTCGCTCCAAATAACACACCTACTTTATTCTTTGGTTCGGTGCGATCGCGGTGATACCAAATTTATATAGGTTTTATTGTGTTTTAATACATTTTCAAAAATTAAACGAATGTGTACAAAAAAGAAAAAAAATTTTTTGCCATCTTCTGACGCTAATAACTTTTTCATACTTTGGCGCACGGAAATGTGTGAGGGGTCATTTTTTGCGAAATGAGGCGACGTTTTCATTGTTACCATTTTGAGGTCTGTGCGACATTTTGATCATTTTTTATTTCATTTTTTATGTTATGTAAAAAGGTGTAAAAGTCGCATTTCGGACATTTGGGCGCCATTTCCCGCCTCGGAGGTCACCGCCGGCCGTAACCGTTTTTATATTTTGATAGATCGGGCATTTTGGGACGCGGCGATACCTAATATGTCTGTGATTTTTACTGTTTGTTATGTTTTATATCCGTTCTAGGGAAAGGGGGGTGATTTGAACTTTTAATATTTTATTAATTTTTTTTATTTTTTAAACTTTTTTTTTTCTTTTTTTTTTCACTATTTTTTAGACCATCTAGGGTACATTAACCCTAGATGGTCAGATCGCTCCTACCATATACTGCAATACTACAGTATTGCAATATATGGCATTTTTGCAGGTCATACATTACAATGAGCCACTGGCTCATTGTAACGAACCTGCATAAACCATGTAGCCTCGTGTCAAAAGAAGACCCGAGGCTACCATGGTAACCGATCGCCACCCCCCCGATGACGTTCGGGGGCGTGGTGATCGAAAAAAAGATGGCGGCGCCCGCGCGCCGCCGTCTTTTAAACGCCGCCCGCGACTTTGCGGGCGGCGTTTAGAGGGTTAATAGCCGCGATCGGTGCAAGCACCGACCGCGGTTATTAGCGGTGGGGGTTTTGTGCAAAATGCAAAAACCCCCACCTCTGTATGAAGAGGACTCAGCCCGTGAGCCCTCTTCATACATCCCTTATACCTCTGCGCCGTAGAGCTACGGCGCAGAGCGTTAAGGGGTTAATCAGTACATGTGATTTACAGGGTAACAAAAGCTAAAAGTTAATACCTTAAAGGGGTATTCCCATCTGGGCATTCACATTTAATTAAATTCATTTGCCATGTTGATAAAAAAAATGTTCCTTTGTGAAGTTAATTTCTCATATATGTTGCTATGATGTCCCTTAGAAACGCGATAGCTTCCTCGGATACAACGACCTCACATTTTGGCAGTGGTGGCCAGACATGTGCTATTGAGTCCTCCCTGACCACCTGGCTTCAGCATTCATTACCACAGAACGGCTGTAGGATATGAAGTAACTCAGTGCAGTAACATTTCATATACAAAAACCTTTTGTTTCTTTGTGAAATCACTCCAGCAGAGGTGGCCGTATCCAAGGACACACTCTTGTTTCTAAGGGACCATATCACTACATTTATGGCAAATTATCTTCACGCAGGAACATTTTTTTAAAAATAAAATCGAATTGAAGAAATGTTTACATATGGCAGTTTAATGAAACTGAATGTGAATGCTCAGAGGAGAATACGCCTTTAAGTTAAAACCGCTGAGAACCAAGGGTATAAAAGGAAATCTACCAACTAAATCAAGCATGATAAACCAGGGACACTTACTGACTGAAGCAATCTTCTTATGTTTCTTATCCACAGTCTCCTTCCTTATAAATATCAACTTTTAACATTATGTAAATTAGCCCAAAGGGCTACTTTAGCTCCCACGTGATCTGGCTTTACAGACTAACACTGTTTCACCCTCTCCCTTGCTTTTTTCCTGATCACTGTACAAGTAAAGTCAAATCATAAAAGGGCTAGAGCTTGCGGTTGCTCTCATTTGGAATCCGGATATAGTGAATATTAGGGTGGGTCGTCAGCACTGTAAATTATCATTATACGCCGATGATCTATTATTGGTTATCTCTACCCCTCACATCTCTATCCCTAACATTTTAGCAGAATTTGAAGCTTTTGGATCCCTAAGTAACTTCAAAGTTAATATGAATAAATCACCATTCACAAGACATCCTGGGACTTCACCAGAGCTAATTTTGCTTTTAAAGATAATGGCAGTTCCATTAATCTGACAGCAGACACAGTAGACCTGTAAGCCTCCAATTATGATAAACTGATGAGATCTCTGGTTGGAGAATTATCAGGTTGGAACCCCCTTTTTTTAATCTTGGTTTAGGCGGTCGGCCGCAATCAAAATGGATACTCTTCCTAAGATTTTATACATTTTTCAAGCGCTGCCCATACCATTACCAAGATCCTTTTTTAGTAAGCAGGGAACCCATATTATTAGATTTGTTTGTAAAGGGCAACGACCCACATTTGCTTAAGTTTGTTGACACGCCACAAACTTAGAGGAGGAATTGGTTTACCGGACTTTGAGATGTACCATAAGGCAGTGATCAGTACTTGTGTCCTGGATCTTCACCACAACTCTGGTACGAAGTTATGGGTACAATTACTAGCCTCTATGTCACCAATCCCACCATCTGGCCACGTCTGGTTACCTTCTAAAATTCGCCACAGGAGGCTTTTTTCCTAAAGCATTGGACGGAGGTTTGGGACCGCATACTATCACGATGGCCGTTATCCCCCTCCTATGGGCCCATTGACACCTATATCGCTTAATCCCACTCTCAATATCTCTCAATCTAGGCTCGCTTCCCTATCCCCCACAGCCCCTACTATTATAAGGATAAGAGACATTGTTAGAGAACAAGGTCTACAACCACTGGCGACCTTATCCTCTTCTCAGGGTAGAGACTGGCTAACTTATAATTCCTTATCAGCTGGAATTGATTCTCTTGGCCCAATCGCTACATTGAGTCGTGGGTTAACAATCTTTGAAGAAACTTGTATCCAACCCAATCCCCCTTTCACATACAATTTCCTGCTCAGAGACGGTGAAGGGAACATTGACTCCATACCGCCTCCACCTTGCTTAGTTAAATGGGAAGAGGACCTGGGAGTTTCCTTTTCTGAGGATGAGAGGATGAAAATCCTCAATATGACACATCAGTCCTCGATCTCTGGGAGGTGTCAGGAAAGGAATTTTAACCCCTTATCACCGACACTAGTTTTCAGCTCAATGACCAGACTCGATTTTTCAAATCTGACATGTCTCACGATAATTGGTTATAACTTCGGAACGCTTTAACATATCCCGGTGATTTTGAGAATGTTTTCTCGTGACACATTGTACTTCATGTTAGTTATAAAATTTAAGTGATACGTTTTGCGATTTGTTCTGAAAAAAAGTGAAAATTTGGCAAAAGTTTGTAAAAATTCTTCATTTTCCAAGTTTGAAATGTTCTGCTTTCCAGATAGGAAGTAAAACTACCCAAAAAGCTTGATAAATTACATTTACGGAATGTCTGCTTTATGTTGGGATGATATTTTATGCATCCTCTCACTTTTCTAGGATGTTATGAGGTGCAGAACTTTAGGTGCGATTTTTCTCATTTTCATGAAAATTGCCAAAACTCACATTTTGAGGGAAAACTCAGCTTCCAAGTGACTTTGTAAGGCCTAAATAATAGTAAAACCCCATAAATTACCCCACTATAGAAACTTCACCCCTCAACGTATGTAAAACAACTTCTATTAAGTCCATTAACCCTTTAAGTGTTTCACATGGGTTAAAACAATATGGACCTGCGATTTAGAAACTATGGAATTTTTTTGGAAAAAACATTCATTTAGGCCAAACTGACAGTTTCAGAATAAATTACCTTATATACTCGAGTATAAGCCTAGTTTTTCAGCACAAAAAATGTGCTGAAAAACCCAAACTCGGCTTATACTCGAGTCAAAAAAATAAATAAATCAAAACTCGCCTTTCTGTTGGCACCCGTAGATCTTCTGTGCGATCCATCCGGTATTGTTGTGCTGCACGACGGGGAAGGGGGGGGGGCTATACACACTGGGGCAGGGGCTGGCAGGCTATATACACTGGGGCAGGGGCTGGCAGGCTATATACACTGGGGCAGGGGCTGGCAGGCTATATACACTGGGGCAGGGGCTGGCAAGCTATATACACTGGGGCAGGGGCTGGCTGGCTATATACACTGGGGCAGGGGCTGGCTGGCTACATACTGGAGAGGCTGTGAAATGCATTTCCCACCCTCGGCTTAAACTCGAGTCAATAGGTTTTCACAGTTTTTTGTGGTAAAATTAGGGGCCTCGGCTTATACTCGGGTCGGCTTATACTCGAGTATATACGGTAAATGATGAAACGCACTGCAACGTTTGATGCCCAATTCCTCCCGAGTGTACTGATAACACATATGTGGTGGTAAACTTCTGTACAGGCACACGGCCAAGTATAGAATGAATGGAGGCGCCATTCACTGCAGATTTGTATTGTCACATTGTACTACCTATACATTTTTATTTTTTTTGGTAATGCAAACATATGAGGGCTTATTTTTTACGGAATGAGATACAATGTATAGATAATTCATTTAGGGGGGTCTATAGCTTATTCATGAGATTTTATTAACTATTTCAAGGGGGACACAAACAAAATCATCAATTTTATTTTGGATTTTTAGCATTTTTTTCCCCCTGCTCACCGTAATGTAAAAATAATATTTTATCTTTATTCTCTGGTTCACTACGATTGCGGTGATACCTCATTTATATAGTTTTTCTTATCTTTGCTCAATTTTCCTGAGCAAAACCAATATTGGAGAATATCGCATTGTTTTTACTATTGACAATTTTTATTGCCATAACGTCTGTATTTTTATGTTGTCAGACCTGGTTGAGGGCTTATTTTTTGCGAAAAGAGTTGTTCTTTTCAGTCGTATCATATTAGGGAACGTAGCTTTTTTTGATCACTTTTTAGAACATTTTTTGTGATGGTGTTTGATGAAAAATTGTATATTACGGGAAGTTTTTCGTAGTTTTTTTTTTCATCGTTCAGCGGGTTCAATATTGATTTAGATTTATTGTACAGATTAATACGGACGCGGTGATACCAAATATGTATGTTTTTGTGTTTTATTTACTGTATTTGCATTTTATGTGTAACTGGGGAGATTATGGGACTTTTATTTTATTTATTTAATTATATTATAAAAAGATTTAATTTTTTTTTTTTTTTTTTTAACTTTTTTACATTTTCTACTTCTTGGCTTGAATAAGCGATCATCCGATCTCTTATTCAAGCCTTTACACTGCAATACACTCTCCGATACAGGATCGCAATTACTGTATATTCCGGCGTATAAGACGACTTTTGAAGACAGAAAAATCTTTCTAGTCTGGGGTCGTCTTATACGCCGGTAATCGCGACCGCCCGCCGTGTATTCACGGCGGCGGTCGGGTCGCGCTGCATGGAGAGGGCTCATGGGCTGAACAGAGCACAGTCAACCCCCCTTTTTTAAGGGTATGGGAAGGGATTCCCAACCCCGGGGAAGCCCACAGCCGTCAAACAGTACCCCACCTAAAGATAAACCCCAAAGATGAAAAAGGTGTAGCGGTGTGAACCAGGTCAGGTGAGCCTGACTATGATCAAATACAATACCTCCTACCAACAGGTAAGAATGAAGTGAAGTAGGCAGATACGACGGGGGAGGGATAAATGGATCGGCTGTGGGCCAGGAAAACCCCAAACTCGGCTTATACTCGAGTCAAAAAAATAAATAAATCAAAACTCGCCTTTCTGGTGGCACCCGTAGATCTTCTGTGCGATCCATCCGGTATTGTTGTGCTGCACAACGGGGAAGGGGGGGGGCTATATACACTGGGGCAGGGGCTGGCAGGCTATATACACTGGGGCAGGGGCTGGCAGGCTATATACACTGGGGCAGGGGCTGGCAAGTTATATACACTGGGGCAGGGGATAGCAAGCTATATACACTGGGGCAGGGGCTGGCAAGCTATATACACTGGGGCAAGGGCTGGCTGGCTACATACTGGAGAGGCTGTGACCAATGCATTTCCCACCCTTGGCTTATACTCGAGTCAATAGGCTTTCACAGTTTTTTGTGGTAAAATTAGGGGCCTCGGCTTACACTCGGGTCGGCTTATACTCGAGTATATACGGTACTTTATGAATATATGACACAAGAAACACTTAATGTTAAAGGGAACCTGTGATCAGCAATTGACCTGATAAACCACTACCAGTTTATTGTCAAACAGCGTAACACCTTCTAGTTTTTGTTTCTTTCATGGTCCTGTGTGGAGGTTTCATCCAGAAAATCAACTTTGAGGTGAGATGTAAACTGGTTTCAAAAAGTCCAGGAGGCGGAGAGTTTAATGTGGGGAGCTCTGAACACCTCCTCCTCTGTGATTGACATCATACATTGGACTTCAGGAGATCTGGTCAGTCATGTCTCTGGATGCAGGACCATCAATTACAGTGAAAGGGGGCTTTCTGGGAATGAGAGAGCTTGATTTCACTGTTAAAGAGAACCCGTTAGGCAAAATAACCCCCCTAATCTAAATATATTTTCATAAACTGCCATTAGAGAGCATTGCCTCTATCCCTTCATTGTCCCTCTACATGCCTGTAAACTTAAGCAATGAGGTCCTAAAGCTGTATGCAAATGACCTGTGAAATGTCCAATGAGTCATTAGCATATTCAAGCTGTCCAGCTTATTCATGAGTGGGAGGCACAGCCACACCCCCAGTGCTTGACTGACAGCCTGTATAATGATGTGAGGCTGTATAATGATCTTCCTGGTGCTGGCGGCCACACCCCCTGCAGCCTGTGTGTGTGTATAGGAGAGATACAACAGCTCCAGGATGCAGCCATGTTATAACAGAACATGTCAGGTACTTGTGTAGCTGATGTCTGTGTCTCTCCCATGTGTATAGCAGAACATGTCAGGTACTTGTGTAGCTGATGTCTGTGTCTCTCCCATGTGTATAGCAGAACATGTCAGGTACTTGTGTAGCTGTGTATTAGGAGGATGCAGCATGTCAGCAGATGCAGTACACACACTAGCAATGCTTTACTATACATTACACACAGACATGAGCAGGGGGAGGAAAGTGGAGGTGGAACAGGGGTGAAATCACTGCCGCTGACCATGTGACCAGCCTCATTTACATAATAAAGAATAGATGATTTTATAATGATTAATGTATGAAATAAATAGATAAAGGCTGGGATGGGATCCTTGTGAGCTGCTCCAACAGGTACTAGTGACAGAAATAGTGACACAGACCTGATGACAGGTGTCCTTTAAATTCTCCGCCTCCTTGACTAATTCAAAATGTACTTTAATGTGTAAAAAGTGTATGGGGGCAGGATATTAGGTAATTTACCAATATACATCTTTTAATAGTTCTGCACCACTTTCTTAATATGTACAGTGAAGCCTCCTGTCTTTTACCTTATCAGGCAGATATTATTGACCATAAAATGGATTCAGATGGAGGGTCAAGTGATCAAATTAGCTTATTTTATGCGTAACAAATTACACTTCAAAATGGTGGTATTTTATATTCCATGCCGTGTACTGGAAAGCGGGAAAAAAATTCCAAATGTAGTGAAATTGGTGAAAAAACACATTTGCGCCGTATTCTTGTGGGCTTGGATTTTACAGATTTCACTGTATGCCCCAAATGACATGTCTTCAGGTCGATATGATTACGGGGATACCAAATTTGTATAGGTTTTATAATGTTTTCATACATTTACAAAAATTAAACACATTTTTGGGGATTTTGCCATCTTCTGGCGCTAATAACTTTTCTTTATAATTTGGTGTACAGAGTGTCATTTTTTGTGACTTTTGATGAAGTTTTCAATGTTACCATTTTTAGGACTGTACGACCTTTTGATCACCTTTTAAAGAATTTATTTATTTTTTTAAATGGCAAAAAGTACCATTTTCGACTTTGGGCGAAAACATCCAACAGTCCCACCAGGACGACCAATAATCTCTGGAAGAGGAAATGTTACAGAAAACGTGAGTAAGTTCATTGATGAATGCCTGAAAAAAAAATGGTGGAAACTCTTCCATCTTATACACGTGACACTATGGATGTATTTCGGAAGATTGATGGCTTTCACATTGATGACGATATGCTGCTCGTCACATATGATGTGGAATCATTGTACACGTGTATAAGACACAATGATGGGCAAGGAGTAGTGAAATTTTTCCTATCCATGGCAAATTTATCTCAAGATTTCTCGTGTTTTCTTTTGCAGCTACTTGAATTTGTCTTAAATCACAACTTATTTGTTTTCAGTGGGTCCTTCTACTTACAGCTCCAGGGAACGGCAATGGGGGCTTCTTGTGTGCCCTCTTATGCCAATTTATTCCTGGGGCTGTGGTAGAGAGACCTATTGGAAGATGATCGGTGTGTCGTGATGGACCGGGTCATTTTTTGGGCCCAGTACATGGATAACATCCTGATCATTTGGAAAGGCAGCAAAACACAATTTGTTGAACAATTAAACAAAAATAACTTAAATATTAAATTAACGTATACTGCTGACAGTAACAGTCACTTTTTTGGATGTTATTCTACAGAAAGATGCAGAAGGCTTCTTACAAACAAATGCTGTAAATGCATTGTTACATGCCACATCTTCCCATCCTTCCCAGACGATACAAGCTATACCTGTTGGTCAAGACTTTGCAATTCAAGCAAAGGACCTCTACACACGTTTCCAACCGCGTGGATATAGCAACAGATCCATAAAATGTCCATATCTACCCAAAAGTAGTGCAACATCACAGGTAAGATTTATAACTACTTACCATTCGCAGTGGCAAGAAATGAGATCTTCATTGAATAGACATTGCCCGATATTACTATCCGATCCTATTATCAAAAAATATATTTCAGACCAACCAAGCATTACAGCACGCAGGTTAAGAAACCTCCGTGATATCTGGGTACGCAGCCACTATGATACCGATAGAGTAATATCTTTGGAGCAGGTCCACACCAGTGGGGATGTAGACCATGTGGTAAGTGTGTGGCCTGCCCTAACGTTGAACACACAGATATTTTTTACACCGCAGGAACAAGAACCTGCAACACAAAGGCAGTGGTATACTATGCCACTTGCCCCTGTCACATGATTTGTATTGGCTTAACCACACGTGAAATGAAAACCTGCATAAGAGAGCATATGTGGGATATCAGTACTGCGAAGGACCCAGAATTTATAACGGAAGGAAGACCTGTAGCACAGCACTTTCGGGAGAAACTCAATGCTGAACCCGTGGCCTCAAGGTTCGAGGCATAGACAGAATTAACTTGGGCATTAGGGGTGGTCCAATCCAGAAGAGATTGGCACAATTCGAGTCACGCTGGATTTGGACACTCAATACTCTTCAACCTCATGGTCTCAATGAGACATTAAGTTTTGCACCCTTCCTATAAACGATCTCCACCCAACAAGTTCTGTAATGCGACTCTGGGTTGTGTCCCACAATGCCTTGACCATTTGTTATCTCGCAGGGCGGAAATAAAATAAAATCCTGAATTGCCATATGACGGTATGATGCTATCCCGAACAAAAATGACCAAGATGATCTTCCGCAATAACCAGCAGCAGTTAAAATTCTTCACAGTCTTCACTGGTCCTATAGCAGCAGCCAGCAGGACTGTAGTAATAGCCAAAATCCAGTGATGCCTTTACTATGTATATATAAGTATAATGCTTACACATTTCCAAGAATGTAGAATAACTTACTATGTATACATTTTTGTATATATCACTATGTGTTATCTTACAGTGTTCATATGTATCCTGACGAATTAATTTTTCATCTATTGTATTAGTTTTATGTACTTCACATATTGTTACCCGATATTCTCTGTGTATTTTTATAAAATAACATCTACTTATCTATTCATATATTCACTCATCCTCACTGTTCCTTCACTCCTTTGTCCTCACCTGTTGTCCCCCTCTCACATGCACCCCTTGCACTATGTCACTTTATATATGTATAAAATATTTATGTATTCAACAAGGGCAACAATACCACCTAGTGTCTCCTCTAGGAATTTGTTCAGAAAAATAAAACATCACAAAATAATGTCCTGTGCAGTGTCCTGCTTGTAGTGACTAATGTCGAATAGGTGATGCTCAAGTCCTGAACAAACAGTGGTTAAATATTCAAATTCAGAGAAGAGATGGACGGCGCTCACCAATCTTCAATAAAAAATCTTCTTGCTCTTTATTACACATTACAGGAGCAAAGACATACTCACAACAATGTGTGCAAGGGAGGGGGGAGTGAAGGCAGAACGCTTCTTCTGGCCTCTGATGTCAGGGATTTAAAACATGGAAGGGTATTTATGCACCGTAGGACCTAATGGGATACACCCACCAGAGTGAATAAGCCCCATGATAGGTGATGAGGGCCATCAATCTCTGCCCCCAGGAAGTATACCTATAAAACACCACTCCCCACAACTGGGCGGCTAAACTCACCTGATGCCTCGTCGCTCCACCCACCGAATCTTGGCCCGCCCGTCCGGGGCCGCACCACGCCATTCAGATCTTAGGCGACGGCGCCGCCTCCCTCAGCCTCCGGAACGTCAGGCGGGTAACGTGACCGGGAGCCACACCCACGGTAACGCGGCTAAGCGTCACAAGAGGACGACACTCAGGAGCGGGTGCCCTACAAACCTTGGTGGGGCGCAGATGGGTGGCATCCAAACGGTGATACGAAGCCGTGCCCATTCATGAACAGCAACAGGGAGGGTGAGAGGCAGGTTAAGGATAGGGGGGGACAAGAATCGTCCCGCAAGTCCCTTTTCAAAATATATATATATATGGTACCAAGGTGCACATCCCTATTATATAAAGGATAAAAACAATACAGTAAAACAATTACCTACTTAGTAAATCACATCTACACAATGCTTATGTTGACCATGTCTCGATGTGACGTCTTGACGATGTGATAATCATATGGTCCGGTACCAGGGAGACAGAGGAAATGGTAACACACCTTAATAGAACAAATAGAATGAATACGATGTTCACTTTCACCATAAACAGCCACGGACTCAAATTCCTTGATCTACTGATAGAGATAGAGGATGACCGGATTTGCACATCTGTACATAGAAAACAAACGGCAACGAATGCCCTAATCAATTTCAACAGTTACCACCCACACGTAAAAAGGGCCATACGGTACGGGCAACTACTAAGGACAAGATGCATCGATAACACTCAGGAAAAATTTGAACGGCAAGCCACAGAGCTTAAGGAGAGGCTCTTGAAACGGGACTATCCCGAAGAAGTAATAACACAGGCCTACGACAGGGTAAGAACAAAGAGCCAAGAGGAACTCCTGAGTGGCAGGGACATAAAAAGGGAAAAAGATTTTAATTCACTTTCAATTTCTCCCCGATGACAGAAGTGGTAAAGAAGGCTATAAGGGATAATTGGCACATTATAGAGAGTTGTCAAAGATAGCAGAAGGAGGCCCCCTTATTAGCTTTAGGAGGGGTAAAACATTGAGATCAGAATTAGTACACAGCTCCTTTAATTCCGCTACAAATAAGAACTGGTTTGGGAATAATCCCCTACGAGGGAATTTCAAGTGTGGCAGCTGCAGATGCTGCCCCCACAACGTAGGGGGGGGGGGGGGGGGAGTACGGTTAAGTTTGGTGGTGAGGAGATAGAGGTGAAAAACTTCATCAATTGTAAGACTACTTTCGTAGTATATGTTCTGATCTGCACCTGCAATAGGTTCTATGTCGGGAAGACAATTAGGAATCTATACACAAGGATAAGAGAACATCTTAGCTCTATAAGGACAGGGACAGGAAGAGCACCTAGACTCATTGAACATGTGAGAGAGGCCCATGGGGGCAATATAGAGGTCCTCAAATTCGCAGGCATAGAGATCATCTCTCCTCCCAAGAAAGGAGGGGATAGACAACGCCTGCTATTGCAGGCAGAAAGCAAATGTGTTCTCCTTACAAACACTATGGGACCTGTAGGTCTTCATGACAAGATAGATTTTGAAGTGTTCTTATGAATGTTTTTTTAGCCTCTAATATGAGAGAGGGGTCATCCAGACATGGTCAACATAAGCATTATGTAGATGTGATTTACTAAGTAGGTAATTGTTTTAACGTATTGTTTTTATCCTTTATATAATAGGGATGTGCACCTCGGTACCATATATATATTTTTTGAAAAGGGACTCATGGGATAATTCTTGTCCTCCCCCCTCTCCCCCCCCATATCCTTAACCAGCCGCTCACTCTCCCTCTTGTTGTTCATGATTGGGCACGGCTTCGTATCACCATTTGGATGCCACCCGTCTGCGCCCCACCGCGGTTTGTAGCGCACCCGCTCCTGAGTGACGTCCTCTTGTGATGCTTAGCCACGTTACCATGGCAACGCGTCACCTGACGACGCAGTGAGGGGGTGTGGCTCCCGGACACGTGACCCACCTGACGTTCCGGAGGCTGAGTGAGGCGACGCCGTCGCCTAAGATCTGAATGGCGTGGCGCGGCCCCCGGTCAGCCTCCTGCCGGGCGGGCCGAGATTCGGTGGGCGGAGTGACGAGGCACCAGGTGAGTTTAGCCGCCCAGTCGTGGGGAGTGGTGTTTTATAGGTATACAGAGAGGGCAGAGATTGATGGCCCTCATCACCTATCATGGGGCTAATTCACTCTGGTGGGTGTATCCCATTAGGTCCGACGGTGGACAAATACCCTTGCATGTTTTAAATCACTGACATCAGAGGCCGGAAGAAGCGCGGGTTTGCGCGAAACGGTCCTTGCCACCGACTGTAGGCATTCTGCCTTCACTCTTGCACGCATTGTTGTGAGTATGTCTTTGCTCCTGTAATCTGTAATAAAGAAGATTTTTATTTTAGATTGGTGAGTGCCGTCCATCTCTTCTCTGAATTTGAATATATATTATATATATATATTTTCACAAGCTGCTGAATAGATATTTGTATTTACTCAATTATACGTACTGTGTTTTCGGTGGTTGCCTAGTGATGCATCTTACTTCTGGGGCTGCGACACGACTGTTGTGCACAGCAGCAGAATATTTGCATCTTTCGCTATTCACACCATGGAAGACATTGCTATATGCTTGGGTCACTTCCTATTACTGACTACATATTTGCATTCATTTAATTACGCATACTTTGTTTTCCATGGTTGCCTAGCGATGCATTTTACTTCCTGGGCTGCGACACGGTTGTTGTGCGCAGCCGCAGAACACCTGCATCCTCCACTGCTCATACCACAGAAGATATTGTTATATGCACGGGTTACTTTCGGGCTGCGCTGTTGCCGTACTGCGCACCTCTGGAAACCTTCATTGGTCACCTTCTGCCACCCCCAGACGAAGGGGGCATCGGGAACGGGGGCATCTCAGGTACCTGAGCTTTGTGGAGTAGCTTTCATGGGTAAGACATTTTCTTACAACATTTATTATTGAGCTTCTGCCAATTGTGAAATTGTGCAAAGTGTGGCAGCAACATACTTACAAGCGGTTCTCCCATCTAAATATCAGCTATCCACGTCATTTATACTTTATCTGGTATATCCCACACAGGATTAAACATCTACTATACTATGTACGCTCATTTGTACCAATTGAGATAACCTCCCCTTTTCTGTGTACCACTACCTATGGCTTTTACATGTAATACTTTTGCTATTTTTATACTTCTTTGATTGCTCAATAAAGATTCATATTCAACATTTAAATAATTTCTCTTTTGTTGTTTTCATGCCCCGTCGTCCACACTTCTCGTGGATGACACTATTGGCGTTTTGTTTTTGTCTTACTGAGAGAAGCCGGTTTTTGTCCAAAATCTTGCAATACATTGCCCCATCCATCCTCCCTTTAATACGATGCAGTCGTTTTGTCCCCTTTGAAGAAAGCCACCCCCAAAGTACAATGTTTTCGAACCCATGCTTCACGTTTGGGATGCTATTCTTACGGTTGTACTTATGCTTCTTGTTACTCCAAACCCAGCAAGTGGAGTTGGTTTCCTCTGACCACATGATCTTCTCCCTTGCCTCCTCTGGATCATCCAGATGGTCAGTGGGGAACTCCAAATGGGCCTAGACATGTGTTGGCATGAGCAGGGGGACCTTGCAAGCCATGCATTTTAATCCATAACAGTGTACTGTGTTACTAACTGTAATCTTTACCCCACAAAGTGAGATCTTGCATGGAGCCCCAATCCAAAGAGATTTGACTGTCATCTGGTGTTTCTTCCATTTTATAATAATTGTGTCAGCAGTTGTAGTCTTCTCACCAAGCTGCCTTGTGTATGTCTACAATTTAGTACCTGGTGTCCTTTGATGGCTCTTTGGTCTTGCCCATGGTGGTTGGAGTGTGATTGAGTAGGAGGAGCTTCTTAAACTAAAAGCACTGAGAGAGCCAGAATTCTTGCTCATTTGTAGGGGATCAAATCCTTATTTCATGCAATAAAATGCAGTGTATAGAGAGAGTTCAGCCAGTGAACTCTTTCCATACAACCCCCAAAGCACCAAAAATGTTATAGTCGCAAAGGGGTTAAAAGTGACTGGACGCACACCTTACTTGAAACTGTAAATTTTAAATGTTCATGTCATTTTTGCATTTTATCACCGTTTGTTGCAAAGTTGCATAAAGGTAGCTATGTGTATTAATTATAAAGTTGTATTTTTATACTTTGTAGGCTGTAGGATGAAAATTTTGACAAGATAAAAGCTTTTTACTTTGTGTGTTATAAATTCATGTGAACATATGACTATTGGGCATCTAAGAACTCTATACCTGTTCATCTATATAGCATTTAGGAAGTGTCCGCTTTCAGAAAATATATGGATTTACAGTGTTTAAAATAACTCTTTATGCTGTAATTTCAGATGCATAAGTGCAATTAAGATATATATACCGTAGCTGTATGGTAGTCATGAAGGGGTTAAGAAAGACTGTTTATTAAAGACTTACCTATAGCTTTAGCTTCTTCAGTATTCCCCCTACACATATTTGTGTCTTTCTTTGTTATAGACTTATCTGGTTCTTCTTCTGCAGCATCACTCTCCGGTTCCTTCTTAATGTGTAAAACAGAGTTGTGATGAGACTTCAGCACAGAGGTGAGAGTTGAAGGCTTGACAACTGGTTTTTTAGTATTATGACATAATACATCAGAGGAATAGCTACCAGAGTCTGGAAAAAGAAAGAAATGTTTAAGCAAAAAAAAAAAGTTTTCAGACAAAAAAATTGTAATATTGAAAACATTTACATAAGAAATACATAAATACATAAAAATACCCTGCATAAATAACAAAAATCACACAAATGATAGAAAACCGCACACTCCAAAATGCCCAGTCTAACAAAATATAAAAATAATTATTCTAGTGAAGGTTGTAATAAACATAAAAGCCCAAATGTGTGTATAAATGTTTTTTGTCATCTCTAAAATGATTAATTAAAAGTGATTAAAAGGTCCTACAGGTCTCAATGTGGCATTAATGAAAATGTTCTCTCTAAACCCTTAAATTCTCAGCCTTTGTCCATTATTGCATTGACATTTTTTTCCTCACCATCTTCCAAAAGCCAGCAAAAGGCTGGAGGCGCTATCAGGAGACAGGCCTGTACACCAGGAGATGTGGAAGGGGCCGTAGGAGAGTAAAAACCTAGAAGCAGGACCACTAACTCCGCTTTTCTGCAAGGAGGAACATGA
Source organism: Engystomops pustulosus (assembly GCF_040894005.1). NCBI lineage: Eukaryota > Metazoa > Chordata > Amphibia > Anura > Leptodactylidae > Engystomops > Engystomops pustulosus. The sequence continues at coordinate 108,280,449 of NC_092415.1, forward strand.
AGAGCACTGCCAGAGCCTTGCAAAATGACATCCAGCATACCCACTATAGGGGGCGGAGTCGGGACGCGGACTGTGATGACTGCTTGATACCTCGGCTCCTCACAGATACTGTCCCTTAAAGCTTGAGCCATGGTTAAATATGGAGGCAGTGGTCCCAGACAGCACCAGGCACCAACAGGGATGACTAAGAAACAATCGGACCTCGATCAGTACCTGCTCAAGAAGCTCCGCACCCCGCCGGGAACCAAGGCCAAGATGGCTACAAGCCACAGGAAATTAGAGAGAGCAGAAGAAGACTCAGAGGCTGGGAGCGCCGGAGGAGGAGAGGAGGTGATATCAAGCAGACGCTGTATCAGGTATTACCCCGGTAGCAAAAGAGCTGTAGGATATTAAAGACTACTTAAGTCACATTGGCTCACTTGTGGCTGGAAGACCAAGAGAACAGGAGCCGCCGCAAGAATATCCTGCTGAGAGGTGTCCGAGTCGGTGGCCCACGAGGCCTTACCCAAGATGGCGGAAGAAGTTTTAACTAGCCTGCTAGGCCATGAGGCGGTGAGCCACATTAGAATAGAAAGAATTCACAGGTCTCTTCGTCCGAAACCAACGACCCACCCAGGGATGTAATTTGCGGTCTGCTCTGGACACAGCATCAATCCTAAAGGGAGCGAGGGAAGCCAACGAGGTGAAGCTTGAAGGTAAGCTGCAACTGTACCAAGACATCTCACCCTCTACCCTAGCCAAGAGGAAGATCTTTAAACCCTACACAGATGAGCTCTGGTCCAAAAATATACGCTTCCTATGGCTTTACCCATTTGGCATCCTAATCACCGGGGAAGAAGGCTCAATAACGGAAAAAACACCAGAAGATATGGAAGCAGCATGCGATGCCCTACATCTATCAAGGCTGAAGACACTGTCCTTGCTTCCATTGCCATCATCACCTGCTCTCCCCATCGCTATCTACAGTGGAACCATGGAGCAAGGTGGAACCCACTAAAGCTGCCAAGATGAGGCAGAAGCAAAAAGGATGCAGAGACCCAGGAGGAGACACCTGAAAGGCCCGAGGAAAACGGTCTGATTCTACTATTCGGCCTATAGGTCACGTGAGTAGCTCCTGAGATGAACCTTTTGATTTATGTTTGGGACGTACACACCATGGACATATATGCAATAGATTTAGTACTACCGTTTACATAAGATAGGGGTTAAAATGGAAGGGGTTGAGTGGACGCATATCTCCTGTTCCGCACTACCTCTTCTGTTTTTCTCTATCACACTACATCTTCTTTCTTTCGGAATATACCACTAATTGCAAATTGATGCTTTGATAGTTCATCTAGAATTGGAGGACTCTGCTTTAAGGTTAATATGTCTGCTAAAAGCTCCTGGACAGGAAGACTGAATCCTACCCCCAATTTTTCTACCGAGACAATCCCTGGGAGCGCACATTTCGGTCATTCACAAATATGGGAAAGATCCTGCAATTTGCAGCAGTTACAGGCCCATCTCGCTACTTAAAGGGGTTATCTGGGTTTTAAAAATTACTGTGGGCCGGGCTGGGGTGGGCTAGTTAAACATAATAAACATGTACTTACCTCCTCCGGCATCGCCGATGTCCCGTGCTGTGCTCCCTTTGATCCGTGCCCCTGTTTGTTTACAGGGGCACAGAAGCCGTGCACAGGGAGCTTCCGGTCCGCAATGTGGCCAGCTCCTCCCATCCGTCCCCATCTCTCAGCGTTGTAAGCGCAGGAAGATGGGATCGGATGAGAGCTTCCGGACGGCTGGAGGCACAATGACTTGCACAATGACTTCTATGACACGTATGGTGAAACCACAATACCTCATACAGTCGGAGAGGGAACTGGGTGAGGAGTTCACGGAAACAGCAACGAAACGCATAATAGGCACTTATATAGGGTTTTCCAGGTGTATCAGAATTCAAGAGAATTCATTTAAACTATTGTCTAGATGGTATAAGACACCAAGCTTCTTGCACAGGGTTAACCCTTAAATATGACCGAGCTGTTGGAGATGTGGGGGAGGAGAAGGCTCTTATCTGCACATTTGGAGGGAATGCCCAAACATAAAGACCTTCTAGGATAAAGTACTGCAGGAAATTGAGAACATATGCAGCATCTGCATCCCCAGATACCCAAGCCTAATCCTTCTCTGGCGACCAACAGAGTTGTTCCACCCAAAGAGAAATGATCTGCCGACACAACTTCTAACGGCGGCTAGACTATTGGTCCCCTCCTTTTGGAAACAGGACAAATCCTCTTGTTAGTGGCTTGGATAAGGTGTTTGAAATATTCCGCCTGGAAGAACTTGTGTCGTGGGCAAAGGGAGATAGAGAAAAATTCTTCAAGATATGGGATTCATGGAGTAAATATCAGAAGAAAGCTTAAAGGAATTAGAGGGTATGGTCGTAACCGAAGCAATGGTCCGCTGCCCCCTTCCTCCCCAAAACCACTCCACCCCACCCTCCCTTCAGTCCAGGAACGAGCAAGAATGTGCAGGAACACACAGAAACATGTAAAGACATTTGGTGACGGTTCAAAATTTTGTTTATGATTGTTTGGTAGTGAAGAAGGTAGTGAAGATTTACCATTTACCTTCAATTGTTACATTGGTAATGCATTGACACAAATGGTAATAACTAGACAGATACATAATTAAATAAATGAGTGGATGATTTAAATGACGAATACAGGCAAATAAAGGGCAGCGTCTATGGCTATCAAATGAACAAAAAGAAAAGACATTTATCTATGTCTATATTTTTCTGTATAAATATTACTTTACAGATCTGTAAGTATGTGATATTATGGCTGAGATATATAACCCTAACACTGTGAAGATTAAGTTGATACTTGTTATCCTTCAAAAATTTAATAAAGAAAGTTAAAAAAAAAAAAAAAAAAAATGACATCCAGCAGGCCCCAAATGTGCATGTCTCTGCACAAACTGTTAGGAACCGACTCCATGAGAGTGCTGGGCATTTGCCAGAAAACACCAGGATGGGCAAATTCGTCACTGGTGTCCTGTGCTCTTCACAGATGAAAGCAGGTTTACACTGAGATATGACATATAACAGAGTATGGAGATTCCATGGAGAGCCATCTGCTGCCTGCAACATCCTTCAGCATGACCGATTTGGCAGTGGGCCAGAAACAGTGTTGGGTGGCATTTCTTTGGAGTGCCACATAGCCCTCCATGTGCTCGCCAGAGAAAGGCTGATTGCCTTTAGGTACCGAGTTGAGATCCTCAGACCCCTAGTGAGACCATATGCTGGTGCAGTTGGCCCTTGGTTTGTCCTAATGCAGAATAATGCTAGACCTTATGCGGCCGGAGTGTGTCAGCAGTTCCTGCAAGATGAAGGCATTAAAGCTATGGACTGGCCCGCTCGTTCCCTAGACCTGAATACGATTGAGCACATCTGGGACATCAGATCTCCCTCAATCTACTAACGTCACGTTGCACCACAGACTGTCAAGGAGTTGGGAAAAGATCCAGTAGGAGATCATCCGCAACCTCATCAGGAGCATGCCAAGGCGTTGTAGGGAGGTGTCACACAATACTGAGCCTCATTTTGTCTTGTTTTATGGACATCATATAAAAGTTGGATCATCCTGTATTGTACTTTTCTACTTAAATTTTTTGGGTGACTCCAAATCCAGGCCTTCAATGGTTAAAAAATTTGATTTCCATTGATGATTTTTTTGTAATTCTGTTGCCATTCAACACTCATTAACCTTTGTACAGAACAAAGTATTCAATGAGAATAGTTCATTCATTCAGATATAGGACGTCTCCCAGATTTGAGTATTCCCTAACACACAATGCAAACGTCTGTGGGGAAGGATCAGCCTGATTGCTGAGTGCTTTAATTTATTACATGTATGTAAACTTGTCCTGGTAATGTTAATATAAGATGTATCATTTACTTTGTATCTTCTACATTTTTATTAATTCAATTTAACTGTATTAACTTGATATTGATTGCAGTATCTATTTTTTTTTTACAGCAGTGCTACTTCCGATGTGACATCTTTCTACGGCCCTGCATCAACTGCAGTTTGCAGGACTTCAGGTTCTGCTGGTGCCGTGGCTGGGCTGTATTGTCTTAGCCTTTCTGATCCTGGTTATTTAACCCCTTAGATACCTCGGTCAAATATGGACCACAATGTCGAAGCAGGGGCAGAGGGGGCGCTCTCTGTCACTCATCGGCATCCTGCAGCAACGATCGTCGCGTGGCAGCCTAGGGTTCACTGACGGACCTCAGGGCTGCTGGCTATAGCAAGCTATTATAGATCAATAGGGATGATATAAGGGATCAAATGTTCTCAGTCAGTGTACTCATGTGGCACAAATGTATATGTACAAATATTTAAATTGCACATAATACAAAGATATTAATTGCAATTAAAAAAAACTGTATGAACTTCACGTGTGTACAAATAAAATCTACAGGTCTTTATGCAAAAAAAACCTCAAACGGCCAAATTGATGTAAAAAATTACCATATATACTGGAGGATAATCCTCGTTTTTCAGCACAAAAAAAATGTGCTGAAAACCCAAATTCGGCTTATACTCGAGTTAAAAAAAATATATATCAAAACTCACCTTTCCGGCTTCCCCCACCACTGGCTATATACTGGGGCAGAAGGCTGGCAGGCTATATACTGGGGGGCAGGTGCTGGCTATATACTATGGGGCACGGTACGGCAGGCTATATACTGGGAAGGCTGTGACCAATGCATTTCCCACCCTGGGCTTATACGAGTCAATAGGTTTTCCTAGGTTTTTGTGGTAAAATTAGGGGCCTCGGCTTATACTTGGATCGGCTTATACTCGAGTATATACGGTATTATGTTATGGCACTTGGAAGGCGATGATGCAAAAAGTTTTTTTTTCTTCCCCAAAATTATTTCATTATATAAACTATAAATTTGTTATCGGTGTATACATACTGACCCAGATAAATGCTTTTGTAGTTTTGATGATAAAGGCAGAAAATTTTATTAGAAAAGGTATGACAGATTTCCATTCATTTTTAAAAATACTGTACAGAAAGGGTTAATAAAAGTTCATGAAATAAAGATACAAAAAATACGTGAAACCCAAAATTGTGCCGTTAAAGAAATACATTTTGCCCCGAAAAAAAACAAAGACCTCATACAAATTCCCACAGAAAAATAGCCTGGGAATAAAGGGTGCGGAGATAAGGGGTAATTATTTGCTTTAAAAAAATAATGGAGTGATATTTACAGACCCCTCAAAAGAAGATTACTTTCTATATACCAGTGCATTGAACTTGTGTGTCAGTGTAACTGTATGGACGCTAATGCAGCTCTTGGTCACAGAAAATTCTTACACAGACAGTAAATAAGTATATAGGGCAACGGCTAAAATCAATAATTCTATTGGAAAAGTAGAGGATTTAGGTCAAATCCCGTCTGACCAAAATATTACCGTATACACTTGAGTAGCCAACGCTTCTACTTTTACCACAAAAAACTGGGAAAACCAAATAACTAGAATATAAAACTAAGGGGGGAAATGCATTGGTCACAGCCTCCCCCAGTATATAGCTATTCAGCCCCTTGCCCCCAGTATATACCCAGCCCCATAATATTGCAAGGCCTCTGCCCCTGTATATAGCCAGCCCTCTGCCACAGTCTATAGCCAGCCAGCATTCCCCCTTTAGCCAGCCTCCTGCCCCAGTCTATAGCCAGCCAGCATTCCCCCTTTAGCCAGCCTCCTGCCCCAGTCTATAGCCAGCCAGCATTCCCCCCTTAGCCAGCCCCGTCCCGGTCTGTAGCCAGCCAGCATTCCCGCTTTAGCCAGCCCCCTGCCACAGTCTATAGCCAGCCAGCATTCCCGCTTTAGCCAGCCCCCTGCCACAGTCTATAGCCAGCCAGCATTTCCCCGTTATATGGCCAATCCCATGCCCCGTTATATAGACATTGCCCCTGCCCCCTTATAAAGTAATTCCCCTTGCCACCTTATATAGTCATTCCCCTTTCCACCTTACATAGTCATTCCCCTTGCCCCCTTATATAGCCATTCCCCTTGCCCCCTTATATAGCCATTCCCCCTGCCCCCTTATATAGCCATTCCCCCTGCCCCTTATATAGCCATTCCACCTGCCCCCTTATATAGCCATTCCACCTGCCCCCTTATATAGCCATTCCACCTGCCCCCTTATATAGCCATTCCACCTGCCCCCTTATATAGCCATTCCACCTGCCCCCTTATATAGCCATTCCACCTGCCCCCTTATATAGCCATTCCACCTGCCCCCTTATATAGCCATTCCACCTGCCCCCTTATATAGCCATTCCACCTGCCCCCTTATATAGCCATTCCACCTGCCCCCTTATATAGCCATTCCACCTGCCCCCTTATATAGCCATTCCACCTGCCCCCTTATATAGCCATTCCACCTGCCCCCTTATATAGCCATTCCACCTGGCCCCTTATATAGCCATTCCACCTGCCCCCTTATATAGCCATTCCACCTGCCCCCTTATATAGCCATTCCACCTGCCCCCTTATATAGCCATTCCACTTGCCCCCTTATATAGCCATTCCACCTGCCCCCTTATATAGCCATTCCACCTGCCCCCTTATATAGCCATTCCACCTACCCCCTTATATAGCCATTCCACCTACCCCCTTATATAGCCATTCCACCTGCCCCCTTATATAGCCATTCCACCTGCCCCCTTATATAGCCAGCCCCATGCCCTCTTATATAGCCTGCCAGCCTTTCACCAGCCTCAGTTTGCCAGTTCATAAAAAAAAAGAAAGTTAAAACTGACCTTTCCGAAGCCCCCTGTAGGTCTTCTCTGGAATCCATCTGGCAGCGGCACGTACGTGTCGCACTCAGGGCGCACAAGTCGAGACGTCATCCGTCGCTGACATCACAGTCTGATGGCAGCAGCGGCCAGCATCAGAGCCCCTGATGTCACAGGCTCTGATGCCGGCTGTCACTGCCATAAAATTGTGTGTGCCTGTTGCTAGCACACACTGTGATGTCAGCGGAAGCTGATGTCACAGCTTGTGCGCCGGACCATGACACGTACCTGCTGCTGCCAGACGGATTGCAGAGAAGACCTGCGGGGGCATCGGAAAGGTGAGTATTGACACATTTTTTTTGACTCAGGTATAAGCCGAGTTTGGGTTTTTCAGAACATTTGTTGTGCTAAAAAACTTGGCTTATGCACGAGTGTATAATGTAATTAGAGACTTTGGGTGGCAAGTGTAAGATCAGAAGTATATCACAATATATCACAAGTGTAAGAGCAGAACCGCTTTAGCTACCCATGGCAAACAACGTTAATTTTATAAACAGCTGTGGTAAAATTAAAGCCGAGTTATGAATGGTTGGCATGAGCAACTAGTAGTATATAGACTTATTTTGAAGCCTTCCCAGTATCCAAGGAGAAGTTATGGCCTAGATTATGTTGATTTTAGGGATAAATTAGGCATCACACATAAAACATCATCCACAATGGGACTAAAAATCCAAAAGGGCGATGGTGGAAACTAGGAAACCATGGACCAAGTGTTTACTATTTCCCCCGCTTTTCTGTAAGATACTTGTCCAGGAGTGAGTCTGGTTTGATTTCCACAGTTATACAGTTTCCACAGTTGCTCCAAATGCAGTGTGGTAGAACTGCATGATAAGATTAAATAAGAGCTTTACTAAAATATATATTTTTGAGTTATATTTAGACATAATCTTTAAGTATCCAACCAGTTACAACCCGGAGATTGAATAATGATAAAAAACGTGATAAAGAGACTTACTTGACGCCAAATTTTATATTCCCTACACTAACCCAAATGGATCCATGCTAGTTGTTGAAAGGTTATCAAAACTAATTTTTATGAGATTTATATGCCTATGAATGAACTTGTATAACTATGAATGGACAGCAGCTACAAAGACACTTTAGAAATGCAGATAATTGGACAAGCCTTTTTGGATATGTTTAGCAAAACAGCTGTAGATGCATATAAAGGATTTAGAAAAGTTTCAGCAATAGCAGATTGTATCAGATTACACAGAAACTGAATTTTCAGAATCAATTTTATAGTGAGAGAGACATGTGAGCGAACAGATTAACCCTTTCAGGACCTGGCCCTTTTTTGGTTTTTTCATTTTTCAATCCCCATGATCAAAAATCCATAACTTTTTTATTTTTCCATGTCCAGAGCTGTGTGACATTTTTTGGGGGGGATTTTGCCATATTCTGGCGCTAATAACTTTTTTATACTTTGGTGTACAGATCTGTGGGTAGTGTCGTTTTTTGCGGATTTTGATGACGTTTATAATGTTATCAATTTTCGGACTGTACGACCTTGTGATCACTTTTTATAGAATTTTTTATTTTTTTTTAAATTACAAAAAAGTACCATTTCCGACTTTGGGCGTGATTTTCCGTTACGGGTTTAAACGCAATGAAAAACCGTTATCATATTTTGATAGATCGGGCATTTTCGGATGCGGCGATACCTAATGTGTTTATGATTTTTACTGTTTATTTATATTTATATCAGTTCTAGGGAAAGGGGGGAGATTTGAGTTTTTAGGGTTTTTTAGTATATTTTTTTTTAAACTTATTTTTATTTTTACTATTTTTCAGACTCCCTAGGGTACTTTAACCCTAGGTTGTCTGTACAATCCTATCATATACTGCCATACTACAGTATGGCAGTATATGGGGATTTTACTCCCCATACATTACAATGTGCACATTGTAATGCATGGGCTAACCCGAAGTAGCCTCGAATCTTCGTGAGACCCGAGGCTACCATGGTGACGGATCGCCGCTCCCCGATGACATCACGGGGAGCGGCGATCCTTGAAAAGATGGCGGCCCCATGCGCCATCTTTTTAAAACTGGCACAGATCGCGGGCGTTACCGGTAAGCCTTTGCTGCAATATGCAGCAAAGACTTATCGGCTATGGAGAGGGCTCAGCGCGTGAGCCCTCTCCATGCACCCGCGGCCGACCCGTGACGTGCTATTACGTCACAGGTCGTGAATGGGTTAAGACACTTCCGACAATATCCAGAAACAAGACACAGATACTATTAAATCCAAACCACAACAGTTGTACAGTACTCATGAATGGTGTGTAGGAAAATTTAGTGTATTTTTGGTAAAAAAAATGTAATATGTTAATTTATTATAAGATTCGTTTGGAAAAATCTGTCAACATAGTTCCAATATTTGATGCAAACATAGACTCACATAGACAGTTTAACCCCTTCCCGCCAAGGGCCTTTTTCATTTTTGGGTTTTCAATTTTTACTCCCCACCTTCAAAAATCTAAAACTTTTTTATTTTTCCACGTAAAGAACTGTGAGTGCTTATTTTCAGCGTAACAAATTGCACTTCATAGTGACTGTATTTAATATTCTATGCCATGTACTGGCAAGCAGGAAAAAAATTCCAAATGCAGAGAAAGATGCAGTTGAAGATTTCTCACAAAAATTAAGCACTGTCCCATTGTTTTATGCATCTTGGTATTTTACTGCTACAAGTATGTGATTTGTTATCTAATAAACTAGAATCTGCTTGAGAGCACTACTAGTCTCAGCATGATTTGATTCTTCAAGCTTATGATCCTATAAAACTTTAATTTGGAACCATAAAGAAATCTAAGGCGTATTTGCGTATTTCCATGGCAACCTGCAGCACATATATTTTGCCATAATTACATTTTTTGTACTTCTGTTGGATCATTAGTTTTACTGCCTGGAATTCATAATATTTGGTAATTATTCCAGGAATACAATAGGTGTAAATGGGAATTTCATTATATAATATATATATATATATATATATATATTTTTAACTTTTGCCCCACAAATGTCTATTACACATCTGTTTTCAACCTCTAATCAATAAAGCACTGGGGGGAAGGGGGGTGGGGATTTGTTACATTGTGTCAGCAGACACAGTGAGCCATGAGTAAGGGCACATGGTGCGCCACAAATGCACAAGCCAGATATACACCGCAATTTCGTCTGTTTTATTGGGACAGTACAAACCGTATACTTTATATTAGAAAAAAAACATTTAGTGAAGAAGAGGGTAAAAAATATTTGTAAACATTCAGATGTGCACACTTTCAAAACTGTAAAAAGGCCGGTTCATGAAGGGTTACCTGAAGCTTTAGCTTCTGTAGTATTTACACTACATGCATTTGTGTCTGTCTTTGTTAATGACTTTTTTTCATCAAATTTTTCATCTGCAGCTTCACAATCTGGTTCCTTCTTAATGTGATGAGACTTCAGTACGGATGGGAGACTTGAAGGCTTGACTATCAGTTTCATAGTAGAATGACACAAGGCATTAGAGGGATAGCTGCCCAAGTCTGAAAAAAAATAAATTTATTACAGAAGTGAGACATGAAGGCTTGACTATTGGTTTCTTGGGAAAATGACATAACACATCCAAGGAATAGCTGTCCACACCTGGAGAAAAAAAATAATTAAAAAAAAATTGTATATATGTATATATGGAAAAAACTAAATTGTAAACAGAAAAATGTTAACCCCTCCCCCACATACATAATTAATCAAGAATATAAAAGATATCCTAACACCCAAAAAAGTTAAGTCTACCAAAATATAAAAATAATTATGCCAGTAATTGCGGTTAAAAGCTCAACTGTGGGAATCACAGCTTTTTTTGCCACCCCTACAAATTGATCAAAAGACATACAGGTCCAAATGTGGTCATCTCATGGCGCACAAATATTATCTCTTACCAATTGTACATATTCCAATGTGGAGAATTTATTTATTAACCCCTTCAGGACTCAGTCTATTTTGGCCTTAAAGGGGCCCATGAAGACAAGTTTCTTATATGTACTCAAGATAGCAAAATAAAACATTCTGTAATTCACTGTTATTAACAAAAATACAGCACTTCACAGATGCCAACCTGTCTCTATTAGTCCTGCTGTACACAATTTCATTTGCCCCTAGACACAGCCCTGTAACTTCTGACTTGGGGACAGGTGGCCACCATCTTAGATTCCTGTGGGACTCTCTGCTGTGTGCCTGTAGCCACGCCCCTACAATCTAGTCAGGAGCTCACACTGACACTCACTTCCTGCCAGCACCACATTGTGAGGAAAGAGAAGCTGAAATCTACAAACTACAAGCAGATAAGCAATCCGGGGGAAGGGGGAGGCAGGCACATATCTAAGAGATGTAGCAGGCTGACAGTGTAAAAGTCTGTCAGCCTCTGTCTGTCATGTGATGCAATGGGCATCTCATTCATCTCTCATCTGTCTCATCTCCCCTTCTATGTGTCAGTGTGTTAGTACAATGTCAGAAGCCAGATGAAAGTGTATATACACTTGTACCCTGATAATCTAACCCCATTGGTGCCCCACAGAACCAGATGGATCATAATGCATCTGCTTAGAGAGGCCCCGCCTACACCCTGGAATTTTGCACTGAACAGCCTAGGGAGTGATAGGAGCCAACATAACTAGGGGATTGAGATGAGAATTTTCTTTCGTGGGAAAACCCCTTTAAGGACGCAGAAGTGGTTATAGCTTTGGAACGCTTCAACATATCCAGGGGATTTTGAGATTGTTTTCTCGTGACATATTGTACTTCAAATTAGTTTAAAAATTTGGATGATATCTTTTGTGTTTAGTTATTAAAAAAACTGAAATTTGGCAAAAATATAGAAAATTTCTTTATTTTCAAAGTTCTTAATTCTCTTTTTTTGATGCACCCAAATAAATTCATAACTTACATTTCCCAAATGTCTGCTTTATAGAGCAAAATACGGCAGGAAGAAGGCCTTCTCCTGCCACAGTAAGTCAAGTCACAGTTTGTCCAGAATAGACCATGTTCTGGCAAATTCGCAATTAATTGGGAATATATCCAGAATGGTTTATGAGCCAATTGTGATATCAGATCATGCCCCAATGATGATATCACTTGGGGTACCCTTACTTAGCAGGAGAAGGTTTAGACTCAACCCCCACTGGTTAACTATTCTCGAACCCATTCTGGATCTAAAATCAGTCATTGAAGAATTCTGGGACTTGAATATCAACACCGCAGATACACGGGTAGTATGGGATACTCTAAAATTATCTATTAAAAATACTTTGTCCCATGCCATTAATGTATCAAAAAAGAATTTTAGAAGGAAAGAAGACGACTTAAGAAAACAGGTTGAACAGACAGCTAAGAACCTAGACAAGCCAGGAGAAAGAAGACACAAACAGGCGTACAATGTAGCCAGGGAAAAATATAATGATTTTTTGCTAGATAAAGCTCAACATAGAGCAGTGATGGCAAACCTTTTGGAGACAGAGTGCCCAAACTACAACCAAAATCCACTTATTTACCTTGAAGTGCCAACAAGGCATTTTAAGCAGTAACTTATTGCTAGCTGTTCTTCCACATCATTCAATTGCATCGCCCCACCCTTAGGCAACCTATACAGTTGAAAGAAGGAGGGCAAATTCAGACTCTCATTATAGCTTCTCATCACGGTCTCTCTGTAGAGGAAAAATGGTTGGTCCAGCAGGATGACTTCCAAACATATTGCAGTTCTGTCAACACCTTCTTACTAGCCCTGCAGTTCCTAACAGCCAATGAAATGTTGCTTTAAAATAGCGCCGAGAGCAGCATCTCTTAAGCTGCCTGGAACTTGGTGGATTTGGTCCTATTTGATGAACTCTGTCCTGGGGTGATGGTCTGAGTGCCCACAGAAATGGCTCAGAATGTGCCACCTCTGGCACCTGTGGCATAGGTTCGCCACCACTGACATAGAGTGTTCTTCGAGGGACAACGATACTTTACAGAAAAGGATAAACCAGGAAAACTCCTAGCCAATATGATTAAAAATAATACACAAGGGAATGGAAACATTCGAGCCATAAGGGGACATAAAGGCCAAATCTGTAGGGAACAAGATGAGATACAACAAGAATTTAGAACCTTTTTTTTCAACGGTTATATGAAACCTCGGGAGATATAGACTCAAGGAATATTAAAAAATTTTTTCAAGACATCACCTTCCCTCGTCTAACTAGGAGCCAGGTAGAAATGCTGGACGCGCCTATTACGCTAGATGAGCTGAAGCAAACAATCGATTCCTGTAGTACGGATTCAGCTCCAGGCCCAGATGGCATCCCCTTTAGTCTGTATGGGAGATATAGGGAGGTACTGGCCCCTATGCTGTGGTCGACATTACAAGTAATTCAAAGCAAAGGAAGGGTATCAGACTCCATGTCGGAAGCCAGTAATATACTCATCCCCAAGAAGGACAAGGACCCTCTAGAGCTGGGCTCATTTAGACCAATATCTCTCATTAACACAGATGCAAAAATTATTGCAAAAGTCCTCGCCATACGGCTTAAGAGGGTAATCACCAGTATCATTCATGGGGACCAGAGGGGGTTTATCCCAGGTAGGAATGTGAGCGATTGTTTAGATAGATTGTTCGTATCTATAGAGAGGGGTAGGGGGGATCCCCGCTCGATCCTGTCCTTGGATGCGACAAAAGCCTTCGACAGGGTCGAGTGGGGATTTCTATGGGAAGCTATGAATAGATTCAGATTCGGAGAAGAATTTACGAAGTGGGTAAAGTGTTTATATGACTCCCCCAAAGCCAGAGTTTATATTAATAACAGAGAATCTGAGTCTTTCTCCCTTTCTCGTGGTACAAGACAGGGATGTCCCCTCTCCTTTTCGCTATCTTTATTGAACCTTTGGCCATTAAAATCAGGGCTTCTGAAGTCATAGGAGGAGGGGGGAGTGGTGGACCCCAGGACAAGCTGATTATGTATGCAGATGACATTCTGCTGTGCCTCCTTGATTCCCCAACATCCATCCCTAATGCGGTTAGAGTAATTACAGAGTTTGGCCAGTTCTCTGGCCTGGAGATTAATTGGAGTAAATCAGGTCTGATGCCCCTTGATGGGAATAGGACGGAAGCCCTTAAAGCCGGTAACATCATGAGCTGCCAAGACTCGCTGAAATGTCTGGGTACTACGATATCAGCACAGGTACAAGACTATGACCTCCTAAATTTGAAACCCCTAATAAGATCTGTTAGATGCAGGATTCATATCTGGGATAAACTACCTCTCTCCTTTGCAGATAGGATTGCATTAATAAAGATGGTCCTTCTGCCGCAGATTTTATTTTTTCTAATCTCATGTCCAATCTGGATAGATAGCTCTTTTTTTAAAGCATTGGAAGCACTGTTCAATGAACTTATTTGGGGTCGGAAAAGAACCAGAATCAAACTTGGTTATCTATATGCCCCTATGGGAGAAGGAGGACTGGGAATCCCTTTCTTGTATGGATACTTCCTCGCAGCTCAGATGTCCCGTATAGTGGGGTGGAAGGATAGAAAGGAACCGTTAAAAACATTACTTATGGAAGATGGGGAAACCTACACAGTTTTTGAAGCTTTAGAGAGCGGGATAGAACAAAATAAACAAGATAAGAACCTGATAAAAGAAGCCATTCATAAAGGATGGAAAGCTTTAAAAAAAAATTAATCTTATCAATGGCATTATGGAGGACACTCCACTGTGGTCAAACGTCAACTTTCCAGAGCTACGAGACCTTCCTGACCCCACATTTTGGGAAAACAGGGGGGTGCGTCTGTTTTCACAGGTTTTGGAAGAGGGGAAAGTCATGAGTTTTTCAGCACTTAAGGATAAAGCAAATTTGAATAAACCACAGGGCCATACAGACAAAAATTTTATATATGCTGTACTACACACCGGCTGCTCTGTGCAAGATGAAACTAAGGGAATCTTCCAAATGTTATAGATGTGAAAGGGAGGAGGCTGACTTCCTTCACTTAATTTGGATATGCCCGAGTATAAAAATATTTTGGGATAAAATACTCTCGAGGATAAATGAAGTTCTGGGGAAATCCCTGATCCCATCAATTAATGTAGCAGTTATGGGAATTTACGGGCCCAGCCATAATATTAGTGTAAAGGAAGGTGTATTAATAACTAAATTGGTGATGATTGCTAAAGTCCTCATAACTCGAACTTGGGGAAGTCATACATCGCCAAATATAGATCAATGGTTTAACCTTACTCAAAGAATCAAAAGATATGAGCAAATTTACGCTAACAAAGCCGGGAAAAGTGGGAAATGGGCAGAGATATGGATGAAATGGAAATAAAAAAAAAAGGCAATAGTTAACTTATCAAGAACTCCCTTTTATTTATTTTTTTCCTGTCAGTAGGCGGGAGGGATGGGGAGGGTAGGGGATGATTAACTTTAATATGAATTATTGATGTATATACGGGTGATGATATGTACCTATAGGAAATTGATTTGTATAGACTATGGTGAATTTCTCTCTCTCCCGTTTTTGTAAGGTTGTTAAATTTGTAAGGGGAAAAAAAAAAAAAAAAAAAAAAAAAAAAAAGAAAACTAAAGAAACAGTATTATAATGGAAAGAAGGGAAAGGAAGGAAAAAAAAAGTAAATAAATAAATAAATCATCAAGGGTGGGTAGGGGAGGGAATATATGGGTAATTAATATGGAAATTGCAAATTTGGTATATACTTATCAATGGAAGTAAGAATTGTTGATATTTATTGTCACGTTTTGTATTGATGTACACTTTGCATATGATAATAAAAAAAGTTCTCACTGAAAAAAAAAAAAAAAAAACACATATATGTAAAGGGGTGGCTGCCTTGTGGCTTCCCCAGGGGTATGATACCTAATTTGCATAATTTTAAAAGTTTATTTTTGTACGAAGGAGGCCAGATAACAAATATATGAAGATTACCCCACAAAAAAAAAGGAGAATTATTCTCACCGTTAATTCGGTTTCCATTAGTCCACCATGACGGCCCCAACTGGAGGATGGCCCTTGACCTCTGTAGGGACAGGAAGCAGAGAGGTTAAAAGCCCCTCCCCTACACCCACACTCCAGTGGCTACCAAATAACTACACCGGCTGTGGATGCAACCCATTTATTGTATGTTATAGTCACACACAGATACAACAGGTTAAATAATAAAGACTAAGACTACTCTGTCTTATAAAAATAAAAGGGGACGGGAAAAATATATGGGCCGTCATGGTGGACTAATGGAAACCGAATTAACGGTGAGAATAATTCTCCTTTTCCATGGCGTCCCCCATGACGGCCCCAACTGGAGATGTACCAGATTACCAGTACCTTAGGGTGGGACAACTGCCTGCAAGACCTTCCTACCGAAGGCCTGATCCCTGGCACTTTGGATATCTAATCTGTAGTGTCTAGCGAATGTCAACTGGCTAGACCAGGTAGCTGCTTTACAGATATCGACTAGAGAGGCCCCACGTTTTTCAGCCCCCCTGGTTCAGTGGGCCCTGACAGTCCCAGGAATGTCCATATTTTCGGCATCATATGCCTCTTTGATGGTAGTCCGGATCCAACAGGCAATAGATGCTTTGGAAGCTTTCTTCCCCTTATTCTTCCCTGTATACTGCAGGAGGATGTTGTCGTCCTTTCTCCAAGGTTTATAGATGTCCAGGTAGTGGAGAAGACATCTCCTCACGTCCAGAGTATGCCATGCTGACTCCTTACTGTTCTTAGGGTTCTGGCAAAAAGAAGGTAACACAATTTCCTGATTGCGATGAAAACTGGAAGACACTTTGGGAGCGAAGGTCTTATCTAGAGTTAGAATTACTCTATTTTCCAGAACTCTAAGGTAAGGTTCTCTAAGGGAGAGAGCCTGGATTTCTCCTAACCGTCTAGCTGAGGTTATGGCTAAAAAGAAGGTCAGCTTGAGGGTTAGGCTTCTAAGGTCCATAGTCTCTAAGGGCTCAAATGGAGGACCTGTCAGGTGATTCAACACCAGAGACAAATCCCAGTTTGGGATATTTTGTTTTAAGTGAGGTCTCAATCTGGAGGTAGCTTTTACGAACCTCTGGATCCACAGGCCTTGGACAGGATGACCTGCGACAATCGCTCCCCAACCTGACTGACTTGCGTCCGTCTGTATAGTTGTCACTGGCCAAGGATGCCAGGGTACTCCTTTTCCCAGGTTTGCTGGATCTGTCCACCAGTCTATGGACCGTAAGACTAAGAGGGGAATCTCCACCTTTTGGTTTAGGTGACGAGGATCTTTGTCCCAAGAGGACAGCACCCAGTTCTGTAGTGTCCTTGTATGACTTTGGCTCCATTGCATGCACTGGATGCATGCAGTCATGAGCCCAAGGATCCTCATTGCTTCTCTTATGGAGCAGCCCTTCTTTTTCTTGAACGTGTTTAGCTGGAGAATTAAATTTTCTCTCTTTGCTGGTGGGAGAAAAGACATCTGTCGTGTGGAGCCTATTAGAACTCCCAGGAATACCACGTTCATGCTCGGTTCTAGGTTGGATTTTTCTGTATTGATGATCCAGCCTAGCCGCTGAAGAGTCTTCATGGTGATATCCCTGTGAAGAATCAGCTCCTGACTTGAGGCACTTACTACCAGAAGGTCGTCTTTTCTCAGAAACGCTACCACCTCGACCATAATCTTTGAAAAGGTTCTCGGTGCAGAAGATATCCCGAAGGGAAGGGCTTTGTATTGAAAGTGAGCTTCCTCGCCTTCTGGTGACAGGACTGCGAACCTGAGAAACTTCTGCGAGTTGGGGTATATTGGGACGTGGTAGTAGGCGTCCTTCAGGTCTATTGTACACATGAACGCCTGACGATGGATTAGAGCTGAAGCGGAAGAAACGGTCTCCATCTTGAATTTTCTGTATAGGACGAACCTGTTTAGGCCTTTCAGGTTGCAGATCATCCTGGACTTTCCGTTCGGTTTCTTTATGAGGAACAGTGGAGAGTAATGTCCTCTTCTCTGATGTTCCTGGGGTACAGGGATAATCACATCCAGTTCTAACAACTTCTGCACTTCTGTCCAGAGTTGGAGCGACAGGTCCCGAGAGGGTTGTCTGGTAAGGACGAAATTTGTGGGAGGAAGAGCGGTCAATTCTATCTTGTAGCCGTCCTGGAGGATGGACAGAATCCAGGGGTTTGATGTTATCCGGCTCCATTGCTGATGAAAAGTCAACAGTCTTCCTCCCACCTTGGCGTCATTGTTTCCTGAAACTCGTAGCAGAGTTACTGGGGTTGAGCAGAAACCCCCTGCCTCTTCCACCTTTAGGGTAGCTCCACCTTCCTTGTTTACCCTTGCCCCTAAAGGATGGTCTCCTCTCTTTGGGGTCACGAAAGGAAGGTTTCTTCAGACTGGTCCTGGATTCTGGGAAGCCCTTTTTCTTATCCGCCGCCCTCTCCAGGACCCAAACACATACTAGCCCTCGAACGGGATGCCGCACAATTTAGACTTCGACCTGAAGTCTCCGCTCCACTGGCGCAACCAGAGAGATCTTCTTATGGAGTTGGAAAGAGCCCCTTCTTTAGCACTAATCCTCACTCCCTCTGCCGAGGCGTCAGCAATGAAAGCTGTGGCTGCTTTCAGGGTTGGGAAGGTATTAAGTAACAGCTCCCTTGGGGTTCCATCCCTTACATGCTTTTCCAACTCCATTACCCAGTGGAATAGTGTGCGAGAAACGGACGTTGTAGCAATGTTGGATTTAAGGTTCAGCATGGAACATTCCCAGCTCTTTTTTAATAGGCTGTCTGCCTTTCTATCCAGCGGATCTTTCAACTGGGTAGCATCCTCAAAAGGCAAATCGGTCTTCTTGGTCATTTTAGTGACCTGGATGTCCATCTTAGGAGCCGAGTTCCATAGCTTGGCTTCTTCTTCATCAAAAGAAAGACAATTTCTGAATTCTTTTGAGAGAGAAATTTTGTTTTCCGGATCCCTCCATTCTTCCAGAATCAGATCCCTGAGAGTATTATTGACCGGGAACACGCGCCGCTTTTTGGCTTTGAGCAGACCAAAGAGTTCATCCTGAATGGACTGCGTCTCCTCTACCTCCTCTATCTTCAGGGTATCTCGCACCGCTTTTAAGAGGGGTTCCAGGTCTTCAGAAGCCAGCAGATATCTCGATTCCATCCTGTTTGCAGAGGTGGAAGGGAACGTATCAGGCTCCAAAGAATCCTTGACCGTAGCACCATCAGAGTCTGAAGCGGGCTCAGAAGATGAATCCACTATTTTCTGGCGCTTTTGAGGTGGTTCCTGGGGGGCAAAGGCAGCCAAGGATGAAGACACAGATGATCTGACTTCCTCCTGGATAAAGCTGCGCATCTCATCCATGAATGAGGTCTTTTCTTCACGAATCAAATTTTCCAGGCATTTTTTGCACACAGGTTTTTTATATGCACTAGGTAACTTTTCAAAGCACATGTTGCACTTTTTATGAGGAGTTTTCTTCCTCTCAGAGGAGGATTGCTCCTTAGCACGGCCTTTTTCCTTTTCCTTGGGATCCTATCAAGGAAAGGAGAGCCCGGATAAGGAACTGCTATAAACGGGACGTGCGGGTGACCCACCACCCTATCCCTTTAACCCCTACTCACAGGAGGTGGGGATATGAGGTCCAGACCTGAGGCCTCTAAATTGCAGGGTTCCATGCTCCTAGAGGAACTACAGTAACCAGCCAGCCTAGAATGTAATAACAACAATTGAAGGCTTGTAAATCAGCACTGCAATGGTTAAAGGGTAGGATTTTACCTGGTACCGGTAAACGTGGCCCATATCAGGTAAGGTCTATAAGGTAAACGTGGCCCATATCAGAATACAGTGCAATAAAATATAGTATGTGCCAGCATAATATACAGTTATACATATCAGGGTGTTTGAAGCCAAAGACCTGACCTGAAAAAACGCCAAAGGGAACCTTTAACTCGTAAGCCGCAGGTTAGAGGTGTGCTCCGGAATGAAGATTAGACCTCAGATCAACGTAATTACCACGCCAGAGCAATTTAAACTTACCGCCCCGTGATCCTGTTTCCGGGTCGCACGGCTTTGACGTCACTTCCGGTTTCGTCACTCCACCGGAAGTTGACGCCGGGGTCGACCGGAAGTGCACGGGAGCGCCAGAATCACATGTTCCGGGTGTCGTAAGCTCCAGGAGCTGCGGGCAGAGCCGGAAGGAAAACACAGATCCACGCAGGCAGAGGAAAGGGCCGCAACCCGATCGAGGCCCGGAACTGTGCTGGCTAAGGGATAGGTCCCGCGCCATGGTGTCCCCCCTCACTGTCCCAACTAGTGGGAAGCGAGGAGAGAAAACTTCTCTCTACTCCCTGCCCTGTGTAGGGACAGGAAGCCACTGGAGTGTGGGTGTAGGGGAGGGGCTTTTAACCTCTCTGCTTCCTGTCCCTACAGAGGTCAAGGGCCATCCTCCAGTTGGGGCCGTCATGGGGGACGCCATGGAAAAAAATGTCTGCTTTATGTTGGCTTGGATTTTTAAGATTCCACATATTTTACTCAAATGTTATGAGGCTTAAAATTTGGGTGCCATTTTTGGGAAAATCGCCAAACATTTAATTGACTGAGAGGCCTAAATAATAGCTATACTCATAAAATTCCACCCCATTGTGGAAACTACACCCCTTAACATATGAAAAAGCAATTTTAAGAAGTTTGTTAACCATTTAGTCGTTTTATAGGGGTTAAAACTAAATGGAGGCGCTGTCTACAAATTGTAATATTTTTGAACAATACCTTCATTTTGGACGGAAAATTAAACATTCACAATGGATTAAATAAAAAAAGGACATATAAGGGCTTATTTTTTTGCCACATGAGATCCCCTTTTCTGGTACATAATTTTGGGGCATCTACAGCTAATTGAGAAAGATATTATTTACCCTTAGTGGATGGAGGAAATGAAAATAATACATTTTTTGTAAGATTTTTGAGTTTTGTTTTTTTGGCCATTCATCATATACCTCATTACAGGCGGTCCCCGGGTTACATACAAGATAGGGTCTGGAGGTTTGTTCTTAAGTTGAATTTGTATGTAAGTCGAAACTGTATATTTTATAATGGAAGTTCTAGACAATTTTTTTTCTTTTGCCCCAGTGACAATTGGAGTTTCAAAATTTTTGGTGTAATTGGACCAAGAATTATCAATAAAGCTTCATTACAGACATCTTACAGCTGATCATTGCAGTCTGGGACTATAGTAAAGCATTCAGAGAGCTTCACCAGAGGTCACATGGGGCAGAGGGGTCCGTCTGTAACTATGGGTTGTCTGTAAGTCGGGTGTCCTTAAGTAGGGGACCGCCTGTATATACATATTTTATTTTTTTCCAAATTTTACTCAGACACTGATTTGGAGAAAATCTTGTTCATTTTAGCATCACCATCTTTTCAGAGGCATAACTTTTATATTTTTCGGTTGACAATTCTGGTTAAGGGCTTATTTTTTGCAAGAACAGTTATTCTTTTTAGAGGTCTTATTTAATAGTGTGTAACTTATTTAAAGGATAAGGATATTAATATATATATATATATATATATATATATATACATACACACACACAATTATAAAATCATCTATTTTCAGAACGCCAAATTAATGTTATTGTTTATATGATAAAAAGTTATAGAATTTTTCAATATACCTTCTGTATTGATACAGAAGGTAAATTGGAAAATTGTATTACTTTTCATTATACAGAAAAAAAATATTTATTTACTTAAATGGGAATACCCCTTTAAGCTTGAAGGTAACCTGTCATCAGGAGCCCATAGAGCAGTGGTGGCGAACCTATAGCACTGGTGCCAGAGGCGGCTCTCAGAGCTCTTTCTGTGGGCACCTGGGCCATCACCCCAGTACACCAGACAGGACTCAAAGAATCTTCCTGCAGTTCCAAGCAAATTAAAAGATGCTGCTTTCAGGCATATATTAAAGTGATACTTACTTCGCTACTTGGGAATGTAGGAAGTGGGACAAGGGACGAATTATCTTTGGAGGACCTGCTGCTGGCCCCACGATTCTCTGTGTACAGAGGGACACTGGAAAAAAGCTAAAATTATGCAAATTTTCCAGCTTGTCCTCAGGAGGCCAATATGATCGAACGTTGTTGAGGAACAGGAAGCAATAAGTTACTGCTTTCATTTTTGGTTGGCACCTCGCGATAAATAAGGGGGGTTTTGGCTTGCAGTTTAGGCATTCAGACGCTAAAAGGTTCGCCATCACTGCCGTAGAGAATAGTGTACACTTTTAATAGTTTTAATAGTAAAACAGTTTTTACTGTATTTTTAGTCAGATTAAAGTTTACCTTTTTGTATCCAGGGCTGAGTCACATGGGAGTGGCCAGGTAGGAGTGGGGCAGACAAGTGTGATTTCCTGAGGGGGGAAGCGACGGGGGGAGAAGATATGGGGGGACATGGTATTTTTTTAAATCGATATTGACAGAGTGGTTTCCCAGGGGAGGGGAGGGTGGGGTGGGTGTGAAATTACTCCTCACTGGCCACAACCCATTGGACATAAGACACTACTCTGCATACAGAAAGGTAAACATTGATCTAACTTTTTTTTTTATGAAAAAAGACAGTTTTACTTTAAAAACACTTTGGCAATATGTACACTATTCTTTATGGGGACATGGGACAGCCAGAGAAAGGGTTCCTGATGACAGGCTCCCTTTAACTACTTATTATTTTCTCAAACATTTTTTACTCCTCACTAGGGCCAGTTTATAGGCAGGGCCCCCGCCATATGACATTTGTATGTTTTATATGTTTTATTTGTATGTTTGACATATGCCCCGCACGGACGCTACCTTTCACTCTCTGGAACAGGTCGGGTTGTGCAGCAATGATGTTGCACCCACATAGGGAGTGTCAGCTTCCAGTCACAGCTACCTGCACAGTGTCTGTGCCTTGCTGCTGCACACATGCTTTCTAGTCCCAAGTGCCAAACAGTCAGCTGTGAGCTGTCTCTGGGGGGAGCACATGTGTATGGAGGTGAAGGGGCCTAACAGGAAAGAATAAAATGATAATTGAAGCAAGGTCAGAGGATGAACTGCGACAAGATATTTATGTTACAAGGGACTGCATGCTTGGTGGGAACTGAGGTATATATTACATGGGACTGCATGTATGGAGGGTACTGAGATGTATGTTAGATGAGGCTGCATGTCTTGTAGGGGTTGAAGTAGATATACAAGTGTACTTTTGGGGGGTTGGAGGCTGTATGTAGAGGTATTATTGGGGGTAAGGCAGCTGTATGTAGAGGTATTGTTGGGGTTGAGGCGGCTGTATGTAGACATATTATTGGGGGTGAGACGGCTGTATGTAGACGTATTATTGGTGGTGAGGCGGCTGTATGTAGATGTAGTATTGGTGGTGGAGGCGGCTATATACTGATGTATTACTGGAGAGTTAGCTGTATACTGATGCATTACTGGAGTTGAGGCGGCTGTATGTAGATGTATTACTGGGGGTTGGCGGCTGTATGTAGATGTATTACTGGGGGGTTGGCGGCTGTATGTAGATGTAGTACTGGGGTGTTGGCGGCTGTATGTAGATGTATTACTGAGGGTGAGGTGGCTGTATATAGATATATTAATGGCGGTTTGCAGTTTTATATAGATGTATTACTAGGGGTGAGGCGACGGTATACTGATGTATAACGGGGGATGAGGCGACTATTTATATGTATTACTGGGGGTGAGGCGGCTGTATGTAGATGTATTACTGGGAGGTTGGTGCTGTATGTAGATGTATTACAGGGAGTGAGGCGAATGTATATAGATGTATTACAGGAGGTGAGGCGGCTGTATACTGATGTATTACTGGGGGTGAGGCAGCTGTATATAGATATATCACTGGGGTTGGAAGCTGTATATAGATGTACTACTGGGAGCGACACAGCTGTATACTGATGTATTACCGGGGGAGAGGCAGCTCTATACTGATGTATTACTGGGGGGTAGTGAGCAGGAGGAAGTGTATGTATGCTACATTCAGTGGGGGCCTCCAAATTTAATCCGGCCCTACTCCCCACCTTCCAAAAATCATAAATAGTTTATCTATTTACAGAGCCTTATGGGGAATTGTTATCTCTGTGACACAGGGGGAGATTCATCAGCCAATCTTTACTAGAATTGTGGATTAAATTTCTGAAATGCTGTGCAAAACATTTATTGAGAGTTTTAGACCATTTCAGTCCATTTCCCGACTAGACTGTGGGGCCTTTGAATTTTCTGCGACCCGAGTTTGGACATGCCCTAATTCCGATCTGTGCACTAGAAAATTCAGTCTGCACATCACACAACTCCGAAGTAAATTAGACCAAAGTGAAAAGTATTACACCACAGTTCTAAACTACTCCACATATATCCCCCAGCAAGAATAATGTGGTGCAGAATAAGATTATGGGGGAGATTTATCATTAGTCCTATGTTGCTTCTTGGCGTATAATTGTTCCAAATTTTTGCGCAAACATGGTTTTTGCAGTTTTTTTTAGCAAGAAAAATCTGCAACTTTCTGTTCAATAAGCTTTATTAAGATTAGTAAATAACAGAATTCAAAATTTTACCAGTGAATTAACCCCTTAGGGACGTGGCCGTTTTTCGTTTTTGCAGTTTCATTTTTCAAACCCCCCCTTCAAAAATCTGCAACTTTTTTTATTTTTCCATGTATAGAGCTCTGTTTGGGCTTGTTTTCGGCTTAACAAATTGCACTTCATAGTGATGGTATTTATCATTCCATGCCGTGTACTGGGAATCGGGAAAAAAAATTCAGAGTACAGTGAAAATGATGAAAAAACGCATTTGCGCCGTTTTCTTGTTGGCTTGGATTTTACAGCTTTCACTGAGCCCCCAAATCACATGTCTATTTTATTCTTTGGTTCGGTACGATCATGAGGATACCAAATTTGTACAGGTTTTATAATGTTTTCATACATTTAAAAAAATGAAAACCTGCTGTACAAAAAAAGATTCTTCATTTTGCCATGTTCTGGCACTAATAACTTTTTCATACTCCAGTGCACGAAACTGTGGCTGGTGTCATTTTTTGCGACTTTTGATGCCGTTTTTAATGCTATCATTTTGAGGACTGTATGGGCTTTTGATCACTTTTTACATAATTTTTATATTTTTCAAAATGGCAAACAAGTGGCATTTTCGACTTTGGGCGCCAATTTCCGTTATGGGATTAAAAGCCGGGAAAAAAAATCGCTAATATATTTTGATAGATCAAACATTTTGGGAAGCAGCGATAACTAATGTGTTTATGATTTTTACTGTTAATTTATATTTATATCAGTTCTAGGGAAAGGGGGGTAATTTAAACTTTTACTTTTTTTTTACTATTTTTTCATTTTTTTTTACCATTATTTTAGATCCTCCAGGGTAATTTAACCCTGCAGGGTCCAATTGCTAATTCTATATACTGCAATACTACTTTATTGCAGTATATAGCCATTTTACAATGATTTTTAATAGCCTGCCCTCTGTTGGCTTTTAGAAATCATTGCACATGGCTGCCATAGCAACCGATCGCCGCCCCCTCCAATGACGTTCCAGGGGGTGGCGATCGGCCATCCAAGATGGCGGCACGCATCTAACGGTAAGTTAGGTGCTACGGTCGGGTTCGACCGTGGCACTTAACAGGTTAACTGCCGCGATCGGTGCCAGCACCGACCGCGACAGTGACAGGCGGGTGTTGGCTGTATTATACAGCCATTACCTTGTGTCTATGGAGAGAGCTAAGCTCTCGTGAGCTCTCTCCATAAACCCTTTGCCGCACAATATAGTCTGTCCTCGGTCCCCGAGGTGTTGAAGACAAACTGAATCAATACACGTATCTTAAAGCGTGCACACACAGATGTGTAATGTGTCCAGTAGTACAGCTGAACTTTATATAAACGATCTCATCATGCACAAAATAGTATTGATGTCAATGTAGATGCTAAGAAATACAACAACGTTAACCACATTAAACATATACAACACAAGAAAGCAAAGGAAAGCACATTCGGGGATGCAGGGGGGTGGGAAAGGAAAGGGCAATGGGAGAGAGCACACAATGGAATACAAAGATGGGAAGAAGGGATGAAAATACCTCGAACTGATTCCCAGTTATCCACTACTTAATTGCACTTGGAGGGTATATGACATAGTAGGGATCAATGGACTGCCCCAGCTTCCGCTATCCAAGAGCCAAATTTCGTTGAACTGTGATAGTCGATCCATGGGGACCAGTCTATGAGTCCGCCAGCCCCTCCATGGCTCTCATCTCCTCCATCCTCATGATGTGGTTCAGGACTTCTGTCCATTGAACCCTTGATGGGCAAACACTTGACTTCCAAATATGGTAATAATCTGACTAGTGGCGGAAATGCAGTGCCTCCAAAAGCCTTTCTTTACCACTGAAATAGAGCCAGGGATCATAGACAATAGCCAAAGCTCTGGAAGTGGTAAAACATTATCTGACCATAATTTATTGTAGAGTGCGAAAACCTCTTCCCACGGGTCTCTGACCGCAGGGCATGACCACCAAATATGTAGCATGGAACCATGTTCCCGATTACACCTCCAACAAGTGTCAGACACTGATGGGAACATCTATGTAGCTTTTCGGGGGTTCGGTACCACCTGGTCGCAATTTTAAAATTTGTCTCCTGGATTTGTGAGGAAAAATACGCAAATTTAACGTCACGCGATGGTGGAAAAAATATACCACAGAGTGAGCAACACTACAATTATCAACTGTGAATTTTCAAAAGAATGCAAATTTAACCGAAAAACTACACGACATAGGAGGTGGTGTATGTGGGTCCATTGGTACTACAGGGGGAAGTTTTTGCTCAATTTTATGTTTGAGGTATCTGAAAATTTCCTGTGCAAAAGCATCCCAAAAAGGCAGAAATTGAGAAGATGTTAAACATACGTGCGAATGGTGCAATCTATTCGCATAAAGCACACACAACTGATACTCACTTCAGAAGGCATTTAACACTGCACATACACCGGACTATAATTCCGACTGTTGGAAACCTGCCAATTTAACACATAGACAACTGCTCAAAATCCTGCCTAATGATAAATCTCCCCCATGGAGTCTAACTCAGCAGTGGTCTATTTACCAATACTTTTTATACATCTTTCTCATTTTACTTCCTAGTGTCAGTATTAAAAGGAAATCTACCATCAAAATCAAGCATGATAAACCAGGGACACTTGCTAAAAGACTGTGACTTTGGTGTTCTTCTTATATTTGTCATCCTTTTAACAATTATGCTAATGAGCCAACTTCACAGGCTGGTACAAGGAGCAGAACATGTCTTAAACTCCCTGTCCTTTCCCTCTTCCTTCTGCCTGTGTAATCTAACAGCAGCAGGCTATTGAGGAGGAGGGGAGACCTTCTCTGCTATTGTAACAGCAAGCGAAAAGACATCACGGAGGGCCTCTGGAAACACCCCCAGAGCCCCTCAGGATCATTAGCATAATAAAAGTGATTTAAGAAGGAAAGAAGCCATGGGTAACAAATCTAAGATTAACAAAGTCACAGTACCTGGATCTATGAGTAAGTGTCCCTGGTTTATCATAAAAGATTGTAATGGCACATTTTCTTTAAAAATAAGAAAAACAGGGAGCCAACAGTTACCTGTAGCTTTAGCTTCTATAGCATTTCCACTACATGTGTTTGTGTCGTTCTTTGTCATTGACTTATCTGGTATTTCATATGCTGCATCATTATCTGGTTCCTTCTTAATGTGGTGAGACTTCAGTACGGATGGGAGACTTGAAGGCTTGTCTTCAATCAGTTTCATAGTAGAATGACATAAGGCATTAGAGGGATGGCTGCTAAAGTCTGAAAAAAAAGAAATATATTAGCAAATAAATAGTGTGATCAGACTAAAAAATTGTAAAATAGAAAAAAATTTACAAAACCCCCAACATCCCACATACATAAATAATCGTACACTTGATATCTCGATACCCAAGAATGCCCAGTCCACCAAAATATAAAAATGATTCCAGTAAAGACCCAAAGATGTGAAACACTTCATTTTTGGCACCCCTTCAAATTTGGATAAAAAGTGATCAAAATGTTATACAGGCCTCAATATTACCTCTTACCATCTTCAAACATAGACTAATAAAAAAAGTTCTGAGTGTCTAAATATGGCGAGACACTGAGGGGACATAATGCTTTGTGGAAGGCACTAAATGGCATTAGACTGTCATTATTAGACATCATTTGCGGGAAACACATAAGAAGCATCATACTGTGTGAAAAACAATGAGAGGCAGGTTTAATTTTTCTATTTGGGGGTTCTAATGTAGCAAGATACGGTATGAGGACACTGAGGGGGCAGAATAACATGTCAGAGCCACTAAAAGAGCCCATCACCAAGTTTAATCCCCTCTAAACTACTAGCCAACTAAGGTAGGGTTTGAAATGTACCATTTGGTTCTACAGTTGGTTCTACAGTACCTAAAAATATGCTTTTTGTGTCCTATTAAAGATGGGGATCTCATCCTACAGATAACATCAGGTGTATTACTTTTTGAGCTACAGAACCAGAGTTACAGGCAGCTAAAACATAGTTGGAATTTACGCTGCAGATAAAGATACAGTTCCTACCTATATTTTAACTGACTGTACATTTTGTAGATCAAATAAACATAAGCTATTGAACTACCATAGAATTTAACCGGTTAAGGACCGGGCCCTTTCCTGTTTTTTCATGTCCATTTTTCACTCCCCACCTTCAAAAATCTATAACTTTTTTATTTTTACACGTAAAGAGCTGTGTGACGGCTTGTTTTCTGCGTAACAAATTGCAATTCATAATGATGGTATTAAATATTCCATGCCATGTACTCAGAAGCGGGAAAAAAATTCCAAATGCAATGAAAATGGTGAAAAAACGCATTTGCGCCATTTTCTTGTGGGCTTGGATATTACGTCTTTCACTGAGCGCCCCAAATGACATATCTACTTTATTCTTTGAGTCGGTACGATTAAGGGATACCAAATTTGTATAGGTTTTATAATGTTTTCATACATTTACAAAAATTAAAACCTCCTGTACAAAAATTATTTTTTTGATTTTGCCAACTTTTGGTGCTAATAACTTTTTTATACTTTGGTGTACGGAGCTGTGGGTGGTGTCATTTTTTGCGAAATTTGATAATAATTTCAATGATATCATTTTTAGGACTATACGACCTTTTGATCACTTTTTATAGATTTTTTTAGATTTTTCAAAATGGCAAAAAAGTGCCATTTTCGACTTTGGGCGCTATTTTCCGTTACGGGGTTAAACGCATTGAAAAACCGTTATCATATTTTGATAGATCGGGCATTTTCAGATGCGTCGATACCTGATGTGTTTATGATTTTTACTGTTTATTTATATTTATGTCAGTTCTAGGGAAAGGGGGGTGATTTGAAATTTTAGTTTTTTTTATTATAATTTTTTTTTTTAAACTTTTTTTTTTTTTTTATTTATACCATTTTTCAGACTCCCTTTAACCCTAGGTTGTTTGATCGATCCTATCATATACTGCCATACTACAGTATGGCAGTATATGGGGATTTTCTTCCTCATTCTTCCTATAAGCACATTGTAATGAAGTGGTTAAAACTAAATAGCCTCGGGTCTTCGGAAGACCAGAGGCTACCATGGAGACGGCTACCATGCGCCGCTAGCTGTTTGAGGCTGCCGGCAGCTTTGCTTCGCTGTGAAAACACCCGCGATCGGTGCTAGCAATATGCAGCAAAGACTTACCGGCTATGGAGAGGGCTCAGCCCGTAAGCCCTCTCCATGCAGCGCGACCCAACCGGTCGCGAACCGGTTAAAATAGGCACTTCTGAATTGACACTCCATCAGCAGCAATTTTAAATTGACTCATCTTATGTGAAAATGAGAAGAATCATATTTGCCTTATATTTTTTATATATAGGTAATTGGGAGAGATTTCACATAAGATAGAGAATTATATAATGGATATACCGTTATTGATGGGGCTAATGGTTTAGTGGGGTAAAACCTGTGTGGGCACACAATGTGGAGACTACCATATTTTCCGGCATATAAGCCAACCCCCAACCTTTCCAGTTAAAATCTAGAGTCTAAGATATACATATCTCCATAAGACTTCCCGTCTTCCAACACACATATGGCAAAAATAAAAAAAATCTGATTTCAATATAGTAAATTTAATGTATTTAAACCTTCTTTTTCATACTTTAGTGTATGGAACTGTGTGACATGTCAATTTTGGCAAGATGTTTTCATTACTACCATTTTGAGGGCTTTTTATTAATTAATATAAATTTTTTTTATATAACACCACTAAAGAAAACAAAAATACATGCAGAAAGCATAAAATAACACTATCAATTTAAAACAAATCCAACATAAGACAACATACACAGAAAGAGTTCACTGATGGTCAAATAACTAAATAAACATAATAAATAGATCACAATAACCTGTATAGAGGTATGGAAGGTCTAATCCTCAGAACAAGTCAAGGTGTGTGCTTACAAACAAGTTTCAAACTATAAGGGGAAAACATGTTGAATAGAGAATGTTTGAATAGAATGACTGGGTTTGTTTTAATGATAATAATTCTTAATTTATATAGTGCCTACAGATTACGCAGCGCTGCACAAACCATGACAAATTGGTATAACTATGAGGTAGTACAGTGTGTGGACTAGGAAAGCTATACTGAGCAAGAGATAGCCACTCTGTAGTTCTAAGCTAGTACAGCACAGGTCTGATTACAAGAATAATAAAACTGATACATTGTCATAATATGTAATAAATAAATGCCATCATGGAGAAATAGTAAATAGTAAATTTACAAACAAACACCACTGTCTTTTGCTGATATAATTTATACTAGCATTGTTCTCTATGTTTTCCATTGTGAAAATAACTGTGGTTAACAGATTGTACTATAAAGCTATTTCTATCTCCGATAGCACCTACCACCTGATATCCAAGAAAAATAACCGATTACCCATTACAGCTGTGCTTTAAATCTTATTTTTACTGTTGCTCTTTGTGGTGTATATTTTACCCCTTTTTAATATATACAAATAAAAGGTATTTTTTAACTAGTGACAGATGGGTTATGCACGACTGTTGTCAATTTTGGTCTACAAACAAGTAATGCACATTACCCAGAGGAATAACAGAGGACAAGGGACACATACACAGGTATATACAGAGCAAGGGTGGACACCACCCAACAAGTGTACCACCCTTGTAGGTATTATGGGTGGATGTTTGCTGCAGGTGAATCTTGCTTTTAAGTGCCCCCCTTACCTGCCATTTCTGAAAAGAATTTCAGGGTTTAAAAGGTTGTTTTATACGCCGGAAAATATGGTATATATTTGGGGATTTTTTAAGGATTTATTGAACCAGTGATGCGTTATTATACAGCATTGGGGCATCCTGCTGTATTGATACAACTTCTACAAGCATATACATTATATACATTCTGAAATTAAAGGAAACCTACCAGTTCAAATGGTAGGGGTAAGCTGTAAATACAGAACACCATCAGGGTGAGCTGGTGCCGGTGCTTACTTTCGTTAGCTGTTTCGCGGTTTTAACACTTTTTAAAGTTTATAGCTGAAGCTGCTTCGACGCTGCGCGCGACGTCTACGGGATTTCCAATGTGGTCGTGCGCACGCAGCACCTAAGCAGCTATAGCTATAAACTTTAAAAAGTGTTACAGCGGTTAATAACACTAACGAAAGTAGGCTGCTGCTCGGTATTTACAGCTTACCCCTACCATTTGAACTGGTAGGTTTCCTTTAAAAAACTTTGTGTATGTGTACATACAAATGCCCAATAAAGGTTATTTATCATTGGTTTTGCTGGGATTTTATGGTGTAAAGAAAAAACTACTAAAAAAAGCATTTTTTTGCATGAGACTATTAACGCCACTTCATTATTTTGGTGTAAAGATATAACTACTGCTAGTGTAATGCCATACAAAGTCCGATTCATGACGTTTGACCTTTTTTTTTTTCCAATAAAAGTTTGCATAGAAAGTCACATAGTCACTTCAGTCCGCTGCTGGCAATTTGCACCTATCTGAAAATAAAATCCCAGGCACATAGGGGAGATTTATCAAAAGTGTTAGAGCAAAACTGTGTGCATAGAATATACCAAACAGTAGAATTTAAGTCAACTGTGATCATCTGGTGGACGGTTGATGTTTCAAACTATTTGAGGTCTCCATGGGTGTTGTGAATATCCTCAAATATTTCCTTATTTTGGACCATTGTGTTGATACAATCAATAATACCAATAGCAAAAAAAAAAAAAACTTAAAAAAAATCCTGCTCACAATATGATACTGATATGATACAGTTTTACTGAAAACATACAGATTTTCTCTATTCCAATCATTTAAAAATCCATGATGAACAAGAAAAAAGGAAACGCAAAACCACAGCTCACGGTCTAGACGTTTCATAAAGATTCCTTAAAGGGGTATTCCAGGAATAAGAATAATTCAAATACAAATGGGTCATTAAAATATAAGCTAATATATTATTAGTTATTTAAAATTTTGCTCCCCTTAGCAGACAAATGCTATGGACAAACACTGTAATGGAGAATTAAAATGCTACTGGCCCTTCAATAAGTCCGTTGATTTTCTACGCACAGAGCAGACACAGGACAGAAGATGGTCGCTCGTCAGGGGGTCAGTTCTTGTGGTTAGGGTCAGATCTTAGCGGTTTCTACTGTACTGGTCCCTATTGGGATCTACAAATACTTCATGATGCCAAAAAGAAAAAAATGCCTACAATGTCCGTGCTCCAAATGCCAGGTATTACCTTTTGAGCCCTACCGTGGCTCCATCCTGCAGATTATTGCTACCTATGGGGTATTGCCCTAACCGGGGTGCCATGCAGAATGATTGTTGGTTTGTTTTTCCCCAGTGGCATGAGTTGGGCAAAATACTTTTGTCACTACAATGGCATATTTGATAAATTGCAATGCAATTTTCACTCTGCACTGGTCACTTTGTATTACATTTGAGCCAGCATCTTAGGGGTTAAAATGCTCATACAACCCTATATACATTCTTTGAGAGGTACCCTTTCCAAAACAGGGTGACTACTTGGGGGTTTCTATTGTACTGGTACCTCTGGGGGACCCGCAACACCAATCTAGCGAAAAGGGAGCTCCAAAAGCTAATATTTTGCTTGCCCTCTACTGAGCCCTGCCGGGTGCCTTTTCCTGTCGTTTATTGCCACCTATAAGGTATTGCTCTAACCGGGTAACCCGCAGAATGATTTTTGGGGTGTTTGTCCCCAGCAGCATGAGTTGGGCAAAATAAATGGCATATTTGACATAAAAACACAATTTTCACTCTGTGCCATTTACTTTGCATAAGATTTTGGCCTGTATGTTGCGGGTTAAAATGCTCACCACAACCCCAGATAAATTCTTTGAGGGGTCTAGTTTCCAAAATGGTATAATTTCTCGAGGGTTTTCTATTGAACTGGTACCTCACGGCCCTGCAAACATGACATGGCACTCCAAATCCAAACATTTTAAAACAGAGATTTTGGCCAGCATGTTGGTCTTGGAGTTTCTTGGAGTAATCTTTTGGAGTTTTCTTCAGGGGCTCTTCAAGTACACTTTAGCACCACAAATCATTTGCAACCAAAATGGCCTGCCAAAAACCCAATAGTACTAACTCTGTTCTGGACATCGCTGTGCAATGAAACAGCAGTTGACATCCACATGTCTGGTATTGCCGTACTCGGAAGAAGCCGGACAAAAAATTTGGGATGTACATTTACCTCACATTCCTTCGGAATGTGTACATTTTAGGGCTAAATGAGAATAATCTTATTCAACAATTGAAATTTCAAAATTTCCAATCCATTTTTGTTTGCTTCCAGATAAAGAATTAAAGGGTTAACAGACTTCTCAAATGCTTATTTGAATAGTATGCAATGTTAGATTCATAAAATGGTGTTACTTGTGGGGGTTTATAGTACCGTATATACTCGAGTATAAGCCGACCCCAGTATAAGCCGAGGCCCCTAATTTTACCACAAAATACTGGGAAAACCTATTGACTTGAGTATAAGCCGAGGGTGGGAAATGCATTGGTCACAGCCTCCCCAGTGTATATAGCCAGCCAGCCCCTGCCCCAGTGTATATAGCCAGCCAGCCCCTGCCCCAGTGTATATAGCCAGCCAGCCCCTGCCCCAGTGTATATAGCCAGCCAGCCCCTGCCCCAGTGTATATAGCCTGCCAGCCCCTGCCCCAGTGTATATAGCCTGCCAGCCCCTGCCCCAGTGTATATAGCCTGCCAGCCCCTGCCCCAGTGTATATAGCCTGCCAGCCCCTGCCCCAGTGTATATAGCCTGCCAGCCCCTGCCCCAGTGTATATAGCCTGCCAGCCCCTGCCCCAGTGTATATAGCCTGCCAGCCCCTGCCCCAGTGTATATAGCCTGCCAGCCCCTGCCCCAGTGTATATAGCCTGCCAGCCCCTGCCCCAGTGTATATAGCCTGCCAGCCCCTGCCCCAGTGTATATAGCCTGCCAGCCCCTGCCCCAGTGTATATAGCCTGCCAGACCCTGCCCCAGTGTATATAGCCTGCCAGACCCTGCCCCAGTGTATATAGCCTGCCAGACCCTGCCCCAGTGTATATAGCCTGCCAGACCCTGCCCCAGTGTATATTGCCTGCCAGACCCTGCCCCAGTGTATATTGCCTGCCAGACCCTGCCCCAGTGTATATTGCCTGCCAGACCCTGCCCCAGTGTATATTGCCTGCCAGACCCTGCCCCAGTGTATATTGCCTGCCAGACCCTGCCCCAGTGTATATTGCCTGCCAGACCCTGCCCCAGTGTATATTGCCTGCCAGACCCTGCCCCAGTGTATATTGCCTGCCAGACCCTGCCCCAGTGTATATTGCCTGCCAGACCCTGCCCCAGTGTATATTGCCTGCCAGACCCTGCCCCAGTGTATATTGCCTGCCAGACCCTGCCCCAGTGTATATTGCCTGCCAGACCCTGCCCCAGTGTATATTGCCTGCCAGACCCTGCCCCAGTGTATATAGCCTGCCAGACCCTGCCCCAGTGTATATAGCCTGCCAGACCCTGCCCCAGTGTATATAGCCTGCCAGACCCTGCCCCAGTGTATATAGCCTGCCAGACCCTGCCCCAGTGTATATAGCCTGCCAGACCCTGCCCCAGTGTATATAGCCTGCCAGACCCTG
This sequence comes from Engystomops pustulosus, assembly GCF_040894005.1. Taxonomy (NCBI): domain Eukaryota; kingdom Metazoa; phylum Chordata; class Amphibia; order Anura; family Leptodactylidae; genus Engystomops; species Engystomops pustulosus. Next base: position 108,315,605 of record NC_092415.1, read on the forward strand.
CCCCAGTGTATATAGCCTGCCAGACCCTGCCCCAGTGTATATAGCCTGCCAGACCCTGCCCCAGTGTATATAGCCTGCCAGACCCTGCCCCAGTGTATATAGCCTGCCAGACCCTGCCCCAGTGTATATAGCCTGCCAGACCCTGCCCCAGTGTATATAGCCTGCCAGACCCTGCCCCAGTGTATATAGCCTGCCAGACCCTGCCCCAGTGTATATAGCCTGCCAGACCCTGCCCCAGTGTATATAGCCTGCCAGACCCTGCCCCAGTGTATATAGCCTGCCAGACCCTGCCCCAGTGTATATAGCCTGCCAGACCCTGCCCCAGTGTATATTGCCTGCCAGACCCTGCCCCAGTGTATATTGCCTGCCAGACCCTGCCCCAGTGTATATTGCCTGCCAGACCCTGCCCCAGTGTATATTGCCTGCCAGACCCTGCCCCAGTGTATATTGCCTGCCAGACCCTGCCCCAGTGTATATTGCCTGCCAGACCCTGCCCCAGTGTATATAGCCTGCCAGACCCTGCCCCAGTGTATATAGCCTGCCAGACCCTGCCCCAGTGTATATAGCCTGCCAGACCCTGCCCCAGTGTATATAGCCTGCCAGACCCTGCCCCAGTGTATATTGCCTGCCAGACCCTGCCCCAGTGTATATTGCCTGCCAGACCCTGCCCCAGTGTATATTGCCAGCCAGACCCTGCCCCAGTGTATATAGCCAGCCAGACCCTGCCCCAGTGTATATAGCCAGCCAGCCCCTGCCCCAGTGTATATAGCCAGCCAGCCCCTGCCCCAGTGTATATAGCCTGCCAGACCCTGCCCCAGTGTATATAGCCTGCCAGACCCTGCCCCAGTGTATATAGCCTGCCAGACCCTGCCCCAGTGTATATAGCCTGCCAGACCCTGCCCCAGTGTATATAGCCTGCCAGACCCTGCCCCAGTGTATATAGCCTGCCAGACCCTGCCCCAGTGTATATAGCCTGCCAGACCCTGCCCCAGTGTATATAGCCTGCCAGACCCTGCCCCAGTGTATATAGCCTGCCAGACCCTGCCCCAGTGTATATAGCCTGCCAGACCCTGCCCCAGTGTATATAGCCTGCCAGACCCTGCCCCAGTGTATATAGCCTGCCAGACCCTGCCCCAGTGTATATAGCCTGCCAGACCCTGCCCCAGTGTATATAGCCTGCCAGACCCTGCCCCAGTGTATATAGCCTGCCAGACCCTGCCCCAGTGTATATAGCCTGCCAGACCCTGCCCCAGTGTATATTGCCTGCCAGACCCTGCCCCAGTGTATATTGCCTGCCAGACCCTGCCCCAGTGTATATAGCCTGCCAGACCCTGCCCCAGTGTATATAGCCAGCCAGCCCCTGCCCCAGTGTATATAGCCAGCCAGCCCCTGCCCCAGTGTATATAGCCTGCCAGACCCTGCCCCAGTGTATATAGCCTGCCAGACCCTGCCCCAGTGTATATAGCCTGCCAGACCCTGCCCCAGTGTATATAGCCTGCCAGACCCTGCCCCAGTGTATATAGCCTGCCAGACCCTGCCCCAGTGTATATAGCCTGCCAGACCCTGCCCCAGTGTATATAGCCTGCCAGACCCTGCCCCAGTGTATATAGCCTGCTGCCGCTGCCGGACAGATCGCACAGAAGATATACAGGGGTCGCCGGAAAGGTGAGTTTAGATATATTTATTTTTTGACTTGAGTATAAGCCGAGTTTGGGTTTTCCAGCACATTTTTTGTGCTGAAAAACTAGGCTTATACTCGAGTATATAAGGTACATAAGCATTTATAGGGTACCAAAAATTCAGCATTTTTCAAATCTCTTGAAAATCCGAGAAGTTGTTACTAAAACTTGAAACCTTCTCACATCCTTAAAAAATGGAAGCGTAAAACAAATTATAGAAATAAAAGTAAGACCAATGGCAAAAAGTTTCTAAAAAAAAATAAAATAAAAAATAGTATGACTTTTTGTCGAAAAGAACATTTGAAACTTGAAAAATTGTTATTTTTTTCTAAATTTTTTTAAAATTTCAGGCGGTCCCTCTCTGCCCACTGTGACCTCTGGTGAAGCTCTCTGGATGCTTTACTTAAGTCCCAGGCTGCAATGATCACCTGTGTCTGTAATAAATCTTTATTGATAGTTCTTGGTCCAATAACAGCAAATAAATTTTTTTGCCCAGATCTACAAATATAAAATATACAATTTCGACTTGCATACAAATTCAACTTAAGGACAAAGCTATGGAATCTGTCTTGACAGTAATATGGGGACTGGCTGTATTGAATTTTAACCCTCTCCCCCCCACCCAAAAAAAAAAAAAAGATCACCGAAATGATACTACTAACATAAACTACAATGTCTCACGAGAAAATCTCCAAATAACAGGGATATCTTAAAGGGAATCTGTAACCAGGGACCTCATTTTCACTAAAGACATCTTGTAAAAGCCCATCATACCTGCAGTGCAAATATGTCTTTCTGGCTTTTATAAGCATTTCCATTACAATATAATTGTGTGTTATAACTTGCCTTGCACCCTGACAAAATCCTGGGGTATTCAGAGTTTTGTCAGAAAAAAGAAAACAAGAAAATGGGGTGCTCCAATTTTTAGACCATAGAGACAGCTTGCTCAAAGTTTGGTCCAAATAAATAAAAATGTTTTACAATAAAAACAAATTGTAAAAGGTTTTCTTAAAATCTATGCATTTCAACGTCAGAAACATGATCTCTTTATCAGGCTTATCAAGATAAAAACAGGCACTGTTTTTATCTTGATAAGCTTGATAAAGAGGTCGTAAAATAATATAAATTAAAATTTAGTTGGACCAAACTTTGAGCGAGCTGTCTCTATGGTCTGAAAAATTGGAAGCATGGCTACATGTGGAGCGCCCCATTTTCTCAGGGTTTTTTTCCGGACAAAACGCTGAATTACCAACAGACCCCAGAATGTTGTGAGGAGAAGAGCAGACCCGGCCGACAAGGACATAACTACATCAGGTGAGTGGACATGCACACATCCACATTTGTTTCTTTATATTACAGTGTAACCCTATGAGTGCTTCACCCCCTTCTCTTTCCTCTTTTCCTTTAAGCAAAATCAGCGGTTATGCTTTGGTTTGGATGCATTTCAAAACAAAACATGTGACCTGTCTGTGCGGCAGACTGGCCCATCTTTGTGCTCCTGTACAGCTCCTCCCTCCCCCACTGATGTCAGCTCACCAGGCTGTGAGCTCTGTGAAGGAGCAGGAGGAAGGAGCTGTACAGGAACACAAAGGTGGGGGCTAAGCTTTGTGGAGTAACACAGACAACTCACATGTTTTTTGAAATGCATCTAAACCAAAACCCATCTCCTGTGACTACCCCAGGAATTTGTCAGGGTGCATGGTAAGTTATAAAACACAATTATATTGTAATGCAAATGCTTATAAAAGGCAGAAAGGCATATTTGCACTGAAGTTGTGATGGGCTTCTGCAAACCGTCTTTAGTGAAAATGAGGTCCATGGTGAAAGGTTCCCTTTAAAGTTTTGAAAAGTTATTACCACAGGAAGAGACACTGGTCAAATATTTTAAAAAAGTACTGAGCCTTAACTTAAAAAAAATTCTCCGTCCTTAAGGGGTTAAAGAAAACTCACCTTTACAGCCGTTTGCTTGGTCAGAAGTACTTTTAAATATATTACTATCATTTGCTTTTGAAATGGTTGTAGAATCTAGAAGATAAATAAAAATCAATAAAACAATGATTTAAATATAATATGGAATCTTTTTCTTCTGTACAATAAACACATAGAAACAGCCGAGGGCGGGAAATGTATTGGTCAAACAACCCCAGTAGTATACAGCCTGCCAGCCCCCAGAAGAATACAGCCAGCCCCCATGTAGTATACAGCCAGCCCCCATGTAGTATACAGCCAGCCCCCATGTAGTATACAGCCAGCCCCCATGTAGTATACAGCCAGCCCCCATGTAGTATACAGCCAGCCCCCATGTAGTATACAGCCAGCCCCCATGTAGTATACAGCCAGCCCCCATGTAGTATACAGCCAGCCCCTAGTAGTATACAGCCAGCCCCTAGTAGTATACAGCCTGCCCCTAGTAGTATACAGCCTGCCCCTAGTAGTATACAGCCTGCCCCTAGTAGTATACAGCCTGCCCCTAGTAGTATACAGCCTGCCCCTAGTAGTATACAGCCTGCCCCTAGTAGTATACAGCCTGCCCCTAGTAGTATACAGCCTGCCCCTAGTAGTATACAGCCTGCCCCTAGTAAAAGAGTAGAAAAACCAGCGCTTCAGGAAACAGTTGTAGTATAAAGATGAAAAGTTTCTTTTATTCGTTCCTCTTTAAAAACATATCACGGCAGTGTGCACATACAAGGATACACGGGGTAAATCCAACGTGTTTCGCTCAGATGAGCTTAGTCATGGATACATCTACAAGAAGTTCTTACCTCTATTTAAACCTCGCGCTGCTCTATGGCGTGTGACGTCACGACCACGCCCCCGAATCACATGACGAGCACTGAGCGTGACAGTCACGTGATCGGATCACATGATCGGGACAGTCACGCCCCCCAACAAGATAACAGCGTGGTAAGTTAAAAACATAATCACAATGATTAAAGCCAACCTGAAAAAGGGTGGTAAAGGAGATGGGGGTCAGACCGTCTCCTCTTTTTTGTGAAGTGTTATGTTGTTTGTCTTTCAAAAGTGTGGACCTTTGTATGTTGCTTAGTCTTTTTTTTAGCAGAGGACAGGATCTTAGGTCTGTACCTTCTCTCTAACAGCCTATGTTCCCAATCCCATAAATGTTGGTAAAATATGGTATCCGTAGAGCTGTTTCTACGGATACGGATCAATTCCCCGAAAGGGATGTTGTCCACGACGTGCTTAGGGTGGCACGACGTGGACAACAGAATAGTGTTCCCTGATACCGGTTTGCGAAAAGGGGATATTGTGACCATGTCCTTTTTTGCTTCCAAAGTGACATCCAAGAAATCTATACATAAGCCCCCAAAGAAATGTGTAAATTTTAAATTCATCTCATTTGAGTTGAGGTAGGAGACAAAATTCTCAAATTCTAATGGAGTATCATTCCAAATCCACAACAGGTCGTCTATATAGCGGCCAAACCACTCTATAGACGACCTGTGTGGATTGTTGTCACAAAAAATATACTGTTTCTCCCATTGTATCATGTAGATGATACTAGCCTGCCCCTAGTAGTATACAGCCTGCCCCTAGTAGTATACAGCCTGCCCCTAGTAGTATACAGCCTGCCCCTAGTAGTATACAGCCTGCCCCTAGTAGTATACAGCCTGCCCCTAGTAGTATACAGCCTGCCCTCACGGCCCTTAAAAAAAATAAACTTAAATACTCACCCTCCGATGTCAGCGCGGCTCCCCGATGTCAGCGCATCCCGTCTTCTTTCTTCTCCGCGGCTCCTCTTCACTATTCCGGCATGGACGTGCCCATGTTTTCTTCTAGCAGGCGCATACTATGACGCGGCCGCTGCTGAAGTCATAGTATGCGCAGCCACGAAGAAAACATGGCCGCGTCGATGACAGAAGAAAGAAGAGAGAAGAGGAGCCACGGAGAAGAAAGAAGACGGGACGCACTGACATCGGGAACATCGGTAAGCCGTGCTTACATCGGGGAGCCGCGCTGACATCGGAGGATGAGTATTTAAGTTTATTTTTTTAAGTGGGTAATTTTTTTTTTGCTAATAGACTCGTGTATAAGCCAAGGGGAAGTTTTTCAGCACATTTTTTGTGCTGAAAAACTCAGCTTATACACGAGTATATACGGTATTAAAAATCACTTTGAACAAATACTAGTAGCAATGAAAATATTTATTCTCCGTTAAAGGAAACCTGTAATCAGGATTTCACATTTCAATCTAAAGACAGGTTCCAGTAGTCTGTTTAACAACTTGGCAATCAGCGTCCGATATATTGGACGCAGCTCTGATGTCGGTTCAGCTCAAGATCTGAGCCGAACCGGCATCGGGAAACACAGGGTGCCGTCTATAACTGATAGCCAACACATCAGATGATTGCTTGTTCATGTCCCATAATGGAAATTGTCAAAAAGTTAAAAAAAAAAAATGTTATTTAATTAAAAAAACAACGTAATAAATCAATAAAAATGCCCATAATCCCCATAACATATAAAGAGACATGTGTGGTATCCCCGTAATCGTACTGACCCATAGAATAAAGATAACATGATTATTAGTCTAAAAAATCCAGTACAGAATTGATGCTTTTCTACTCCTGCCCTCAAAAAAATATACCAAAATTTTCAACAATGGGGCATACCAACCCCAAAATGGAAAAAGCATCTCATCCCGCAAATAAAATGCCATGTGCACATGGCCCCAATAACAAAAATCTGAAAATTGTATAGCCTACAAAAGGGGCCAATGAGGAAACTAAAATCCTGGCAGCTGAAGGGCGCTCCTTCCCTTCTGTGCCTCGCTGTACGCCCATAAAACAAATAACGGCCACATGTGGGGGGTCTCTGCACTCAGGAGAAATCGCATAACAAATTGTAAGATGAGTTTTCTCTTTTTATCTTTTGGAAATGTGTAAATTTTAGGGCTAAATGAACGTATAACCGACACAAATTGACCATTCTAAATTTCACCTCCATTTTGAAGTAAATACTATGAAGGTTAACAATCTTCTTAAAAGCGGTTTCTAATAGTTTGAGGGGTGCAGATATGAAAATGGGTTAGTTTTATAGGGGGGGGGGTTGATGTTAAATATGTAAAATTTCATTCAAAACAGTATTTAGTCCCAAAATAGTCAATTCTGAAAATTAGGAAAAGCGATATTCGATTTGTAAGCCGTGTGACATCAAAATAAATTATCCAGACATTTCAAAAATGATGAAAATGTAAAGTAAAGATTAATAAATCTCCCCCAATCTTTTTATAAATTGTCAAGTAACATAGGGTAGTAACATTTAGAAATTACTTCCGGTAACGCTATCTAACACTGCGGCAAGGTACAGTGTATTCATGAGGGGGTGGTACGAGGTGCTGCCTTTTCCCAGACCGCCCCGCACGCTCCATAGGCCGGCAGTGACTGCCGCGCGTCACCGCCTCTAACTACGCCCCAACCCCGCCTCCTCATGAATCACGTCGGATAGCTTTTGTGAGCTGCAGTGTTAGATAGCATTACCGGAGGTCTTCATATATCTGGCGCCTTCTGCACTGATCTGGCTTACGTCATTTGTTATATTGATGTACGTTGGTAACTCTGTAAAACACTGTTCTAGTAGCATGGTATACCCCTTACAAACCAAACTATGGATCAAAGAAAATAGCATTATTTCTGAAAAAATCAAGATATTATATTATAATTGAAACCTGCTTGTTGAAGAATACTCTCTGCTGGAGAGGTAATTTTCAATTTCTCGGTTTCCTGATTTTCATCATCATGTATAGATTGGGCTTCCTAAAGAAAACAAGTGCAATACAGTAGGTAAAAGGTTCATAAAACACACTATATTCTCCCAAATTCACTCCATAGATTTAGACAGAATGACATCTTTTCAAGTTTCCTAGTATATTGTACTAAACATAAGTAATAAATGCAATTTAAAAATAAGTTTGCCACTAGTAGTACATTTGGTCCTGCAGAAAATATGTATAGTAAAAAAGTTTTGGTTTTTGATGGGTAAAACAAAAAAAGGGATGGGAATGGGTTAAGCGATTGGAAGCCAAGAAAGCATTTAAAGGAAACCTACTGTCACAGATCTACCTAATAAGAGCTGCCAAAATGTGAGGTGGTCGTAACAGAGGAAGCTATCTTCACAAAAGGAACATTTTTTAATAGCATCCAATTGAAGAAATGTTTATACACGGGAGATTAATGAAACAGAATGTGAATGCCCAGACAAGAATACCCCTTTAAGTCTCCCCAAATATTTAAAACTTTGTTTAGCTGTTCTGTGGATTAACTTATGAACCACAAATTACATGGTGCTATTTAGGTAACCATATGTAGCCATTAGCAGCAGTGAAGAGATGCGTTTTAAATCTATTTGTGTGCCTGCACTGAGCTAGGGATCGGGAACCCCTGACCCAACAAAAGTATATGTAAAATAAATACCTAAACTGCATTTGTGCTTTGCAATATATGACCGATTATACCATCTATTGTGTAGAATATTCACTCTGCCACTACTCAACCACTGAAGTACAACAATAACAATAGAAGGAACATTAATAGTCCAAATTAATATTACTCCAACAACATTAATAGTTCAATACATTAATAGTTGACTGTAGAAAAAAAACAGGGAAACAATACCGACATATGCAGTGAAACGGTGTAAAGCTAAAAAATACAATTCCCGAGATTACAGAGTAAAAGCTGGACAATATAGAAACGTCTATTAAATATAGATTGCTGTTTTAGGGGGGCATGGCCTGGCTTTGGAGTAGCTCATACACATGCTGCAATAGCTCCTGCCTTCACCTGGGCTTATCCGTGTACATCCGACATCACCAGCAGCCATCTGTGACACCTTATGACCCCAAGAAGAGGAAGGTGGCCAGGACTCCTCTGACCCCAGGAAGTCACCACTCAACAAGGGGTATCGGCTGTTGCATCACAGGCCGTGCCATGGCCAGCTTCATGCTAGCAGATCCAAAAATGGCAGCGCCCCATTCCCTGCAAAGGGCTTCCGCACTGCAGCCGACTTAGGCGGATCCAGATCCTGTTCACCCTGGAAGAGAGGGTGGAACCTGAAGTAGTAGCAGACCTCATAGCTCTGGGATCCTAACTTGGTGGGACCATGGCGATCAGAGGGCTCCCTTTCAAGATTAATGCCAGCAGTGGAATACTTCCCGCACTAGCCCATGGGATTGACTCAAGAGAACAGTATGCCATGCCACAGACTGTTTACACAGCAGCGCCCTCTGACTTGGCAACAGGCAAGCAGACTGTGTCCCCCAGGGAGCACAGTGAGTTGGCCAATAACAGTGGGGGAATAGCCAGAATAAAGACAGCTTCTGCTGTAGCTCACAGGGAAGGCCTCTGATACTGGGACCATTGGAGTATAACATTAACTTGGGGCAGCAGCCTTCACTGGGGCGAGAGACACCATATCCTGAGCACAACTGGCTACTGATATAACTCTGAAGATGTCCCACCCAGCATTGGCCACTCAGGGAACCACTACATGACGCCAGACTTACCGTGGGTTCTCACAGACATCAAGGCAAACAAGTAGCATGGAGGGTTCTCTGCTGATCATGTGAGAATCAGACAACAACTGGCCGCAGGCCCCTCCTATCAATGCACTACAGAGCCTGATCCCCCCCTCTTTTCCCCCAGGAAGAGACCTAACGCAGGCAATGCTCAGATCAACACTGGGGGCTTGACCTGGCCAGTTGCAGTAATTCACACCAGGGGATCTGTACGCTCAGTCTAGACCACAGGGTCTCGAGCACTGTATAATTCCCCAGGGCTCTGGGACACTTCAGTCTATGAAAAAAGGGGGTTCCTCCGGCTCTGGGCTGTGACAAGTGGGGACAACTCGTGGCAGTACCACCACCTGCCATGCCACCCTTCACTGATACAGACCCAACAGCGACATCCTATCATAATGACCCAGATCACCTGCCAATGGTACAAGGCCCTTGGCATACACGGACATCCTCAGTGGCATCTATGCAGGGAATTATGCAAAGCCCCCAGGGGTCACAATCACCAGCTTTGCAGTCTAAAGGAGAACCATGGCATACTTCTCATCCTGTGGCATCTTAAGCCAAGGGACCTTTCGGCAAGATCAAAGACGGCGTCTGTGCACTGGCAGGATCGGGTACCAGAAAGAGAAAGGAGGAAAATACAGCGCTTGCGCAGATGAGACCTATGTACATAATTTGTGTAAAAACTATAGTGGCTTTCCAACAACCTAAAAATAAACTTGAGTAGTTGCCCTTTTTCTGCCAAAAGAAGACCCCTTAAAAAAAAAAATAATAATGTTTTAACACAAATTCCAAAAGTGACAACGTAAAGTGATCATGTGCCTGATATTGCAAACCACGTGTCGAAAGAAAAAATGCTACTCCTTGAAGGCCTAAATCATGATGGATGCTGCTGTAGGGGGCTTCTACATCAAGTGATGCCAGGAGGACATTAGGGGAGATCTCTATGTCCTGTAGACAGGATATAGTGTTTTTGGTGTCTCTAAGGAAAGATGGAAGACTTTCAACAAATGGTGCCAAGATCTTATTAATATTCACACTGGCATTTTGGGTCAGATTGTCATTCCCCGAGACTATAGGTCTCCCTGGCATCGGTGTGCGTTTTTTGTGCACTTTCGGCAGCGCATAGAAAGTAGCAATGGTTGGTGCTGGGTTAAACATGATTAAGTATTCATCTTTGGATATAAATCCTTCATTAAGGGCTCCATCCAAGAGCGATTTCAGTTCACTCAAGAAGGATACAGTGGGATTTCTTTCTAAACTGACATAAGTGTCCTAATCATCCAAGAGTCTCCTGGCCATCTCAATATAGTCTTTCTTATCCTGTATTACAATATTACCGCCTTTATCTGAAGGCTTGATTACTATCGGAATTATTCGTAAGTTCAATCAGTGCCAGTTGCTCATTAGCAGTTAAGTTAGAAGCAATCCTTGTTTTGGAAGGTTTTATCTGTTTAATCTCTGCTGTGACCAGTTTAACCCCTTAACGCCGTAGCTCTACGGCGCAGAGGTATAAGGAGTGTATGAAGAGGGCTCACGGGCTGAGTCCTCTTCATACAAAGGTGGGGGGTTTTGCATATTGCAGAAAACCCCCACCGCTAATAACCGTGGTCGGTGCTTGCACCGATCGCGGCTATTAACCCCTCCGTTGCTGGCGGCAAAGAAAAAACTGGCCCGCGCGCCGCCATCTTTGTTACGATCGCCGCGCCCCCGAACGTCATCGGGGAGGCGGCGATCGGTTGCCATGGTAGCCTCGGGTCTTCGTTTGACCCGAGGATATATGGTTTCTGCATATCCATTACAATGAGCCTTTGATCAATATATACCTGTCAACAACAAAATATCAAAAGCTATGTATATGGTCACTCTAACAAATGTGGGCGCCCCTTGTCTTGATTGTTTCATCCCCGTAACTGTGCCACATACGACTCTCATGGAAACAACACTTATCACCAGCTGACATACAGGCTAAATTCCATGCTACTCTAAGCTTTCCAACATCCGGGGTCAGATCACAGATCTTAATCCATCCACTTTTGTCGAGCATAATGACAACTGCATTATGGACACTCAACTGCCAGGAGGGGTCAGTAGTCAAGGAGTTTGCAAGAGCAAGGTTTCTGATACTGTTAAAAATTCCCCTGCAGGGAAGAGCCGCAGGCTAAACTGTTTTATTCCCAAATTTGATTAATTAATGAACACCTCACTTGCCACTTTCATGGCTAGGGTTTTTAGTTCTCTCTCTCTCCAGATACTACCTATGGGCTTCAGAGGCACATATAACCGTCATTCCCAAGCCAAAACCCACTTTTGCCCTCCAGTTATCATCTCATATAGATGTTAAATATTGATATTAAGTTGTATTCCAAGATTCTGGCAGACTGTAAGGCTCCCCATATGCCATCTGTGGTCTGCAATGACCAGGCGGGTTGTGAAGCAAGATACAATCTTAATAAGGCTACTTTCTGATGTACCTAAGCTGGGGACATCGTGCCATCTTTTCCCTGTTTATTGTCCTTCGATGCAGAGAAGACGTTTAAAAGGGGCCATTGGGGTTTTATGTCGGCGCTGCAACAAATTCGGATCGGCCTCTCTATTCTGGTTTCTGCCCAATGGCCCAGGTAGGTGTTAACGGTTCCTTTACGAACCCCTTTTCTGCTCCTTATCCAAATTGTTGTAAGTTATTGTAATGGAACACCTTGCTAAAGCTATTCACAATATTCCAAACATCAAATGATATTCAGGTTGCCAGACATACATATAAAACTGTATTATTTGCAGATGATCTGCTTCTATGGGTCTCGAAACCTTGCATATCGTTTCCCTCCGTTATCCAAGAATTCAAGCGGTACAGCCACTTCAGTAACTTTAAAATAAATTATGGAAAATCTGAAGCTCTTAAAATTTCACCTCCCTTCCTCTGAAGTGCTACAAATGCAGGAACACTTCCTTTTTCAGTGGAAGGCCACGGTCTTAATACCAAACGAACCTTTCGGAGTTGTACTCCCTAAACTACAAACTTTTGTTAGAAATAAACTTTGAAGGAGATAGCCTCCTAACAAAAAACGCATCCATCATGGCTTGTGCGTATCAATATCCTCAAAACGGATATATTGCCACATTTTCTATATATTTTCCAGGGAGTTCCTATTCTGCCCCATCCTCTATATCCTTTCACTCAGCACAGCAATGCTGTGTTTCGTATGGGGCACATCTAAGCCTCATATAGGCTGCAAATTCTTGATCCACCCTAAACTTGCAGGGGGGCTGTGGCCGCTGGACTGGAAAGCATACCACAAGGCATCACCATTATTCCATTTCGTGGTTTGTCATTATCATGCCTCCTCTAGGCAACGGGTGGCTGTGGAGCAGAACTGCTCTCAGACTCAGTTAAAGCAATTGCCTTGGTTGCCACCATGAGCAACTCTAGCAGATTCATTTACTACATGATTCCTACGAGACTCAATTTGGCGGAGTCTGCTTCAACGCAGGTTCTTATCGAGAGCTTGCCCCAATATTTTGCAATCCTGATTTCCCATCGGCACTGTCCAGACCCATTCCAAGGATATAAGGCATGTGATGACCCCCGAGTAGATGAGGTACTTGTTGGGGCACTGCTGGTGTAGTGCGGGGAACCCACCAGGACAGAAGCCACATTTCCTGATTGGAACACTCACAATTGAAATTATTCCTTAGAACATAGTTGTCAGAAGTATCGTTCAAATCGTCACTCACAACATTTGAGGGTATGTTCCGATCTGCTGCTCCCTTGAAGCATGTGATTTCAAATATCTATTCCTTTTTGGTTCAGGAGTCCGACACCTCGGCCTTGCCCATCACGGCAGAACGTGAAAGGTGTTCTAGACACCAGAATTACACCGGAAGATAAGATTTTGTATATGCAAACACTCTCTTGAGCATGTTCTGCCCAGGAGTGGAACTGTAAGGTCCTATTGTGGTGGTACCCAGTCCCATCCCTGTTACATAAAAATCTATCAGTCCGATCCAGAAAGCTGTAAACATTGTGAGGGCTCCCAAAGCGACATGCTGCATATATGGTGGAGTTACCCCAAGCTCTGATGCTTCTGGGACCATGTTTTCAAAGCATATCACTCAGTTATGGGTTCGCCAGCAGATAGAGCCCGGGAAAATAGATAATAATGCCACTTCAAGAGAGTTATTGGTCTTCAAAAACAGAACCTGTTGAGATTTTGCCCAATAGCTGCAAGAGCTGTGAGCCCACAACATTCGCTTTCTATTGTGGCTCCTATTTCTGAATGGGTGCAGGAGATGGTATTGATTTATCATGGAAGCGCTGTCAACTGAGGCATTCTGCACCAGAGAAAAGTTTCTAAAAGTGTGGCAGCCATGGCTCCTATTCTGTGATTCTCCATCCTTTACTAGAAAAAGAAGTAGTCACAGTAAATAATAGATAGCCCATTAGTACCCGTCCCCTGTAAGGAGGTTACCTGTGGCAGCCTGTATTATTGGAGGCAGCGCAGTGTCCTTGGTTCTGGAATATGGAATATCCAGTAGAGTAGATCATCAGTGAAATGAAAAAACGGACAAGAGGCGCCAATTCGATGTGTAGAAAAATAATTTTATTGGTAAAAAACAGGGGTAATGATAAAAGCCAAGTGTAACGCGTTTCGAGGGAGCCCCTCCCTCTTCTTCAGACCCTAGAAATTCATTCATCATATAGGTAAGAAAAGGGGTGGGGGTAAAAAAAAAACTAAAAAACACACAGGTGGTATAAATTGTGACACATTAGTATGGACTTAAGTGCAGAAAAAAATGCAGAACAAAATACAATTAATAGCGCAAATCGTTGTATTACCCATGTACATATAAATACAAAAAAAAAATAGTCTATATCTATATGCAGTTACGCTATTAGTAAATGTTAAAGGTTAGGTAATGAGATGGTTGGCATAGTAAAAGGACCCATATTCATATTAAAATTTAGGAAAAGGCTATCCTCTTTTCGAATATTCCCCTATACATATATTCATATTGATTTAGGTGATGTTTATTGGCACTACACCTTACCTGTATCATACTTTTCATAATAGTATATTTGTCATAGTAACCCGTTATTAATATCGTAATAGTCATAGTAACCAATAATAGTGAAATTATTGTGGCTCCTATACTACATCAGTTAACTAAAGTGGTTTGGTGCTGGCAGAGGGAATATTTGCCACAATAGATCGTGTTATTAGCTATAGTGGATATAATGCCAGCGCAGGTGCACTAGTTATTCTGTAGACTAATTATATAAGAAATCTGTATTAAAGGAGAGAGTCTTTAACGTTAACGTAAAGGAGAAAAAAAATTACCTTTTCTTTTCTGGCATTTTCAAAAAATTCCTGTACCTTGCTTTTAAATTTGTCGATAATTTGCTGGATGAATACTATGTCCGTCTCATCTGATATCTGAAAATATTTCTGAAGGATAAAAACAAAATGACCAAATTAACAAAACATTTTCATTTACTAACCTGTTCTGCATAACAAATTTTACTTATCAGAGATGTTATTTAGTATTCAATGTCATGTACTGAGAAGCTGAAAAAAAATTCCAAATGTGGTGAAATTGGTAAAAAAAAAATGTGCGTCACTTTCTTGTGGGCTCAGTTCTTACGACTGTGCGCTCCAAATAACACCTCAGCTTTATTCTTTGGTTTGGTACGATCACGGTGATACCAAGTAAATATAGGATTGATTTTGTGTAAATACATTTTCAAAAATTCAAACAACGTATACAAAAGAAATAAATTTGTTTCGCCATCTTCTGATGCCATTAACTTTTTCTTAGTTTGGTGTAAAGAGCTCATTTAGGCTTAATTTTTTGTGAGATGATCAGCTCTAATTTCCATTGCTACCATTTTGAGGATTGTGCAACCTTTTGATCACTTGTTCTTACAATTTTTATGTCATGTAAAATAGTGTTTCTGATATTTGGGCGCTATTTTCCGCTAAGAGGTTCACTGCTGGCAATAACCATTTTATATTTTGATAGATAGGTACAAGACGATACCTAACGTGCTTGTGATTTTTACTGTTTATTTCATTTTGTATCAGTTCTATTTAAAGGTGGGTGATTTGAGTTTTTAATAATTTTTTTTTTAGACCCTCTGGAGTCTGTATTTCTTATTTGTATATACTGTATTGTAGTATATGGCATTTTATTACAATGTGCCATAATCTACAGCAACCATACAGCCTCGGCAATCGATCGCTGCTCCCTTATGACATCAGGGGGAGCGGCGATCTTAACCAAGATTGCAGTGCCCATGTAAATGCCGGCGGCAATCAAGGGGTAAACGTTGATAGCGATGGTTGTTTGCTGCAATATGCAGCAAACCCCATGCCTGTATGAAGAAGGCTCACCCTGTGAGCCCTCTTCATAAATCCTTAACAGCTTGCTTGCTGAAATATCTGTCAGTGAGTGTTGAGTTAAAGGGAACCTGGCAGCAGGGAGTGTCGTAGTTAACAACCTTCATTACATTGTACAGTGTGTAATCCCCATCCCTTACATGTACTCATTAATTGAGTGCACTTTTGCAGCAAGATAAATGTAAGTCTAATCCATGTGATAAGGAGCAAGAAAAAGTCAGGGAGGGGGTGTAAAGTCAAGTACACCCCAATCCACTTTGATTAATGCCTCTACACTGACTGAATTTGAGGAGCATTCAGCTCCCTTTCTCCCTAACTTGCTCCTTACCACATGGATTATGCTTACAAACGGGTTGAATGTGTCAAGATACTTTTCATAATTTTGGGGGCTCTATGTTATAATAGAATCAAATAATTAAATTGATAAGTAGGTGATTGGAGGGCACCACATTTTAATTTATTCGGGGTACAGTATCATTTATTCAAGGGCTATAGAGTAATGATAAATTCAGGGTCGCAATATAATTTGTGATATATGCAGGCGGCACAGAGTGGTTTTATTATGGGGGTATATTTGATAATCTAGGGGGACGTGTGGTCAATTTGGTTATGGGGATAAATATTATCTAGGAGCACTGTGTGGGACATTTCTGTTAGCCAGGTGACATTGTATATACTGTAAGCGACTGTGGTATTTTTACTTGCACGGAGTGCAAGATGGAGATGTGCTGCCAGAATCTGAAAACATCTGTTGGAAAATTCTGCAGCCCTAAGTCATGTTATTTCTGGACATAAAGTAGAAGTCATGTATTTTGTCAATTAAGAGATCAAACGTCTGCCTCTTTCCGATTATTCCTGTATTAACTGACTAGCCATGTAGCATGAAAAAGCTCTTATCATGCATAGTGCTTTATCAATAGTCAGTAAGCCAAGACTGACTGGGTGACTCATACAAAGCAGCTGCGGGATTGTGCAGTGATTGATTACTTCTGCCTGTCAGGGACAACACAGTGAATACAGTGTTCTCTATGACCAATAAGTACAGGGATTTAACAAGATATGTTTCAGCATCAGTGTAGCTACAGCATTCTCAAGGTATGTTTGGCTCATAATGCATCAAATCAAATGGTGGATTTCCTTCAGTGTCATCCCTGCAGCTTCAGTTTACAAACCAAGAGCCGTGCACTAGCAGAGAGGGAAGGAGAAAGCAGAACTTTATATCATATTCTGCTACTTCCCCCTCCAATGCCTACACATTTCTTGACACCCTCGATATAGGTCGTGTTTCTATGTAGTAGTAGGGTGGGCCGCCAGAATCATTTTAGAAATAATAGAAAGGGAATCTGGAATAAGCATGTCTATTGGCAGACCTTAGAAATAGTAGACTTAAAGCATATCTTAACTATTGCAACTTTTTTTTTCTTATTATTATTATTTCTCAAATTATTTGTTTAGGTTGCATTAACCCTTTCACGGCAATATACGTCCTATTTGCACATGCCAGATGCATAAAGTACGTTTATAAACGTCTTAACAGTGACCAACTTCAAACGATCATATCTCCAGAACCCTGGCAAATAGAAACATAATTACCGTATATACTCGAGTATAAGCCGACCCGAGAATTAGCCAAGGCCCCTAATTTTAACACCAAAAACTGGGAAAAACTATTGACTCGAGTATAAGCAGAGGGTGGGAAATGCATTGGTCACAGCCCCCCCCCCAAGTATATAGTCAGCCAGCTCCCAGTAGTATACAGCCTGCCAGCCCCCAGTAGTATACAGCCAGCCCCCTGTAGCATACAGCCTGCCCCCCCAGCACTTAAAAACAAAAACATATACTCACCCTCCGATGTCGGCACAGCTCCCTGATGTCCCCGATGTCGGCGCGTCTCTTCTTCTTTCTTCTGTCATGGTAGTATACAGTATACAGCCAGCCTGCCCCCAATGTAGTATACAGCCAGCCTGCCCCCAATGTAGTATACAGCCAGCCTGCCCCCAATGTAGTATACAGCCAGCCTGCCCCCATGTAGTATACAGCCAGCCTGCCCCCATGTAGTATACAGCCAGCCTGCCCCCATGTAGTATACAGCCAGCCTGCCCCCATGTAGTATACAGCCAGCCTGCCCCCATGTAGTATACAGCCAGCCTGCCCCCATGTAGTATACAGCCAGCCTGCCCCCATGTAGTATACAGCCAGCCTGCCCCCATGTAGTACACAGCCAGCCTGCCCCCACGTAGTAGACAGCCATGTAGTGGGTTATTTTTTATTTTTTAAGTGGGTTAAGACTCGTGCATAAGCCGAGGGGACATTTTTCAGCACGTTTTTTGTGCTGAAAATCTCAGCTTATACACGAATATACACGGTATTTCATTTTAAACAGAAGAATCTGCCCATTAACATGATGCATATTGTGAATGGATGCTTAACAGAATCAGAAATTTCCACCCTTAAATTTGTACTAAAAAATTATTTTTATGTACAGCTTAGTATTGCCGTTTGTAATTTTAAGAATGAAGATCTCCGAGTCTTTTTTTTTTTTTTGATCAAAACATTTTTATTGTAATTTTATATTTTTACAACATATAACAACGCACTGTTGCACAAAGGACTAAAAAACAATAAAAAACAGCCCATTCCCCCCTCCCCCCTTCCCCACAGCAGACAGAAAGAGACCGCATTTATTAATCAAGTATAATGACCAATTGGATCTTCTACACAGGTCATGCCTAGAGAGCAGGGATTTTTTCCTCCCACAAACAAGTACCTACGATAGTTATTTTCCCCTTTAAGAAATTGTCATAGCTATCTTCAGACAGCCACAGTCATCAATTGGTATTGAGAACTATTGCGCAAGTCTATCAGGGCCCTATTTGGAAGTCCATTCGTGCTCATCCACCTTCCCCATAGCTTATCAAATTTTTTGGGCCATTTTCTTTTCAAATATACCCCCCACTCCAATCTAATTATACTGTTAACCTTATTTATAAATTCCTGTATTGTGGGTGCCGATATATATGTCAATCTATATGTATTTCTACATGCAAGAGTTTAGGACAAATATGCATTTGAACTGTGCCCCCCTCCAGACGGTCAGCTGAAGGCAGAATATAGAAGAACCTGCAGGAAACTTTGAATTTCACTTTACAGAAATACATGCACCCTCTGCATCTGTAGCTGAACATGGGAATCGTGATGGAATAATACTGTACATATTTATTTTGGTAAAAGTTACTTAGTTAAAAAATGTTAATTGGAAAGAAATGACAAAAGCTTATTTTTTAACATTTGTAGTCAATTATTGGCAATTGTTATAAAGAAAAAAAATACGTAATAAAAAAAAAAACTGGGTGTCGGCTGCAGCTAACAGTCAACATGCCAGTGCAACAAACGCTGTCGGAGTGGGCTCCGATCATGGGTGTTTAACCCGTTAAATGCTGTGGTCAGCGCGACCGCAGAATTTAACATGCCTTCCGGAGGTCTTTTCCCCACGCCCCCCCCTCGCACAGTCTTCGAGGGGCTCCGATCGGTACCCCAGAGCTGCATGTAGGCACTGCCTGAAAGATGGCATCTCTGACATCATCTTAAAGGCACAGTGTCAGCCTATGCATGTGCATAGGCTGACACTGCTAATAGCCGGCATGTAAAGAGACATAACTGGCTGTCACTAGTTAGGCAAAGCAGCATGCTGCGGGCCATCTGCACAAGTGACTCTGAGGGACTCCCGGCCTCCATATCCACAGTATACTGCCACGGTGCTTCTGGGTCATCCTGCTCCTCCTCTCCTGTCACCTGAGTAGAAAAAACACAAATTGCACCAGACTCTGCTTGTGCTCCAATGTCCTCCTCCTCCAGTTCAGCCCCCACAGGACTCATGTGGCCATGAGATGTAGTCTCCACTTCTCCAGTGCCCTGACAAGACAGATTTTGCAGCATGAGTTCCAGGACATGAAGCAGTGGAATTACGTTATTCATCCCGCAGTCCTGGCGACTGACAAATAACGTGGCCTCTTCAAAAGGCCTGAGCAAACGGCAGGTGTCGCACATGAGCTGCCAGTGGCTGACATCAAAGTTACACCAGGAGTACTACGGTCCGCTCGCATCATCAAAAAATCATTAATGGCTATTCTCTGTTCTAACATATGGAGGCTGGAATTCCAACGGGTGGAAACATCGCATATCAGACTATGTTGGGGTAGGGGGCTCTGGCGCTGCAACTCGTGGAGGGTGTGCTTGGCTTTGAAAGAATGGCTGAAGTGCATGCACAATGTCCTGGCCATATTTAGAATGTCTTGCAGATGTGTGTAAGACTTCAGGAACAGGACTGCGCAGGGCGCATGGACCATCCCTCCTCGGAGCAGCGTGGACACCATGTTCCTCCCATTGTCTGTCTACATGGTTCCGATTTTTAGTTGTCGTGTAGAAAGCCACACATTGATTTCTTCTTGCATGACGCAGAGCAGTTCCTCCCCTGTGTGACTTTGTTCGCCCAGGCAAACCAGGTGTAAAACTGTGTGACAACCGCTGTGACCTGCACATGTGGTATGATGGAGCAGCACTTGTGGAGAATGAGGTGGTGGTGGAGAAGGAGGAGGCGGACACTAGCGCAGGAGCAGCAGTTTGACAACGTGGAGGAGAAAGCGCCGTCTCTTGTGGAGGTTGTTGGTGTGGCTGGGCGGGAAGCACATTCACCCAGTGGGCCTTAAAGGACATATACTGGCCCTGAGCATAATTACAGCTCCACACCTCCGCGCTGCCGTGCACCTTGGAAGAAACTGATAAGCTCAAGGACTGGCCCACCTTCTGTTGTACATATTGGTGAAGGGCTGGCACAGCCTTTTTGGAAAAAAAATTGCGGCTTGGAACTCTCCACCTCGGTTCGGCACAAGCCATTAGTTCTCTGAAGGGTGCAGAGTCCACGACTTGGAAAGGGAGAGATTGCAGTACCAACAACTTCGACAAGAGCACGGTCAGCTTCTGCACCTGAGGATGGCTGGACGCATAGAGTTGTCTTTTTGTAATCGCCTCGCTCAACGACTGCTGGCGCCATGCGTAGCGAAGAGCAGGAGTATCTGGACCGGGAGAAGATGTCAAAGACAAACAGCTCCCTCTGGCAGAGGTGCCTTGACTTGCTGAAACAGCATGTGTGCCACTAGGTGCTGCTGCTGTTGCTGCGCCTGCAGGATGGACCGCATCTGACACCCGTTTCTCCCAGGCCATTGGATGGTGGCGCTGCATGTGTTGGCGCAGGGCCGTGGTGCCAAGGTTAGCTCCCTGGTCACGCTTCACTTTCTGCCCGCAGATACGAGATATACCCACGCTCAGCTCCTCTGGTGTCTTTAGAAAAACCTGCCACACCGCTGAGGTGGTAATTTTACAGCCAACACTCTGCACTGAGCGACTACTACCGCCGCTGCCTTGCTGAGCCCCTGTGCCACTGCTTATTTGGGCCTGCGAATCGGGATTTGTACCCCGCGGATGTTTGGCTCCCGTCCTCGCACTCCTGCCACCCTGCTGACTCACAACCACAGTAGCGACTTGCAGCCTGCTCCAAAAGCTGACACGCTCTTCGGCAGACGATGATGAATCCCCTGCTACACCCAGCTCCCAATTGCGATTGGCTACATCATCGTCAATTTGAGTTTCCCGGTCACTGCTACTCTCCTCACCGGTGTCAGTATGCACAGCCTGACTACTGCAAGAAGCAGCAGACGTCTGCCCCACCTCTTCACTGGAAAGCAGCTGCTGACTGTCCTCAAACACTTCGTCCACACTGAATAGTGGCGCTGAGCCCAGACCACCTAGTAGCTCTCTGGCTGCGGGAAAGGAACAGGACAGAGCCTGGTTGAGGACAGGTGAGGGCCGCTGACCTGCTCCTGGGCCATGCCATCTAATTGTTTTATCAGAGGAACCTACAGACTCTTGGCAGGGGTTGTCAGATGTTATATTTGAGGAATTGGATGACCTAGTCAACCATTCAACAACCAACCTTTGGGTTGTTGATCAACACACAGCCACTAGATGACAACGGCAGTTCTGGCCTCACAGAGTCACCCCTGCTGTGACATCCCCTTAATGTGCTGCCACCTCTGCCTGCTCCACCTGCCACCTGTCTGACATAGTGGTTTATAAACTACATGGATTTGACACGTGAATCTGGCTGTAAACTAGAGCCACAATAAGGTATTGCAATGTGCGTTATACAGATACCCCACAACTGACAGTGTAATTTCAGCAAAAATTACTGTATAAACTATGTGGATTTCACACGTAAAAATGGCTGTAAACTAGAGCCACAATAAGGTATGGCAATGTGCGTTATACAGATACCCCACAACTGATGCATGAATGTCAAACAGATTTCTTCCTATTCGATTTTGTCACTAAATAGAACTGCTATTTGGGGTATACAGATCCCCTTAAAGAACAACCAGGGATTGGTCCACCAATCGCTACTGCAGATGCATGAAAGTCAAACAGATTTCTTCCTATTCGATTTTGTCATTAAATAGAACTGCTATTTGGGGTATATAGAACCCCCTTAGAGAACAGCGAGGGATTGAAGCAAGAATCGCACAGTACAATAGCAGCAGCTGGACACTCCAACATGAAGTGAAAAGTGCTGAGATAGAAAATGGCTGGGTTTTATAAGCCTGCCGGTCGCTGATTGGCTTACAGGTCTGCAGATGTCATCGGGGGTGTTCCTTTCTCCTTCCCAGAGTTCTCTGTCCCATGTAAGGGTACATTCACATGGCTGTATGCATTTTCTGTCCTGTATTTACAGATGTCATACAGCCTGTATTTGTGACCAGAATACAGCTGTATGTAGCCTGTATGTAACCTGTATTTTCACAGTATTCTATAAAAAATACAGTGGGCTTGCAAATGATGTCACTTACTTGGCCAAGCCCAAATTTGATCACCTGACAAGCCCAGACTCCATTTCTCTTTACTGAGAGTGAGGTTAGATTCCATTGTGGAATATATAACTGGATACATTGATGTACATGCTTGTATCATCTATACATGCATTTTTGCAGGTATACAGCATAGGAGTAGTAGTACTGTGTTCCCATATATACAGGTTTGTAGTGGTAACGCGCATGTTCCCATTCCCCCTAGACAACGAGCATGTCCCCCCTTGGAAACAAGCATGGTCCCCACTACCCTTGGCAACGAACATGTCCCCCCTAGACAACGAGCATGTCCCCCCTTGGCAACGAGCTTGTCCCCCCTTGGCCTTGGAAACAAGCCCTTTTTTGTGTGTTTGTATTTTTTGTCTTCCAGGACCGTGCATGCTGTGGACTACTTTGGATTCGTAGGATTCCGTCGATGACTGGCATTTTTTTTTACAAATATATTGGTCAACGAGGGTGTGTCCGCATTTTTTTTTTCAATAACACTTTCTTTTTGTAATTATTTCTTCGCGAGACTCTATAATCAGCCATAATAGTGGTGCTGTCTAGTTGACGGTGTTCATTATTAAGGGCTGGCCTTAGTGTTTTCCTTTTTTTGGCAAATTCACACTAACGCCCATACCATTACCCAGGTACCCACCGCCACCAGGGGTGCCGGGAAGAGCCGGGTACAAACCAGTACCTGACCGTCTATAGATGCTCAGGTAGTGGGGCGGCTGCAGGCTGTTATTGTTGAGCTGGAATAGCCCCCTAACAGTGGGTTATCCCAGCTCAGTAATGGCAGGCTGCTGCTTTTTTTGTATCTGGCTGATTTGGACAATAGAAGGGGAAGTCCATTTTGGGGCCAAAAATTGGGTAAAAAAAGAAGACGTGGGGTCCACTCTATTTATAGGGGGAACCCTACATAATTTTTTTGATCAGAATGGTTTTTTTTAATTATGTGGGGTCCACCCTATCATTTTTCATTTATTGACCGAAAATTGAAAAAAAAAAAAAAAAAATTACGTGAGCCCCCCCCCCCCCCCCCCCATTGTCCAGGTCAAGTAGCCAGCTGACCAATCCCTTTTGAATACAATTAGTAGATAAGGGGGACTTAATCCAAAAGGAAATTTTGTAACTTTCTTTCAAAGAAATTACGATTCTACTATAGTAAGCCAAATGTGGAATGCAATGAAGATGTATATTAGAGGGATCTATAGGCAACATATTAACAGACATAAATCCAAACCAAGGGAACTTACCATCCACATGCAGCAAAGGGTCTCATCTACCAAAAGAGTTCCTGTAAAACCCTTCACAGGTGACTGAGTCTAACTGGAAAGAGCATAACCAAGGTCGTCTCAGGATTAGGTGGAATGCTTAGAGTCCACAGGAAGATAGAGAGTCTCTGCACTATTCACTCCAGCAAGGCCCCACACAGGTGTCCTGAGTGGAAATTGGGTCATAGAGGCACAATACTACATCCATAAAGTTCCCAGGTAGTGTTGCACAGCCGAAAATACAAAGTCCAGGAGGAGCATATGCAGCAAAAAAAGAGAAGGCGGCACTCACCACTTGTGTGGAACTTCTTTATTCAAAAGACGGTGCAGTACAGGGATAACACTGGAGCCTGACGGCGACGGGCCTAGCGCATCTTCAAGCCGTTGACGTCATCCGTCCGCGGCGCACCTGATTTATGTGTCGTGGCCAACGGAGCAGCGCAAACAAACTGCGATGGTAACCAGGTAAGTTTACACCACATTAAAACGTGTAAAACATAACAGTTTAAAAACAAATACAAAGTGTATCAAATTACAGCTATGCATAGATAACTAGTTACAAAAGGTTGCACGAATTAAAGTAATTACATGAGCGACATTCTATTATTGCACATTTTAGGACAAGAGAAGTGAATATCTATGGCTATTAAAGCTACAGCAACTGCAGGAGCCACATTTAAAGTTACCTATAGAGGTCCCTTTTTCTAACCATGTGGACTTGGGGGTATGAAATCTGCTTTTAACCAAGGGCACTTCTAATTGTGGGGGAACGTCTAAAGGCAATACAAGGGTGTGTTGTAGTAATGTCCTGAAGTTAGGGGTCCTGCCTAAGGATACCCCAATTCTTAACGATAGCATCCCAAATTATTTTATCACAGGGACTGAATTCGAACGAGAAAATGAATCTCTCCCTGTCGCTATTATTATTACGTACATGTTTTACATTATCCCCCTGAGTTCTTCTTCAACCGCAGTTTTTGGGCCACAGTAATTCTTCCTGAAATGATACCAGGACTCTATCATAAGCCTCTCAAAATAATTCCTCCGGATACCCCCTATCCAGTAAGCGACCCTTTAACTCCTCAGCCTGTATTTTAAATTGGGCTTTATCATTGTTGATTCTCTTAAGCCATAATAATCGACTATAAGGAAGCCCTTTCTTTGTAGGAGACGGATGGAAGCTGTTGAAATGAAGGAGTAAGTTGGTTTCAGTGGGTTTACAAAAAGCCACAGTGCACACCTCACCTCCCTCCTCCCTAACCTTGACATCCAGAAAGTCCAATTCTTTTTCCCCATATACTGCAGTAAACCGCATATTCATACGGTTATTGGTATTTAAAAATTCAACAAAATCTAGGAATTGGGTAGGAGTACCCTCCCACACGATAAAAATATATTCCACAAATATGTGGTGTAAACTTACCTGGTTAACATCGCAGTTTGTTTACGCTGCTCCATTGGCAACATCCGGTGGCAGCAATGCATTAATCAGGTGCATCACTGACGGATGGCGTCAACGGCTTGAAGATGTGCTAGTGAGCGCGAAATGGCCTGTCGCCGTCAGGCTCCAGTGTTATCACCGTCTTTTGAATAAAGATGTTCCACACAAGTGGTGAGTGCCGCCTTCTCTTTCTTTGCTGCATATGCTCGTCCTGGACTTTGTATTTTAGGCTGAGAAACACCACCTGGGAAGCTTATGGATGTAGTATTGTGCCTCTATGACCCAATTTCCACTCGCGACACCTGTGTGGGGCCTTGCTGGAGTGAATAGTGCAGAGACTCTATATCTTCCTGTGGATTTGTATGAACTATGTCTGAGTGTTTCTCGAGCACATCCACGAAAAGAGGCCCCAACAAAAAAATTTTGTGAGTGGTGTGTCCAAATTCATGGAAAGTATGGCAGAAGCAGAACTACCAGAGGTGCAATTAAGTACAGGGAGTGAAGACGCTGGAGCCTTCTTTGAGGAGGCTAACACCAGGGATAATTTACAAATGATAAGCACTAAGGCACTTGAAAACCACGTGTCACTACTTCCTGATAAGGAATTAGACTTTTCTGGACAAATCACTCTTTGAAATCATATAGTTATGACAACCAAGTACCAAGAGGATTAAGGATTTTTAAAGCTGCGGCACAATATCAAGATGACCAGGAGTTTATGCAGAGATGGAAAGATTTACATCTGCAACGCTCGCTGAACATAATGCATTTGGTCATGGGGAAGAGTGAGATGAAGTATTCGATGGTTACAAACGAATTATGCAAAGCAAAGACAGAGTTGAGAACTAGACGAGGTCTCTTATTTTTCAAAGAAATTGGAGAAAAAAAAAATTGTTTTCACACAAATGGAGGTAAGAGAAAAGAAACGAGACAAATTTGTCAGAGATAAAATGGATTTTGAGCAAGGTGCCATCTTTGATTGGGGAGTAACCAAAAGACAGAACCGCAGGAAAACCAGTAACTCCAGTAATAGGAGAAGGAAAACAAGGAATACGGACTTCTGGACCACAGAGTCAGATTCAAGTTTGTCAGATGAACCATCAAAAAATATGAACGAGAACCCATCAGTCACTGCGGAGAGCAGTATGGAAGTGTCTACACCAGTACCCCCTTTAGGAAGCACACCCGGAGGGGATGACAGAGGAAGAAAAAGCTGGCACAAAAATCGCAAGAGAAAACAGGCCTCATGGTGTTGAGACCTACAGGTGATGCGTTGACTTTTGATATGTGTCTTACTAATCCGCCTAACTCCCCTGTACGAGACCCTCTTCCCGCTTCCCTGTAATTATGTGACCAATAACTACTATCGCTCGACTAACTGCTATAATCTTTTTACCACGACAATTGGTCCGTGACTAATATTAACTCTACCTTGGCATGTGGGGAAGGGGATAGTAGTTCGCTTGGGGATAATGTCATTAACCTTACTAAAATTGCTTTGTCATCTGATTGTTTATCGTTGCAAGCGAAAGGTTTACATTTTGCCATTACTAATACGTTTAATATGGTTCAATTGACCTGTTTAAAAGTATTCATAAGCCTAATTTAAAAAAGTTTTTTTTTAGGACAAAATTAGCACTCCTGGGTTGAAAAAAGATGGAGAAATACCTGCTACGGTTGGTCCTTTGGGATTTCCCCCTCCAGAATTCCCATCCTCTATTGACATGTCCTTAGTTAATTGTTTATTAAGGACATGTCCTCTTTTGTGTGTGGCTCAAAAGAGGACATCACTGAATCCCCTGGTGTGGAAGCGGAAGTCTTTAACCCCTTAAGGACGCAGCCTGTTTGCACGTTAAGGCTCGCTACTTTTTTTGAAATTTGACCAGTGTCTCTTCCTGAGGTAATAACTTTTCAACGCTTTAAGATATCTCTGTGATTTTGAAATTGTTTTCTCGTGAGACATTGTAGTTTATGTTAGTAATGTCATTTCGGTGATCGGTTCCTTTTTTGGGGGGTACAAATTCAAAAATTTAGGAAAAATTTGAAATAAATTACTATTTTCAAAGTTTCAAATGTTATACTCTTTAGACAAAAAGTGATACCACAAATTTTTTTTGATAAAAACCTTTTGCCATTGGTCTTCTTTTTATATCCATTATTTGTTTTACGTTTCCATTTTTTTTATGGATGTGAGAAGGTTTGAAGTTTTAGTAGCAACTTCTCAGATTTTCTTGAAATTTGAAAAATGCGAACTTTTTGGTGATCAATTCAGTTTGGAAGTGCCCTATAAAGGCTTATGTACTATATACCCCCACAAGTAACACCATTTTATGAACCTAACATCTCAACCTATTCAAATCAGCATTTAAGAAGTCTGTTAACCCTTTAATTATTTTTCCGGAACCATATGAAAATGGATTGGAAATTTGGAAATTTCAATTTTTGATTTCAATCTTTCTAATTTAGCCCTAAAATGGATACATTCAGAAGGAATTTGAGGTAAATATATATTCCTAATTTCTTGCCCTGCTTCTTCCGAGTATGGCAATACCAGACATGTGGATGTCAGCTGCTGTTTCCCCGCACAGCGATGTCCAGAACAGAGTTAGCGATACTGGGAATTTGGAAGGCCAATTTGGCTGCAAATATTTTGTGGTGCCACAGTGTAATTGAAGAGCCCCTGAAGTAAAAGTACAATAGAAAACCCCCCAAAATGTCACCATTTCGGAAACTAGACCCCTCAAAGAATTTATCGGTGGTTGTGGTGAGCATTTTAACCCCCACCACGCTGGTCAAAATTGAATGCAAAGTAAATGGTGCAGAGTAAAAATTGCGTTTTTATCTCAAAAATGTCATTTTAGTGCCTCATATACTGTGCCCAACCCATGCGACTTTAGACAAACACCCCAAAAATCATTCTGCGGGTTGTCCCGAGTACAGCAATACCACACATGTGCCAATAATTTACAGACTGGGCACACAGAAGGGATGAGAACGGAAGGAGTGAAATTTTGATTTTCCAGCTCCGTTTTCACACGTTTGGATTTGGAGTGCCATGTCATATTGGCAGGGCCCGTGAGGTGCCAGTGCAATAGAAACCCCCAATAAATGATACCATTACGGAAACTAGACCCCTCAAAGAATTTATCGGTGGTTGTGGTGAGCATTTAAACCCCCAACACGCTAGTCAAAATTGAATGCAAATTAAATGGTGCAGAGTAAAAATTGCGTTATCTCAAAAATGTCATTTTAGTGCCTAATATACTGTGCCCAACCCATGCCACTTTAGACAAACACCCCAAAAATCAATCTGCGGGTTATCCCGAGTACAGCAATACCACACATGTGCCAATAATTTACAGGCTGGGCACACGGCAGGGGTCAGGAAGAAAGAAGCACAATTTAGGTTTTCAAACTTCGTTTTCACTAGATTGGTAATGGGTGGTACCCCCGAAGTACCAGTACAATAGAAACCCCCAAGTAGTGAACCCATTTTGGAAAGGGCACCCCTCAAAGAATGTATGTAGGCTTGTATGAGCATTTTAACCCCCAACACGCTGGTCAAAATTGAATGCAAAGTAAATGGTGCAGAGTAAAAATTGTGCTTTTCTCTCAAAAATGTCATTTTAGTGCCTCATGTACTGTGCCCAACCCATGCCACTTTAGACAAACACCCCAAAAATCATTCTGCGGGTTGTCCCGAGTACGGGAATACCACACATGTGCCAATAATTTACAGGGTGGGCACACGGCAGGGGTCAGGAAGAAAGAAGCACAATTTAGGTTTTCAAGCTTCCTTTTTACTAGATTGGTAATGGGGGGTACCCCCGAAGTACCAGTACAATAGAAACCCCCAAGTAGTGAACCCATTTTGGAAAGGGCACCCCTCAAAGAATGTATGTAGGCTTGTATGAGCATTTTAACCCCCAACACGCTGGCCAAAATTGAATGCAAAGTAAAGGGTGCAGAGTAAAAATTGTGCTTTTCTCTCAAAAATGTCATTTTAGTGCCTCATGTACTGTGCCCAACCCATGCCACTTTAGACAAACACCCCAAAAATCATTCTGCGGGTTGTCCCGAGTACGGGAATACCACACATGTGCCAATAATTTACAGGGTGGGCACACGGCAGGGGTCAGGAAGAAAGAAGCACAATTTAGGTTTTCAAGCTTCCTTTTTACTAGATTGGTAATGGGGGGTACCCCCGAGGTACCAGTACAATAGAAACCCCCAAGTAGTGAACCCATTTGGAAAGGGCACCCCTCAAAAAATGTATGTAGGCTTGTATGAGCATTTTAACCTCTAAGGTGCTGGCTCAAATGTAATACAAAGTGAGTAGTGCAGAGAAACAATTGTATTGCAATTTATCAAATATGCCATTGAAGTGACAAAAGTATTTTGCCCAACTCATGCCACTGGGGAAAAACACATCAAAAATCATTCTGCGGGTTACCCCGGTTAGGGCAATACCCCATAGGAGGCAATAATCTGTAGGATGGAGACACGGCAGGGCTCAAAAGGGAATAACTTGTTGGAGCACAGACATTGTACATTTTTTTTTCTTTTTGGCATCATGAAAGATTTGTAGATGCCAATAGGGGCCAGTACAGTAGAAACCCCTAAGAACTGACCCTATTTTGGAAACTACACCCCTCCATGCATTAATCTAGGGGTATAGTTAGCATTTTAACTCCACAGGTGGACCCCTGAAAAAGTGCATAATGGATAGTGCATAGTAAAAAAATATCCATTATGTCATTTTGTGCCCAGTTGCTGCCATGGGAGACAAACACCCTAAAAATCATGATGCATGTTTTCCCGGGTAAAGCATACGGGGCAGTAATCTACAGGCTGGGCACATGGCAGGGCTTAGAAGGGAAGGTGCGGCATACGGCATGATGTATACGCTGTGCGTCAGGGTAACAACAGGGTACTCTAAAAATCCAGGGATGTATGATAAATTCGTGAGCAATCTTTCATACGTAACCCTAGTTTTTCTGGGCATGTCTCACAGTGATGAATGGTGTCCTTCCGAATGCCATTTTTGGAGCACACCCTGCACCTCTTGTGACCTTCCTTTCTGGCTGTTTGGGGAACTACTCCTGGAAAGTGCTGCCCTGGTACAATACGTGATGTGGCCTCACTTCCAGATGTGCTAGCACTCCCCCCTTCCTGGTCTCCAAAAAGAAAGTACTTTATTACCACCTCTTGAAATTCCAGGAAAGTTCCCCTCTGGCCGGCATATCGATGCAGCACGAAAGCATTATACAATGCCATCTGCATGATGTGCACGGCCAGCTTCTTGTACCACACCCTCGACTTCCGCATGGCATTGTACGGCTGAAGCACCTGGACAGACAAGTCCACCCCTCCCATGTATTTGTTATAATCTAAAATACAGTCTGGCTTGGGGGTTTCTGTACTGGCACCTCGTACTGGGACAGGGGTGGTGGTGTGCTCATGTATTGTGGTTAATACAAGGACCTCTCTCTTGTCCTTGTACTTAACACACAATACAGAGTCGCTGCATAGTGCCCTGCTTTCGTGCCTTTTAAGTTTTTGCCCAAGCAGCGACTTAGGGAGACCTCTCTGATTTCTGCGTACAGTGCCGCATGCCGCAGTATTTCTGGAAGAGAGGCACTTGAACAGGGTGGTGCTGGTGTAGAAATTGTCCAGGTAGAGGTGGTAGCCCTGGTCCAGCAGTGGGTGCACTAAATCCCACACTATCTTCCCTGTAACACCCAGGAAAGGGGGGCATTCTGGGGGCACTATAGTGGAGTCCTTCCCTTCATATACCCTGAACTTGTATGTGTACCCTGATGAACTTTCGCACAGCTTATACATGTTCACACCACACCTTGCCCTCTTATTGGGCAGGTACTGGCGGAATTGAAGTCTCCCTTTGGATTGTACCAGGGACTCGTCTGGTACAGGGTATATGCCTGGGCAAACTTGGCACTAAAATGATCTAATATAGGCCTGACCTTAAATAACCGATCATAACTGGGGTCACCTCTGGGTGGGCACTGTGTGTTGTCAGTGTAGTGCAAAAACTTATGGATGGCTTCAAAGCGCATCCTGCTCATTGCCATGCGGAACATAGGGGTGTGGTACAGTATATCTGTGCTCCAGTAGTCCCTGATTGAAGGCTTCTTTACTATCCCCATAAGGAGTATTATGCCCCAGGCGCTTCTCCGGCAGAAGTCCCAGGCGCTTCTCCGGCAGAAGTCCCAGGCGCTTCTCCGGCAGAAGTCCCAGGCGCTTCTCCGGCAGAAGTCCCAGGCGCTTCTCCGGCAGAAGTCCCAGGCACCCTACGGCGCCTTCCAGGTCACTGAATGATAGGTAAAAGGGGACATCATCCCCACTAGCTGACTTGGGGTCAGAGACAAGCATGTTATATGCCTCCAACACGGTGTACGTCTTCTGAGACATTGCACACAAAAAAAACTAGAACTAGAAAAATTAGATAATGTGCACCAAACTACACGGATAAACTGTCTAGCAGGCACAAAAAAAAAAAATATATAATGCACACCAAACTACACGGACAAGCCGCACAGATGGCACACACAAAAAATAATGTGCACCAAACTACACGGACAAGCCGCACAGAGAGCACACACAAAAAAAAAAAGGTAATGCACACCAAACTACACGGACAAGCCGCACAGATGGCACACACAAAAAATAATGCGCACCAAACTACACGGACAAGCCGCACAGATAGCACACAGAAAAATAATGTGCACTAAACTACACGGACAAGCCGCACAGATAGCAAACAAAAAAAAAAGATAATGCACACCAAACCACATGGACCAGCCGCACAGATGGCACACACAAAAAATAGCTAAGTGCACCCAACTACGAGTACACCTACGGCGCTCTGGAAAAAAATATTACCAGGCACCGAAAAAAACCTTATGTTCACCGCGCAAAAAGGCGCTACAAATGCACCTAGCTTGCCCTAAGACTGTGAAGCGCTATTCACACGGC
This sequence comes from Engystomops pustulosus, assembly GCF_040894005.1. Classification (NCBI taxonomy): domain Eukaryota; kingdom Metazoa; phylum Chordata; class Amphibia; order Anura; family Leptodactylidae; genus Engystomops; species Engystomops pustulosus. The sequence continues at coordinate 108,347,829 of NC_092415.1, forward strand.
GCACTGAAAAGTGCGTCCAGTGCAGGCACCTAGCTTGCCCTAAGACTGTGAAGCGCTATTCACACGGCGCACTGAAAAGTGCGTCCAGTGCAGAACAACGCTAACACAGTGCACTGAAAAGTGCGTTTGGGTTCAGAAGGGAGAGACAGGGAAAACGGAAGACACGTGGGATCACACAGGGAACACACAGGAAAAAACAGATATGGATAGGGATTTGTAGGGAACAATAGGGATCAGATAAGGATCAGAACACTATTTATAGTGTAAAAGTGTATTTTGGTGCACACAGTAACGCTCTTTCCTCTCTCCAGCGATACCAAACCAAAATGGTGCCGCTGGAGGAAGAGGAAAGGGCTAAAAGTAAGTTTTTTAGCCTAAAATCGATGTAATTGGCCAGTCAGGTTTGACTGGCCAATCACGGCGATCGGCAGGCGGGACCGATTTGATTGGTCGGGTGACGGAGACAGGAACTCCTCCTGCCTCTGTCACCCAAATCTCATCCCGATGTCACCACGTCTCGCGACGTGGTGACAAATCTAAAATAGTATGCGCTTGCGCAGTAGCTGTACTGCGCTGAGCGCCAATAGTGGGAAGCTGCGCAGTACAGCTACGGCGCGGAGCGCTAAGGGGTTAAAAAAGGTGTCAAGTCTACATTTTGTCCCCCCTTGTCTGACGGCTCTCACCTTCATTTCTTTTGCCAACGTGTGAAGGAAGATGTTAGAGCATTGGTTTATCCTCATATCCCTAGTAATCTAACCCTGGGCGAATTTTCTGCCCTACATTGGCTGAAGTCCCGAGGGGATATAATTATTAAGCCGTCAGACAAGGGGGGCAATGTAGTTATTATGACCTGGGAATACTATAAAATGGAGGCCAATAGACAGCTAGGAGATTCTCTTAGCCGCCAACCCTACCTTGAGATACCAGACCTTCCTAAAGAAAAGTGTGGAATGCGGTGTTCTATCTTAGCAAATTGCCAAAAAATTGCTACCCGAGAGTTCTAGATACCCGGTCTGGTATTTCTTGCCAAGGGTACATAAATCTTTATCTACTCCTCCCGGTTGACTCATAGTCGCCAGGATCGGCTCATAGACTGAATCCCTATCCCAGGACCTGGATTGGCTCCTCCGTTCCCTCCTCCAGGAAGTCCCTTCCTACTTAAAAGACACAAATCCGTTTTTAAAAGTCGTGAAAGAAATCCGTTGGAGGGATAGTTACACCTTGGCTTCCATTGACGTAGAGAGTCTCTACGCCCGCATCCCACAAGATCGGGGGGTGCAGTGCATTCATGTTATACTAACCAATGCACAAAAAAGCACTGAGTTTGTTGACTTTGTATGTGAGGGGTTAAGAGTTGTGCTATCCCACAACGCCTTCATGTTCGATGACAAATGGTTTGTCCAGAGAACTGGTATGGTCTGTGGCGTGTACCCTTGCCAATTTATTTCTCGTGTTTCGAGAGCCGTTACATCTTTTCCCTGGATAATCCCTTTGTCTCAAACTTGAAGGCGTTCCACAGATTTGTGGACGATATTTTTATCGTTTGGGAGGGTACTCATACCCAGTTCCTAGATTTTGTTGAATTTTTAAATACCAATAACCATATGAACATGCGGTTTACTGCAGTATATGGGGAAAAAGAATTGGACTTTCTGGACGTCAAGGCTAGGGAAGAGAGTTGTGCACGGTGGCTTTTCGTAAACACACTGAAACCAACTCACTCCTTCATTTCAACAGCTTCCATCCGTCTCCTACAAAGAGAGGGCTTCCTTATAGTCAAATATTACGACTTAGCCCAATTTAAAATACAGGCTAAAGGGTCGCTTACTGGATAGGGGGTATGCGGAGAAATTATTTCGAGAGGCTTATGATAGAGTCCTGGTATTACATCAGGAAGAGTTACTGTGGCCAAAAAATGGGGTAGAAGAAGTACTCAGGGGGATACTGAAAAACATGTACGTAATAATAATAGCGACAGGGAGAGATTTGTTTTCTCGTTTCTAATACAGTCCCTGTGATAAAATCATTTGGGATGCTATCGTTAAGAATTGGGGTATTCTTAGGAAGGACCCCCAACTTCAGGACATTACTACAACACGCCCCTGCATTGCCTTTAGACATTCCCCCACAATTAGAAGTGCCCTTGGTTAAAAGCAGATTTCATCCCCCCAAGTCTACATGGTTAGAAAAAAGGGACCCCTATAGGTAACTTAAATGTTGCTCCTGCAGTTGCTGTAGCTTTAATAGCCAACTCAAATGGATCGAATTTGGGGGACAAACGCAGAAAGTTTAGTCTTATCTCTTGCAAATCTACATACGTTGTATATATAATTTTTTGTCCCTGCGATTTTTTTCTAAATGGTTGCCCACGATTTGATTGTACATGTGAGAACATGCCATGGTGGCAGCCCCAATATCCTAAAATTCTCAGGTATTGAAACAGTGGCCGTGGATCCACTAGAAGGTAATATAAATCAAACTCTTATGCAACGAGAAAGTAGATATATTATTAGATTTGAAGCCATGGGCGCACTAGGTATAAACACAGGAATGACCTTAGCGGTTTCCTGTAATTTGTTTGTTACCTCGGTGTTAATGTGAGAGTTGAGGACACTTGTACAATTATGAGGTAGTAGATATTCACTTCTCTTGTCCTAAAATGTGCAATAATAGAATGTCGCTCATGTAATCGCTTTAATTCCTGCAACCTTTTGTAACTAGTTATCTATGCATAGCTGTAATTTGATACACTTTGTATTTGTTTTTAAACTGTTATGTTTTACACGTTTTAATGTGGTGTAAACTTACCTGCTTACCATCACTGTTTGTTTACGCTGCTCCCTTGGCAACATCCGGTGGCCACGACGCATAAATCAGGTGTGTCGTGGACCGGATGACGTCAACGTCTTGAAGATGCGCTAGCAAAACGGCCCGTCGCCATCAGGCTCCAGTGTTATCCCTGTACTGCACAGTCTTTTGAATAAAGAAGTTCCACACAAGTGGTGAGTGCCGCCTTCTCTTTCTTTGCTGGAATGCCAAGAGTCACTGCTAACATTTAAAAGGCTGGACATTGTACCTGCTTCCCTCCCTAATAAGGCGTCGTTTTTTATAGACCATCTACCACCACGATGAAAGACTGTATACTAATAAGACTATGGGGCTCCATTAACAACTATGGAGCCTGGAGCCCTTCAAGTTCATTTGCATACATACCTTCATCCTGGTGGTAGATGCCTTTTAATAAACACCAAGAGGCATTGTTGCCTAGGCTATTTCAGGTAGTCCAGGAGTCTAATACACATGGGTCACTTCCACCATCTATGCATGAAGCTATACTAGCCCTTATTCCAGGACTGTCCAATATACTTACTTCTGGTAGACATCGAGATATTAACTAAAGCATTCAATAACTTCTGGGTATCATGCTGGATACAACCACTTCCATTAATAAATGTAGGTTTCATCTAAACATCCAGGCAGAGAATGGGGGGGGGGGGAAGAGGTCCACTCCCTCGATGCTGCCAAAGACAGCCTCGAGTGGAATTTTTTTTAAGGGCTGTAGGGTTAGGGTTCAGGCCTCAATTTACTACGTGGGTCAAATTGCAACTCTCATGCATTTGAAATGGAGAGGTGGATGAGGCAGGGCTGCCCATTATCCCTTTTCCTGTTTATATTAGCAACTGAGCCTTTAGTGGCAGTGCTTAGGAATTCCCCAGAGCTCCAGGGATTTAAGGGAGAGGATAGAAAGGAATGCGTTTCCCTTAGGTGACACTCATAGATCTCTTACAGGAATCATGAATATTATTTGCACCTTTGGATCCTCTTCTGAGATTACTATAAACTATGACAAATCAGTTCTACTACCTCTAGACCCAATCCTCTTAACCCCAAGACTCTGGGCTCTTTGCAGGTGGTGTCTCAGATCAAATAATTAGGGATAATAGTGACCCGTCACCCAGCAGACTACATAAAATATAACCGGGAACCGCTGATCTCTTGCTTCCTTGATAAAATTGTAACATGGTGTAAACTACCACTTTCCCAGGTATGTAGAAGGAACTTAATTAAAATTGTTCTAATGCCACAACTCTTATAATATCCTACATAACTCCACGATCTGAATAGTGCAGACATACTTCCATAGAATTCAGGGCCTGTTCTGTAAATTGATCTGGAAAGGACAACATGTACAAATCAGTTTAGGAACACTCCAGAGATAAAGATGAGGTAGGTTTAGCGATTTCCAAGCCATGGTAGTATTTTCTAGCTTCACAAATTAAACACTTTGCTGGATGGGGGAGAGGGGATGGGGTAAACTCTGCTGGTAGATTGCTGTTAAAGATATTACACTGGACTCAGACGCCATCTTACGTATTGTTGGACATTTTAAAGATTCAGTATTCATTTCATATAACTTTGTGTAGTGATAACTAAGTTTGGGTGTTTCCCTCAGCAAACAAAGGCTTAGTGCTCACTAGCAGCACCTAGTGGAAGGTATCCAGGCAAGCACCTGGGAAGTTTCAGTATTTGCATGTAGCCAATAGTATTAGACTCCTTTGTGTGCTTACATCCAATAGTGTTACATTTCCTGGGTAAGAACACCCAATTATAGTTGCTGCTTTTCTAATTACACGCCTTATGTAAAGTGCCTTATGGTTTTCTATAAATGTCCGTCCCTCAATAAACCTATCAGTCTTGTTGCTAACTTCCTGCAAGGACAGGTCTTGTCTTTCAAGTTAGTCACATTCCAGCGCTGGACACACTCATTTAATTTGAAAGTCACCTTACAATGATTAGGGGTTTGAGCCCCAGATATCAATCTATAAGATTGCTTATGTCCAGGACAGGTTTCCTACCCTCACTGATGCTCAAGAAGCAAACTTTGGAGGTGATCCACTAAGCTGCAAGCCAACACTAGTTCTTAGGAGAAAGATTTGGACTTAGGTGAGAGCTATTCTAGGGGTCTCTAGGTTTACTTTGTACAGCCTTTTGTGGCAAAAGCCTGCCATTTCTATAGACTTTTCACCTAGAAGGGTTTTCCCTATGGGAGGCTAAAGTGGTCCTTACCATAGATTTATGTTACAATGGCATAGGAAAAAATGTTTAAGGAACTGCATACGATTTATCTCCCCCAAACGTGGTTTTTCCAAAGGTCTGTGCATGGTATGCACATTAGGTTGTGGTACTAATGAATAAATCAATACAGGATGTATATATTAAATGCCGTGCTGACTGAGAAAGAGATATTGGACCTATCACAGATGAACAATGATCAAACCAAAAAAATTGTGTGAACGCTGTCTCCCAGTGATTCCCATAGGATGTCCTATCTACTTATGTTACATAGAGCTGATAAATCACCACAATCGCGGTAACATAATGTCTAACTGTCCAAAATGTGGAACAGAAGCAGCAGGCATCCTACATATGATGTGGGAGTGTAGGAAATTAGAGACCCTTTGGAAAGGAGAACTACCGGATCGAGTGTTGGGTAAACAGAATACTATAACGCAATACGATAGGGATTCAGCTAACTTTTTACCATATTCAGAAAACGATTGCAGTGCAGTTGATAAGGCTGTCAGTAAGGGATAGAATGAATAGTGTACCCAGGCTGGACTATGGTTCATACCTGAAACATAACTGTATATTATTTGATAAATTTTAAAAAATATAAGGGATGGACCAACCGGGATTACCATTGCAACCTCTGATACACCTCAGGTCGAGTCTAGAATATCAAATTTCTCTTACTCTAGAGCAGTGATTTTCAACCAGTGTGCCACGACACATGGTCGGGTGTGCCACGGGGAAAGTTCCCCAAACTATGGTACCCCTTTGTTTTGTTTCCCGGCAATGCGAAGTCACGGCTTCTAACAATGTAGGAGACTTGTACAATAACACGTGCAAGTTTTAAACCTCGCGTGAAAAAACGACATCACCGAGGCCGGCCCATCATCCTGAGAGCAGAGAGACTCTCTCATTTGCCCACCGCCAAGGTAATGCCCACCAATAATGCTGACTATATGAGCTTTTGCCTGAGTATATGAACTGTTGGCAGAAAACTCAGCATATGAGCTGATACTTTTAGTACTCCAGCAGTATACTGCATATAACAATGAGAAATGTAAAATAAGAAATACTATAGTCATGAGGCTGGAGTACTACAAGTACCAGCTCCTATGCTGAGTATATGAGCTGGCACTTGTACTCTGGCCTCATGGCCATAGTACTTCTCATTGTACCCCTTTATTTTGCAGTATATGAGCCACATAATAATCTGTTGAGGAAGTGTGTCTTTCCACCATTCCTGCCAGGATATCCCTTTTGTGTTTATCGAAACAGGCCCAGGTTTCACACTGAGTAAAATAAATTTAGAATCTATATTATTAACTATATGTATAATATTAGTGTCATTTTAGTGTATTTTGTGCTATTTTGGTTGGTGGTATGCCCCAGGATTTTCTAAGTATAAAAAGTGTGCCGCGGCTCAAAAAAGGTTGAAAATCACTGCTCTAGAGGTTAGCTGTATATCTAGAGGTTATGGAGGCCGATATTTATTAGGTGCATTATTTTCCTAAGTCGGGATTACATTAACTATGGGAGCTAACTGGGATGGTTGGGTGAGGGGATGGCATTATTGTGTTCCCGTTTTTCTTTTGCTTTGAAATTGGCCTAAGAGAGGCTATTTTCTGTATTATACATTTATACAATATACAACATAATTGCTCGACTTAACTGTATGTTTCAGTGTCTTACCATAAAAACAAAAAAATACATATTTTATAATAAATATACACACATACACATATATACATACACACACACACACACACACACACACATAAATACACATACACACACACATTAACACACAAATACACACTCACCGGCCACTTTATTAGGTACACCTGTCCAACTGCTCGTTAACACTTAATTTCTAATCAGCCAATCACATGGCGGCAACTCAGTGCATTTAGGCATGTAGACATGGTCAAGACAATCTCCTGCAGTTCAAACTGAGCATCAGTATGGGGAAGAAAGGTGATTTGAGTGCCTTTGAACGTGGCATGGTTGTTGGTG